>NC_134461.1:78215574-78529879 GCF_047948215.1 Lycorma delicatula | reverse complement strand
GTGTCAACCGATGATTTCGTTGGGCGAGTGGATGAGGCAATTCGAGAAAATCGTCGGTTCAAAATTTCTTATTGAGTGATTCGTTTCCTGAAATTTCAAGATCAGCTCTCTACACCATTGTGAGTGAGAGACTTTAGTACCGCAAACTGTGTGCGGGATGGGTTCCCAAGATGCTGTCTGACAATCACAAAACAATGAGAATGGACGCCTCCCTAACGTTTCTCCAGCGCTACCACAATGAAGAAGATTTTTTGAACAAAATTATCACAGGGACGAGACATGGGTACAATTCGAAACTGAAGAAACAAAAGAACAATCCACAACAGTGGATGCATTCTCATTCTCCCAGTAAACCAAACAAGTTCAAGCGAACCTTCTCCAACAGAAAGTGTATAGCTACTGTGTTCTGGGACCGGAATGGAGTTCTTGGTGGAATTCATGGAACGTGGCACGACCATCACTGCAGCCTCATACTTATATAATAGTCATAAGCAAATACTTAATACTCTGATTTTTGTCATGGTGTCCTACAACAGTGATATGCTTAAAGGGCAAAGAACAGTAATTTTACCTTTTAAACAAAATTACTTCACCCATTTTTGAATTCGTATGACAAAAGAAACCCATGCATGTTATTGAATATAAAAACCACATCTCCAAGTTCTTTCTAGGCTTTATTGTTTTTTGATACTTAACTTTTAGAAGTCAACACCACATTAAAAACAACTACCACAAACTTCAGACTTATAATTTAGTGATTACTTCAAGAAGTCAAAATTTAGAAAATAAAAATGATACTTTTTACTTTATTTTCCAGGCAGAACAGTACCCATCTTCTAGTAACTGGCACAGCAAACGGTTTTTTGTTGCAACTTACAGGCATAGCACTGCTGTGTATTTCTCCAAGGACTCATTTCCTACCCGGGTATTGCAGAAAGATCTAAACTAGTGACCGAGGTGCCTTCTGGATAAGGTCAAGGTTTCAACTTCTATTCAGTCAAAATAAAAAAATACATGGGTACACCTATAAAAAAGGTTGTCCATATGATAATACGCTGGTTAGAAACCAGGAAAGAAGCTGAAGAAGAGAAATTTAGAGAAACAACTGAAGAATATGAACCTATGCTCCTAAAATGCAGGATTATGTATCTATTTTTTTATCTAAAGTTTTACAATTAATTTTCTTCAATTTATGCAAAGATTTTTTTAATATCAGAATGATGTAAAGTTAAATATCATTGCACAATAAAATCCTACATTAAGTAAGTAAAATGACAGTAACAAAAAGTGAAAAAAATATTTTCTTTAGACAGTGTAAGCTTCTGTTTGAATAAAGCACTACTTGAGTTATTGGAAAAAATTATATCAAAGAGCTTACACAACAAAGTAAAAAAAATAATCAAAATCAGCCCCCTTCAATTCAATACATAAAAAAAGATACGAATGAAAATCACCTTTTTTTAACAGAAGATACAAATTATTTCATGTTTTTAAAAAAATATATATATTCATTTACATAATTTTAACAGTAATATATACATTTATGAATAACACAAAGAGTTTATCATAAATAGAAATCCTGTTAAAGGGCAATCAATTCAAACTTCATTAAAAATATATTATAGTAGATTACTATTATTATTATTATTTTTATAACTGTAATAATCATTATTATATGAATCACATTTATTGATAAAAATTCAGAAACAGTAATTCATACAATTTTTCTACAAAATTTTATAATACAGATAAGAATAGTATAATATTCATTACAAAATGAAACAGGATATACAAACTGATTAAAATCAACCTAATTCATTAAAACTGATAAAAACATATTTGAGTAATAATGTACCATAAATATCAATAAGATTTAATTATGTGTAATACACTCACACATAAACATTACACACATGATGCATATCAAACAACAAAGAAAATTGTGAATGGTGCATACTAGAATTAAATAATTTAATGGAACTGAAAATAGTTACAAAATTGGCTTTGAATAAAATAGATTTTTCTTTAAAACAATATATATTTATTTTTTTAATTTATTTTCCTAATGTGTATGTTGCAATCTGTTCAACAAATAAACAATAATCAAACCCCCCACCCAAGACTCAATGAGATGAGGATGATATGTACGTCATGTAAATGAGTGTAGTCTTGTACAGACTCAGGTCAACCATTCCTGAAACACTGTGGTTATTGAACCCTAACCAGCAAAGTACACCAATATCCACTGTCTACTTCTCAAATCTGTATAAAAGCAACTAGCTTTTACTAGGATTCGAGCCTCAGAACCTTCAACTTCAAAAATCAACTGTTAAACAACTGATTTGCAATGACGAGTTAACCACTAGACCAGCCCAGTGGGCTAAAATAATATATGAAAAACAAATTACAGAAAAAAAAGAATATGTGAAAAAGAAAAACAGAAAGATATTAACTAAAAATATAAGAAAATGGTAAATACGGATATTTTGTGTAAATAAAATGTTTGATAAAACCATAAAGACAACCTCAGATTTACATAAACATGAAATAAAGGTATCAATGTTATATATAGATGCAAAAGTTTGCCGGTATGTTTATTTGTTTACAACAACACACAAGAACCAACAGACCGATTGCTTTCAAATTTTTAGGATACATTTGTGTTATCCCAGAAAAGGTTTTACGCCATAGATCAAATCAAGGCCCTAGTCTCTTCGGGGGTGAAATTGTGAATTCACTCCCAATATTACATTACCCAAGGAGTAAGATATTCATTAAAGAAAAATCCTTTTACTCCATTATATTTCTTTCACCATAGCAACAGAAGGGTAAAATGAATAATTTCTTTTTTCTTTAATAACTATAAAATATTTAATATTCTCACAACCATGATGATAATGAAAGCATCAAGTTTACAGGGGACAGAGCTCCCTGATTAGACAGTTGGGCATGTGAAGCAAGCCCTTTTTTCGACCAGCAAAAAAAATATTTTATTCAGATTGTTAATTACATTTATAGACCACCTCAGTTAGGTTTGCTACCAACAGAAAAAAAATAATAAATCCATTATTTGCTTGGATGGATCAAGGGAAATTGTAGAAGAACCTTCATCAGAGTAGCAACATAAAACATAATAATTATAAACAAGTAAATATATAAAGTAATAGTAAACAAACATTAAAATTACAAATAAAAAATATTTCATAAATATTACATTTTTTTATAGGTTTTATAAATTAAATGTGAAACTTTAAATCATATATAAACTTTTGTTTTTAACTGCTTTATGAAAATAGAACAATAACAAATGTCAGCATTTTAGAAAGCACTTTAATTTAAACATTTAAGAGAATGGAATCTCACTATTCAATAATTACAGGAAAAAATAGCTTCCTTACAGAAGCTTACACTGTCTAAAAAAGATATTTTTTTTCACTTTTTGTTACTGTCATATTACTTACTTGATAATGGATTTTATTGTGCAATGATATTTAACTTTATATCATTCTGATAATCAAAATATCTATGCATAAATTGAAGAAAATTACTCTCTTTTATTGACAGTCTAGTTCTGTACATAATAGTAGATAGTAAAAGTTCTGTAGTTTAAAATTTAAAATGGGATTGATTACTATCGACATTAACCACTCACTAATAAATGTAATCAGTGTGCAGGAAAATGCACTCAATTGTATAATTTCTGTTGTCTACAGGAACTAAACATTAAAACTCAAACATAATGAGCAATCAGATGAAAATAATGATTATTTGAAAATGCAAATGAAAAATTAACATTTAATTTTTACTTCACCCCCTTCAATTTTCAGGATGCTAATCCTTGAGACATTCCAGATGTTAAGTAATTAAATTATACGGGAACCAATATATTATCTAACCCACAATCCAATTGTATTGTTTATTTATTGAATGGTATAAGAAAAAGAAATTCAATGCAATATCTTGCAGTTCACATTATAAATTGATAAAGATTAACATTTTTGATAAAAAAAGCATGTTTTAGAAAAAAAATACCATTTAAAATATAAACATATGATATTAAAAAGAGTTCTTGCAAATGTTGTGCCTTGTTTCTGAGTGAAACAGTTCAAGCTAAAAAACAAATTATTGTTTAATATTATCATCCAAAAATTTCAATTATTTGCATCATTTATTACATTATTTTAAGATTGTGGGCTTAGAACATGGAGCATATCCTTCAAATTATACATCAGATTGCAAAACATAGATATGCTAGGCTTATTTGTTCCTCTGTTTCTACAATGGAGGTGTTCAATCTCCAACGTCTTCTCAAGAATATAACATTGACTGCCATTACTTATGACAGATTTCTTGTTTACTTTTCTCTGTAACTTATCAATATATTTTTAAAGCCAAAAACTGCAGAAAAGTAACAGGTTAAGAACTAAATTGATATAGCATTGAACATAAGGGAATAAAATAATCTAATTATATTTACATAATTTTATATATTATATATATATATATATATAAAATATGTACTGAAAAGTGAATTTAACCAAATAACAATACTCTATAACATTTGATTGTAGAATGCTTATGTAAAAGCATGCAAAAGCTTGTGCACACACTTCAAATACAAAATTATGTAGTAGTTTATTACACAACACCTACAAAAACACAGGATGATGCATCATCCTGTGTTTTTTTGTATATAAAATATTTTTTTGTATATAAAAAAACTACACAAAGAATAAGATAAATCAGTAAACAAGATGTCC
Organism: Lycorma delicatula; assembly: GCF_047948215.1. NCBI lineage: Eukaryota > Metazoa > Arthropoda > Insecta > Hemiptera > Fulgoridae > Lycorma > Lycorma delicatula. The sequence goes on along the minus strand of NC_134461.1, from coordinate 78,525,119 downwards.
TGAATTAACAAGTGGGAAATTAAGAATTACAAGCTTGTACCTGCAATAACCTATTAATTAATGCACAGATAAGGATTTCTGTAAAATCCTTATCTGTGCATAATCTGTAATAATGAAAAATTATTACAGAATGCAAATAGCTATCTTTATCAGAAATGAAGGCCGAAATAGAAAAAATGACAATGTAATGAAAAAAAGACTGAACATCGGTAGTACGATGGTGAAAACAAACACAAAGCAAAATTAAAAGATTAACTAACTGATCATTAATCTAATTAAAACCACTTTTAATAGTAAAATAAATAATTAAAATAATAAATTAAATAGTTTTCAAAAACGCGACTACGCAACTTTTGCTTTCCCGCTTCTAATATCTAAAAACAAGCGCCGGAAATTAATTCCTATTGTCTAAAAGAAAAAAAGACGTAAATTCAAAAGCAAATGGTTCATCAATTGCAAATTACTACAACCGTAACAAAAAAAAAAATATAATGTCATACAATTGAAGGTTAAACATAACTCAATCACTAATAAACTAAAATTAAACTTAACTTTGTATTTATTTGGTTACCTTTCAGTGGATTGTTCTTTTTGGTGAACCGATTTCATGATTCTCGATATATAGGAAGATACCATAGAATCAGCAGAGGCTAAACAATTTAAAGAACGAAATTAAATGAGTACAATAAACATCACACTACAAATTTTAACAATTTCAAACCTGCAACGGACAGAGCGACAAGAAATTCTAATAACTACTGTCCAGCTGTTTCTGACATTAAGTAATACTTAATACCAACATTACAAATAAAAATTTACCCTTGACATTAAAAGTTCTTTTTTTATCGACCAAAAAAAACTATTAATAAACATTATATTTACACAATGCAGATTCTTCGTAGCTCTGAAAACAAAAATGACACCATAAACAACATTTTGCCTCTCGTAAGATTCGGTTTGTAAATATACTAACAAATTTATTTTTTATAATCAAATATGACTGGATTTAAAATAATAAAACCAATTTTAAAATCTTTATTATTGTATCCTTCATACGCGTCAACAATACTACGTAAATGTACAAGGCTGTACATAACCCCATTTCAACTTTGGAATGGTGGATTTCAATTCACGGGTATCCACTTGAAACCCAGCCACAACTAAATTTATCAATTAATTACAATCGGTAAAAGTTCTACAGATTGATTTCTTTATCTATTGATGAAAGTTAGGTCAAAACATATTAGTACTCGCAGAATGATGCTCAGTCGATGTGAAACTTCGTAGTTCATCGCTTTAATAATTTTTATAGGCAGGTTTATCGCTGTTGCATCTCTTACAACGTATTTTTCATACCCTGCGATTTTTGTGGGGCTATCCAATTAATAAATAATAACTATAGTTAGTTATTTCTTTTTAATTTGTCGCCGAATTTAAAACAATATATTCAAAGAAGTGAAAAAGTATTTTTATTTTTCTTCAAATTGGTTTTATTTTTATAAAATTAGTTTAATAGTTTTATCTTCGTGTATTTCCATGTACGTTGGTCACAGAAATAAATGTTCAACTAAAAAAATCTTTCTTACTGTTTGTCAAGACAAAATTAAAGTTTATAAATTAACCAACGATATTAATTTCAAATCTTAAATTTTATTCTAAAACAAAAAGTTTTACTGTAAAATTTAAGCTACTGCTTTTAAAATAATATTTTGAACCAGTACTTAACATTAGAATACTTACAGCTTGACTTTGAACTTAAACAATTGCATAATATAAACTGTACAAATAAGTTACTAAATTGATCAGTGCAGAACACAATCAGTCTAACAAAAATTATGAACTATAACTGTACTACAGCCAATATTTTAATCAGTTTTTTTTACGGCTACCCCAATATTTGTGGCTTTTCCATCCCTATCCCATCAAATTCAACTATCATAATTACCTCAAATATACCAATCTTTTGTTTGCTCTGAGAAAATATTCTACTTTTTTTTTTTGTAAACACTTCATTTAGTATCATAATCAAGTCATATAAGTTATCTTCTCATATCATTCATCACTTCTCAATCTATTTTTCTCTTTGTTCTATGATAACATTCTCACTCTTAGATGATCCATTATAAAAAATTTACATATTTTTTAAACTCCATATTTCCATTCCCAACACCATACTTTCTCAATTTCCCTGTCCCATAATACCATATCTGTGCTTTACTCACATTCTTCATCCTTACTAAACCTGCATTTATTTAACCACAACCATAATACATAACTCCCAACTAAACAATAAGTAGGTTGATCTTTGCTGTCTGACCAGCTATTACCTCTTTCCTTATCAATAAGTCCTTTTGTCAGGTTTCATTGACAACTACCATTAACATTCAGGCCAGCTACCAAGTATTTAAGCATTTTTTTAACATGTAATGCATATTATTTTTATCTTCTGTTGGTACAACCTGATAATTTGCATATTGTACCATAAATATATTTTTGCACCAAAACTCTCATACTTCTGCATTTCTCATGTCACTTCTTCAAAGTAGTCTTGTTAATTCAGAAATTATTCAATCTACTTTTTAACTTTAATATGCGACATATTATTCTTCTACAAATTCCCAACAAAGATTGGGTACCTGCCATACCAACTACCCCAAACAATGACTCATAGGCACAATATCATACAATTTTTCCAAATCAAAGACATGCGCTGCTTTGAACTCTTAACTTGACCCTTGGTTACAACTGCTGTTGATAAGCCGATCTCTGTTTACAACTTTGCATTTGACCCTTCAATAACATCAAAGTGGAAATATTATCCACTGCTGATTTTCCTGCAATAAATTTACTTTGTTCTTTTGTTCGTTACAGTAAAAGTATTCTTAATATCTGAATAATTTCAATCCAATAGGGGAATGACGAGAGTTGAACTAAACCAGATGTAGTGCATATTTTTGTTGTTTGAAGATAGTGTTTTCCTGGGTTATTTCATAGTTTTTAAATGATCAAATCTGTAACAAAATTAAAATTAGTAGTAAAATATTTTTTTGTGTAAAGGTTCTGTTATTAGATACAATATTAGTAAATGACAATTGATTCTTCAGTTTATACTGATGTTATTTTTTTGAGAGTATCCTGTTATTTTATTAAAACATTACTTTTTATATACATATTTATAAATACATTTTGAAATTTTTATCAACATCTTCAATTGAAAAAAATCTGCACGTAAAACAGTTTACACATGTAAGGTTTAGAAGACACTGTTCTAAAATGAAGAAAAACTGTTAATTATTATCTAGCTTATACATATCAATTTCTTGTACAAGAAATAGTATTAAAAAACTTACTGCGGGAAAACGTTGAGCTTAAAAAACTGTACCTGATCAACAGGTGGCCTCTGATTGGTGAATTAATTTAATGCTTTTTGAACTGAAGCAAATAATTAAATTTTTAATATTTTAAAAACTGTTAAATTTGAGCAGTAATCATTAAAGTAGATGTAAGGGTTGTAAATAATTTACATAAAGCTGTAATAAAGATTCTTTCGATCAATTTTAGAATATTTATATCGTATACTAAGAGATGACTCTCTCTTGCAACTCTAAAAATTCAGTCGTTTTTTATTTCACAAAATAGAAATGAGAAAAAATCATACAATTGTTTATCAAATCAGAATAATGCTAAGGAAATTACTAAACAACGTAAAAATTAGAATAAATAGTTTACAAATCAATGGTAAATATATCTAGGATGGATGATGAGAGGTATAGAATTGAGAAAACTATTTCTCAAATTTTGTCAGAAGAATAAAAAGGGTAGGGATGTGTGCAAAATGTATCATTGTTTTTTTGTCAGAGTGGCATTCTTCAGAATTGACCAAATCAAGTAAGGCTTGATTTTAAAACTGGTGTAAAAATTATTTATACATTTCACATCTCATAAATAAAATATATAATTATGTATTCACATAATTATTTTAAGAAGTATCTTTTTTACTTCCTTGTATGAAGTAATGGAAGAATTCTGATTGCAAAAAATTTTGATTTTCAGATTTCAACAGAAATAGCCATTTTGACCATCCCTGAATCCATTTTGACTAGTTTCAACATGACATCAGTATGTACATATGTACCTCGCATAACTCAAAAACAATTACCCATAGGATGTTGAAGTTTTGGATTTAGGATTGCTGTAATCCAGTTGTACACATCCCCTTTTGATTGTAATTGACAGGACCAAAAGTGTCCAAAAAAAGCCCAAAATCCAAAAAATTTGGATTTTGGACTTTTTCTTAACTGCAGTAAGCCCTCATTGAGAGCTTTTCAATGATACATCCTAAGTGATGTTTATTTTCATTGGTTCCAGAGTTATAGCCAAATAAAATTTTAATTAATGAAATATTTAGATTTTACAAGGCACATTAGTTCGAATCAGACTTTATCTCTCTTCTTTTCTTTAAATTTAAATATATTGATTTATTAATAATTATTAACCTCCGATTGTAAAAAACTTTTTTATAATAAATAATAACAATAAAAAAAATTATCAGAAGTTAATAATGGAATAAAATTGTATGTACTTTTTCATTTAAAAAAAATGTCTAATGTAATTTAAAAGATGTACAAGGAAGACATGTATCCACATTAGATTTTTTACTATTTAAATCCTCTTTCAGGTGACAACAAATTTTGAATTACTTCTTTTAATTACTTAAAAATTTACTGTATTTCAACTTTTACATCTCCCTGATCATTTCTATATATAATGAAAAAAAAAACTGATCTGCAAAGATTATTTATTATTAAGTTAAATTTTGGATAGCATTGAAATAATTCAATTTACATTAAACATGGAAATAAAGCAGCAGTCACACAGCAGCCTTTACCATAATATAAAAAAAACAATTATAGGAAAATATGTTTTCTAAAAAAAAAAAAACAAAAAAAAACAGTAAACTTAGAAACTTTTTATTAAATAAACTTTATTAAGAATATAATATATTAATAGATGCAATATATACATTTTTCAATATATATAAATATTTTATTTTGGATATTAAATATTTTTGGTTAAAACATAAGTAACACTAATTTTGGTAAACAAAAAAGAAAATATAAAGAAAGACAAAAAGCTAGTACTAATAAAAATTAGACATATTTTAAAAATATTATAAAAAACTGGATAAAATAATTTACATAAAAATAAAAGTATTATTAATGAATAACAAAATTAGCCAACATTACAAATAGTAATTTATTTTCAAAATAAATTAACATAAAAGAAAGGAAAAGCAACTAACACAAAAAAAAAAGACTAGATCATACGAGAGATTAAAGTAAATGAAAAAATACGCTATCACTACAAAATTTACAATAATTTTTTAATTATTTTTTTCAGTGAAGTAATGCAAATCCTAAATAAATTGGCACAGAGAAATTTCTTATGATTTATTTTATTAGAGCGTAATAGGGAACAAGAGGGGAATTCTTTTAAACTATTTTGTAATTCTGACTGGTAGACACATATAGAAAATTTTGAGCAAGAAACATAAGATAAGAAAACCTTTTATTTGTGCATTTGCCTACTAGAATATGTTTCTTAAATATTTTAAGTTGTTCCTTGTGAATAAATTATAAAAAAAAAAAATGTATTTATCTATTCAAGAAACATCATTTAAAATAAGGAATCAACCTAATATTAATTTTATTGTATGGAAATATTTTATCCAAAGAAATTCAAACCACTCATAGTCATTCCAATGCTTGTGAAAAAAAAACTGTTTCACAAGGCATTTTCTGGAAAAATGTTTGTTGAAAATGTGAAAGTGATTGTGATGATGAACAATGGTGATTATGAACTTATGCTCAACACAGACAAGTTAAATTTATTAAATAATATTAAAAATTAATAAAATACACCTTACCAGCACATTGAGTATATATAAATGGCATAAGACCTGCATATTCTACTAATAATAAATAAACTAAATATATTAATAATAATTATAATAAAAAATCATATAATAATGATACCAAATTTGATAAACAAAGAGTATACAGTCTTGTTTGTGAGGATTGCAACATGATATATGTGGGTATGACCAATCGCAAATTCTCCATACGTGCAAAAGAGTATATAAATAGCATTAATAATAACAAACAAGAAAACTCCAACTTTGTCAAACACATAATAGAATACGGTCATATATATATATACTATCATAATAATTTCATGAAATTCTTAGATATTTCTTATAAATGTAATAATACTTCTAATTTAGAAAAAATATCGTATTTACTGTAATAATAACAATAATTTAATTAATGAACAAAAAATGTTTAAAGATGATATATAAATAAATAACAATTTAATCTAATAATTACCTCCTTGATAACATGGTTGTGTTTTATTTCATTTTAATCCGTCGGAGAATATATATATAATCCTTCAGTATACTGTTAGGATTGGACAGTTAAGACTGCTTATACATTTTAACCTATGATTTTTTAATTCTTGACTTTAAAGTAACATTTTTAACTCCTAATATGGCTTTCAAGTAAGCCGAAATATCTAGAGCTTATCTCAATGTGCTGGTAAGGTGGATTTTATTAATTGTTAATATTATTTAATTAATATATCAGCGATGCTATGTTTGAGATATTAAGTTAAATTTATTATAATCATTTTTTAAATTTTATTTTATACAATATATTTGTATAGAACCTATCTTATGGAACAATCCAATCTTGAAAAAAATCATGTATATATGGATGATATCAATTTGGTTGCTAGAAATATGCATATTTCACAAGAAATATTCCAACAGCTGTTAAAGGAAGGATAAGAGTAAAATTTAGAGTGAATGAAGACAAAATATGAACATGATATTATCCAAAGTAAAAAATCAGCTAGAAAGAATTTTAAACTGAAGAATATACTCGCAAATAAAGAAAATGTTATAAGTTTAAAATATAATTTACCCAGAGTTAACAGAATTTCTCAGGAAATTCAGGAGAGCAATATTGGGTAATAGAGCTTAATTTACAAATAGATCTAGGGTAATCTCCCACAAGACTAAAGTTTATGTAGAATTAGATAAAGCCAATTTTAATCCGTAACAGTGAGATTTGGCCCTTGAATGTAGTGAATGTCTACTCTTTAAAGGTTTTCAGAGAAAAATGAGCTCATCAAAGAGGAAATTTGTAGGTTAAGACTTAAAACGAAAACATGTTCTAAAATCAAAGCAATGCTAAATTTATTAAGTAAAAAAACTATTAATTGGTTCAACCAGAGTGAAGAATGAAAAGACAATAACTGCAGAAGCAAATTTTAAATGGTGTAATGGGAATATAAGAGACAGATCAAGAATGCAGTAACTGAAGCATGAAAGAGGACTGACTAGGTAGCTATGAAAAGAGGAGAGACGTGAATTGATTTAAATAAGGTGATAAGAAGGGAGGTATAAATTGTGATGAATTAAAGTCCATCATGGAGCTTGGCAAAAGGTCCATGATAGAATGTAACACAGCATAAGGAAGCAGTATAATGAAACCCATGTTGTAGTAGCAATGAGGGGGGAAGAGTTTTAAAGACAAAACATTGATTACTTACATCTGACTATATAATAAATAAATTTTAACAGAAATTTTACAGATTCAAATTTTTTTCATAATTATTTATACATTTGTAATAAAGATATAGTTTTGGCAATACAATATTCAAAAGAATTTACTCATTTCATCTGAATGGATCGTTTATTTATTTATTACATATTTAAGGTGCTTTACTATTACACAGATGCAACTACAAAATTTCCATATTTACTGATATATACAATCATTTAAATGTTATAAAATTGACTTGTAAACTTATATGAAATAAGATAATGATAAAGATAAGATTTATTTATTTAATTGGTTGTAGTATACATGACACAACGATGTTCTTCTGTGCTTATCATTCTGTTTACTATATTTACTTAAAGCAAGTATTTGAGTAGTCCAGTGTACCTCACAACAATTGTTTGTGAAATTCAATGTAAAAATTTGGGATTTACAAAGTATTGAGGAAACGGTGGTTGTATTCTTACAGCAAAAGGGTATTCTTTTAAATGAAAGAAAATGCTTAATTACTGTAATATACATTTATACATATGAAGGTGCTGTAATAAACCAGCATGCTGTAAAAAAATTAGCATGTGTGATTGTAACTGGTTATGCAATTCTAGGCTCCCGTTTGTTTTGATTATTCAAGGGTGCACGAACTGACCAATACTAATAGATGCAAACGAGAGTTAGTCATGGCTAAAGGAACTATTGTAGATTGGAATAATTATCTACAAGAAGTATATTTGTTTTTTGTTGAAGTGCTGGGAAACCAGAAAAATGGTGGAATTGACTAAATTGTAGTAGATGAGAGCCTATTTTTCAGGCATTATGATCACTCTGGTAGTATTTTTCCACAACAGTGGGTATTTGGCAGCATCTGCCATGATACTAATAAATTTTTGCTTGTAAAATTGCCATAAAGGTCTTTCCCTACCCCGCTGAAGGCTACAAAAAACAATATTCAAGATGGTTCCATGATATATGCAGATTCCTGGCGAGGTTACCAAACAAACGAAATCAAAAGGAAGGTTTCCATAACTTCAGTGTGAACCACACATATTGTTGACCTGTCTACAAGTGTACATACATAGATAATAGAAAGGTTATGGAAATTAGAAAAATGGTGTAACACAAAACATGGCAGTACAGTTCATCATATAGAACGCCACTTCAATGATATCATGTGGCAGTACCTGATAGACAATCAAGATCCATTTGAATATATCCTAGATGCAATAAAGAAGAATTGGCCATCCAAATCGCATATTTAACTAAAAACATGAATAAGTAATATTTCTCTCTCTCTCTCTCTATATATAAATATATATATATATATTAGGAAAATAAATTCTCACTTTCATGTAATAATTTCACATAAACTGTAAAAAGTGTAATGATGCCTATACAATACAAAAGGATCTTTTTTATATTTTATTCAGTAGGTATTGTTGCAAGACAATCGGCCATTTTGTTGAAAATGTTAGCTGTAGTCTACCACTAGCTGTACTCTCTATCATTTACACACAGTTGTAAAATTTTAAGATTAATAAGGTAGTTAACATGATTAATTGGACAATAATATATTTTTAAAAGATTTTTCAAATAAGATTTTAGCTGAGAAATGCACGAAAATGTCAAATGTTTCAAAACTATAGAATACAGGTGCAAGATGAAGAGTGGATAAACCAACACTGATCACCAATGACCTTAATGTATTCAATAAAAAAAACTTTATTAAAAAATTTGTGAGCATTGAGAACTGCATATGATAATTGTAGAATACAAATAAATATTGAAGGCTGACACAAAAAAAATGGTGAATATAGACTTCTGTAAAAAAACTCTGAAAATTACATCACACTGTTAAAAAATAATAGCATATGGCTGCCAAAGGTTGTTATATTGTCAATATCCACATTTTGTAGCTGTGTGATGTAATTTGGTGGGAAAATTGTTATTGAATATTTCAGTCACCAATCACGCAGTCTGGAAGTTGGATCGTGCATCCAACAGCAAACTTCCACTTCTATAAAAGTTGAAAGAATTTTTTGGTAGCAAGTGCTAATGAATTAAAAGCTCTCAAGGAGTGGTAAAATGAACAGGCAATAAAGAAGTTTGTAAAGGGACTTTAATATGTTCATTTACAACAAGTTCAATTGCTATGACAAATGCCTCAATGTTGGTGGTGATTACTTGGAAAATTAGACAAAGAGATGCAATTTTTAGCAAAAAAAAATGTTAATTGTAATATTTTCATAATAAATTGCGAGTAACCAAATGGTTTTTAGTTTTTCACGCTAGTCCTCAAACAATTATTATTTCGACCTCAAGTCGAAATATCAAATACGAAAGTAATTTAATCTACAAATACTTTAATCTCCCATGGGCTTTATTAGAGATTATAGTTTTACAATAAAAAGATCTGAAGTTAGTTAATTCCACAGATAAAAAAACATTATAATAAAAACCACTTTTTAAACTTTCTTGTAATATTGGCACAAATGAATAAATAAACAATAACAAATAAAACAAAAATTATACAAATTGCTATATATGGCACATTAATACAAAAATATTTACGACATTGATACATATATTTTTTACTGTAATTAACAATATCCATCAACATTGTAAAGTATGAGGGTAAATCAAATATAAACAAGATTTTTGTTCCTGAGCGTCTACAGTTGGTAGGACTGGGCCTGCGCTTCTAGTATGCTTGGATGGGATCATTAGGAGTGGGGAAAGCTGGCCATTCCACACTCCCAACGAATTCATCAGGTGTCCCCCTCCACTGCATAATGCATAATTATAAAATTTCTTTCTCGTGAAGGATTTCAGATGATGGAAATTTTCTGGAGATTGACTGCACAGTTTGGAGACCAAACATTGTCAAGGACTCGTGTGTTTGCCTGGCATAAATAGTTCAAAGAAGGATGAGAACAAGTGGAAAATCAAGAACACGATTGCCGTCCTCTGACCAGCATTACAGATAAAAATATTCATGCAGTTCGAGACACTCTTGAAGACGATTGACAAGTGAGAGTATGGGAGCTGTCAAGCAATCATCACAAACAACCTACAGTTCCGTAAAGTATGTGTCAGATGGGTCCCTCGCTTTAGATCACAGATCAGAAGTTGAGACGTTTGGAAGTCTGTCAGAGGCTTACAGCAAGGTTTGCGAAAGAAGGTGATGCATTTTTGAGTTGGATCATCACCTGTGATGAAATGTGGGTCAACAATACACTCCCCAGTTGAAACAAGCCAGTATGGAGTGATGGAGGAAAGGGAAGACAGCCCCACTGAAAGCCAAGACTCGACCGTCAGCTGGGAAGGTTTTTTTGATCGGCAAGGCATAAGCGACACACAATCAATGCTGCTTACTACTGCAAGCTGTTGAACTAGGAGAGGGCTGCATATTGTTGCAAAAGACGAGACCAACCGATTCGAGAGGCCATTCTCCTTCACAACGCCGGACCCCTATACTGCAGTTCTAACGGTCTCAAAACTAGAAGAAATGCACTGGACTCAACTTGATCTTCCTTCCTACAGCCAGGACCTATCGCCCTGCGATTTTTATTTGTTTGGGTTGCTTAAAGAAGCTCTAGGAGAGCAACGACTTAAAGATGATGAGGACGTGGAGGGATTCATGCGCAATTGGTTCCTGATGCAACCAAATTCATTCTACAATGCTGCGATAAAAAACCTTCCTTCTTGCTGCGAAAAATGGATTTCTAAAGCAGGAAACTATGTAGAGAAATAAACTATATTTACCCTTTATTTTTCAATAAATAACCTAAAAAAAAATAAAATCCCATTTATATTTGATTTAACCTTGTAGTAATTATAATCAATTTTTGATTAAAATTCATAAAAAATTATCACTTATAATGATCAAAATTGTTTTCTTTTTGTTTTTTTTTTAAAAAAAAAGGTTATATTATAAAGAAATACTATATATTGTTTTTAAAATATTATGAACACATTTTAAAAAAAGGCACAACACATACTTATATAGATTTGTTCTAGAAAATTACAGGAACAAAAAAAAGTAATAAAAATATAGAAAAACAACAAATAATTAAATATTAACAACATATAAACTACCCTACACTGTTATTTATGCAATTAAGACACACTAATAATAAGTAATTATTCTATTTAATTTAAAACTGTAATAACATACAACAAAATTAATTGTACTTATTATTCATATCATATTTACATATATATGGAATGTTAATGCCATTTCTTTAATAAAATTCAAATATTGGATATAAGTGTTTTTTAAAAGATTTGGTCACACATAACTCTTGATTTAATATTTTTATAAAAGATCTCTTTTAACCTCGGAGCACTGTTGGGTATTGCTTCACAGGATGAGACGAACGATTTGTAGCATGTGTGAAAATGCCATGCCTAACTGAGATTCAAACCTGGGACCTCCAGATGAAAGGCCGAGATGCTACCACTCCCGCCACAGAGGCTGGCTATAAAAGATTTCTATATAAGGTGGAGATCATCTACAGTACAATCTAGTTTTATACAACTGACAGACATACTTTTTTTTATAAAGTATTTTAACATTTTTATATACAAAGAGTCACAAATACAGATTAGAATTTTGCTTTGGCAGGAAAATTTACTCAAAGAACAAATTATGCTATACAAATGTAAATATATATTTTTATTCATCTACCAATAATGAAATCATGATGGCAGTGCTGCACAAGTTTTTCCTTTGAAAAATGTGTGTTCTGTATACAATCATATTACATGGATATATCTGTTTTACTTTTCTCCAAGGATAATGTTCAAAGTTGTCATGAATAATTAATAAAGGATAAATTTTGTCAGGGGTAAAAAAAATACCAAATCTTTACGCTAGGAATTCAATAAAATAGATCCCATATTTTATTAAAAGATATACTCGAGAACAATGAAAAATTATTAACAAAAAAAATGTCTTAATGAAATAAAATGTTACTGGTTAATACTGGGTATATAAAAAAAAATCTGAAAGTAGGAGATAAATAAACCGCAATGTCCCTAGTGAATACTTAAGTTTCATTTAAAATAATCTCAGTTGCAGTCATAATTAAATCATGCTAATATTCAATGTAAGATTTAAAAGGGAATAAAAAAAACGCAATTAAATGGTACTTGTCTGACATGAAATCAGAATTTTCTCTAGTCATTTACTACACTAAATAATTCATCAAAGGTTTTAGAAGAATATTAAGAAGAAAAATAATTATTATGAAAAAGATTTTACACTGAAAAAAGTTACTGGTGTTAAAGATAATATGAAATTCATTTATATGTGGGGAAAAAGAATAACAGCTAAGCTCATTTCCTTCGAGGTAACAAATGCTAATCCCACACATGACAAGTTTCTTTCCTTAATAATCAATAATTTTATTCATCTACAAAAATATGACTATATATTCCTTACAAATAATCTTGACTAAAAAATGGCATTAACATAATACATAAATACAAATTACACATATATAAATCTACATTACACCTAAACTACTTATACTAAAAATATGTTAAGAGTAAACAAGAGTAAACAATAAATATATATAAAAATAAACATCTGTTATGGTCCTTAATGTATGGAATATTATAAAATAATTAACAAGAAATTCAATGAAAATTAATAGGTTACAGCATTAAATTTAGTATTATGTTAAATAATTAAATATTTTCTAATGCATTTTTTAAATGAGAACTCAAAATTTATTATTATTAATATTATCAGTACTTGATTAATATAAATATTAAAATAAATAAATATATATATAAAAATCATACTATATGTATTACATACACTCAATTTATGTAGATTGTATAGATGAAATAATAAACAGTGGGTTTTTTAAAGCATAGCAATACCGATTCATTTGAAAATCAGATCTATATTTACCATAGGATCTTTGTAAAATAACATAAAAAAAATATGTACACACAGACATGCATTACATATATATTTACACAGGCGCACACCAGAAAGCTCAGTAAACTTTTACTGATATATTATACTCCAAGTTAATTTTGTAAAGCTTAATATCATTAAACTATACACTTACATATCCATGAAAGCATTTATGTATGTATATATGAATTAATATGTGCGTATTTGAAATTATATGATTTAATGAAAGTAATTTATTCCTTTAAATTAAAAGGAATTACTTTTTTTTTATTTGTGAAAGAGGATGTGAAGGAGTATTAGTGTAACAACCTCATTTCAATGAACATGAAGTAATGTAATTAGAAAAAAAGCTCTATACTTTTTGGTCAGTGATTCCCAAACTCTGCAACACGGTGCCCTGGGGAACTACAGCCTCTTCACAGGGGCACCAGGAAATATAGTTATTAATTTAATGTTAATAAAGTAAAAAAAAAGAAAAGTTAAATAATGAAGATACACAAGTTTTATTTATTTTTATCTCTTACTTATGAGTACTCCTCATACTTTTACTTAGGGTAAGGCGCCATGGAAGTTTAATTGAAAAAGGGCGCCACAACTTGGAAAAGTTTGGGAATCACTGCTTTAAGTAATCTATCTATAGGATAAGTTGCATAACCATTATAAGTACAGGATGTCACGGTTGGGAGAGTTCATTATATCATGAAAACTGTTATCTGGGTAGCAAATCAACCCTCTTCCATTATATATATATATATATATATATATATATGTGTGTGTGTTTCAAGGAACACTCAATGTATAGTTAGCTAATTACACTGCAATTACTATCAGATCAAGATATAGGCATATTACAGGCACAAAGATTGTATGATCATTTATTACTAAAGAAGCTATGAATATTAACTGCTTCTGAAAATAGGACAAATGAAATTAATAGTTTCCTGAAGTGCCAATGGAAAATGGTTTGTTTGAGTGTTTTGGAATGGGGAAAAATATCAACTGCTCCAGGATTACGATTAGTATTATAACTATAAGAAAAGGACTCTTCTCAAATATTTTGTTGTCAGTCTTTTGTTTTAAGTTTTCAGTTTCAGAGACTTTTTTTTATCAGCATTTTCACATCCATCTTACTGATTTACAATACAGAATGAAATGACAAAAATTGTAAACTAAATCACGTCCCACCTTTATACTGACAGTGAATATGAAATTGCCTGAGTCAGGATGACCGGTATATATTTGTAAATTTCCATCAACTATAGCAATTCCACTTAAAATCATGAGACATTTCTAATACCAAGTTGTGCCACTTATTGAATCAGATTTATTTGCCTTCATTCTGAGTGAACTTTTATCCAGTAAAATATTAATTTTTCCATTAAGTTCAAAACTGAATATAAATAAATACTCTGATATTTTGTTGATAATTTTATAATTTTGAATTTTGGGTAAAATTCATTATATATTATACTCAGACATTAATTAATAACTAAAAAAGACGTATTATACACACACATACATGTGTTTGTGTGTATAAATAAAATTACAGAATATAAAATAAATAAATAACTTCATAACTATTAAAAAAAAGCGCATAACTTTGTTAAACCATTGTGAATTCAAGAATTATGATAGATATATTACAAATAAAATTTTTATTTATTTAGAGATTTAATTATTATATTGGAAATATACCTTTTTGCTTTATTAGCATGAAACAAATTTCAATTAACATTACTACACTAGTCATAACTTTGAAATTCTGAAAATACAATGTCATCTCTCCCTATGTTCTCTGATAATTTATTCACCACTTAAATTTTCATTTCTTTTTGTAATAAACTAAAAATTGATGTTCCATTATAATTTTAATATTATATTTAAACAAAAACCTGTAATGCTTCATCTTCGTGCCATATCATAATTCAAGAATAACATATTTTAAACAAAGGAAAATAACAATGATTTAAAAAGTTTTACTAACTATAAAAATTGTGAAATTATATGTAAAAGATAAGAAACATTTATCTACAGTTATATCTCAACCTATAAGAAGTAAAACCTTTTATACTAGACTTCTAAATTGAAAATAATAAAAAAAGTATGTTAACTGAATTACCTATGTTTCAATTGTGAATTTACTCATAAAAAAAAATAAAAAAATAACATTAACATAAACAAAGTTATTTGAGATTCTTGTGTTACAATATAGTTTGATTAGTTATTATTTTGTACTTATTGCAAAATAATATAATATTTACTGTAACAAATTATGCATTAAATGCTTAATACAATTCAGATTGTTTAGAAAAAAAGATCCACAGTAAATAAGAATAATCAATTGTTTATATAACATAATAACTATTAGAAACATGAAAGAAGTACATGTCACTTTCAAGTCTAACATTACAAACATGCTTACCTCATCATGAATGGACTCAACATTTTCATATTAGCTTTACACTTCACATAAATTTAAATATTAAGACTTACAAAACAATGAGTTTGTAGTGAATTTTTTAAGAACTAAAATAAACATTTATGTTTGTTTAATAATGTCAAAATTGGCAATTAAAAATTATTAGATTAGAAATATTACAATATAAAAAAAAATATACAATATTACAATATAAAAATTATATTACAATATAAAAATAGTCATTCAAATTATATTCAACAAGTGCAGTGGTTGTAAAAACATAGACCTGAAAGTGATATATAAAATAATAATAAAATATATAATTTAAATTATTATATATAGAAATTGTGTTTCAGAAAGAAATAATCATGGTACCATAATAATATACCAACATAATATTTCTTCAAATTGCTTATTCTAAGACTAGGAGAATTTTTAATTTTAATATTTAAAAAATAAATGCAATTATGGAAGATTCTGTTTCTAATAAATAAAAATAAGACATAAATTTGACAATATAAATTATAAACATATTATTTCAATAAATTAAGATATTACATCTATACTTGATGGTTACAGTCAAAAGTACTCGACTATTATTGGGAGTATAGTAATTTATTAAAGAATACTTCATACCAGCCACCTTATTCATATTAAAAAATACTTCATACCAGCCACCTTATTCATATTAAAAAATTTAGAAAACTTTCCTAAGGTCCACTATTTTGGGTGACCAGAAAAAATTATAATTTTATAATAAAGAAATTAAAGGTTAAATATCCATACAAAAACTTGAAATTTATTGTAAATTTCACCTCTAGACACATGTAAATTAGTCTTTGCAAAATCTTTTAATAAAATCTCTCAAATTCAGAAGAATTATGGACATATATAAAATTTAAAAATACAGTCAACTAACAAAATATTCTGGAGAAGCTATGAAACTTGGAAGTTACAATATTTATTTATATTAAGTACAGTAAAGTAGTTGTATAAAAGATTCAATACTGATTCTAATTTTACTTCTTCATTAAAAAAAAATAAAAAGTAAAGTGGCAGTGATAATCTTCTTAAAAACCTTAAAACAGTAATAATTGCTGTTTCAATAAATTTAAATACATCAAAATAACTTCCTTAAAAAAATATGTTATGAGAATCACACTCCACTTATTAAATATAAAACATTACTTATAACATATTTATAAATAATAAAATATATATATTAACTCCTTGACAAAAATAACTTTTTACAAAATACCAATACCTCAAGTAGTAGCTGTTTCGTAAAACTTTACATAATTTATGAAACTCACGTTTCTTACCTCATTAAAAATATCTGATTGTAAATGAAAATATCAATTTTATTTCTTAATGTTATCAAAAACTTAACAAACACAGGGCACTTTCTAATTAACTCAGGCAAAAGAAGAAAAAATTTCTCTTAGCATTGTAATTTTTCCTAAATATAACACATCACAATAAAGAATGATAAATATTGAATTAAAATAATATTTTACAACCATTTATTACATATGATAAAACTTTAATACCCACCAGTACACAAGCGTAGACCAGAAAAGTGTTGTTACAGCATGAATAAATACACAAAAAAACATGTCAATTTTACACATAAGTATAAGTGGTCTAGATAATACATAAACTCGCCATTAGCTGCAGATAGTCAAAAAAGGTACTACTAAAATGTAAGAAAAATACTGATGTCATAACACGAGTTCTGTGATTTTTTTCTATCACAGCGAGCATCAATATGATGTAATGTACTTGTCTGCAATGGTAAAGGGGTTAATGATATTTTTAACAAGAGTAATTCAAATAAAAAATTATTACCATTTATAAATATTAAAAAAAGTATCATCCAACAGACTGTGAAAATGCTTTTACAATGCAGCAAGAAAAATAATACTCAGTTTAAAATGTAAGAATTAATAAAAATTTCATTATAAAATTTCCCAGGTTCAAATCCCAAACAGGGATAGCATTTTTCATACGCTACAAAAATTACATTTCATATTCCTACACACAAGCTTCAAGTTTCTGTAATGAATTTCATCAAGCCAATATATATATATATATATATATATATATATATATATATACATTTTCATTTATAACTTATAAAAATATATATATGTGTCAACTTTTTTTCTAAATTTTTAGAAATTTTTTTTTTTAAATCAGTGAATCAATCTGAGGACGATCTGAACAATTTAAAAATTGTACTATTAAAACATTATAAAAATTACCTAACTATCATTGGTTTTAAATGAATTCACATAAAACACATATGTGTGTGACGTATAACATTCATAAGTTAATCAAAAGTTACAGTAATAATAATAACATCAACTTTTGTCTGTACATAAAACACTAAAGATATTCTATGATTATAAAATATATATTATGCATATTGACAATGATTTGAAAGATAATGTAAGTTCCTTTGAAAGTACTGTTTATTACTGCGTTAAGCTTTGTAACGATCTTGTTGCTGGAATCCACAACATAATATAAGAGAGAAGATTAATCCCAGTATCTGACAAATAGAAATAAACACTCCAACACCAATAAAAACACCAGATGAATTTTTAAGCTGAACCAATAATTTTTCACTGCATCCCTAAAAATAAGCAAAAAAATTTTTATTTTTTAATATAAAGCTAATTAGCTAAAAAAAAAAAAATTAATTACACTAGCAACAAATTCATGAAAAATAAATTAAGCCCACTCACTAACTATATATTGACAATCATTTTTAAAGCTGTTAACTCTCTGCAACAGAATGAGTAATGGACTAATCAACTATGGAATATAATTACAATTGGCACATTAATTATCAAAACACAGACCAATAATAAATACAAACCATTTATTATTCTCCTTTTTTAGACACTATTGAAACATTCCCTTTTAAATAACCGATTAAAGGAGAACCAACTCCAAGTTAGGTTAAAAAGAATTAAAAAAGGGAACTTTTCTGTAGTTTTTTCAGATTCTTAAAGAAAAATGTCAGTAATGAAATTAAATAACTAAATAGAAAAGTAATTGCAGCTTCAATTAAGACCACCCTTGGCATTTTACAGTTATTATTCAAACTTACTGATCAAATCACGGTGAGCTAAATTAAGAACAAGAGTAATAACCAATTTCTTTTGAAATAATCAGTTTTCTAATACAAAAACTATCAGAAATATGAATAAATAATAGTTTCTTATAATTATTTACAAAAATTGTCTCAAAAGTAATGGACTATGCATTTGCGCAACTAAACAGACACGCAATGTCTTGTGGCAACCAGCAGTGTGTAGCATCAAGTGTCATGAAGCAGACCATACAAGTTGTTTGGGATTTATTACGTGTGTAACGACTTAGTACAGTCTGCAGATGAAGCAGAAATGAATCTGGGTCAAATAATAAAATTTGAGCAATGCACATTCTCAAAAACAACTCTGGCTAACCATCTACTGCTAAAGACAACAAAACACAAGCATTGCTATTGTTGCCACGGTGACTTCATCAGTCACCATGGCATGACAGCGAGAAATTAAAAATAAAACCAAAAACTACAGTACACTGCATTTTAATGGAACATTTGAACAAAAAAAAAAAACAGGTTGCAGTGCAATAGCAAAAAGTGACGCTTCTTGCAATTGCAAAAGAACTGCTTACATGTTATAAAAGGGTAGGGTGAGCAGTTTTTGAATTGAATAATTTCTGTTGATATAAAATGACTGCGATTCTAAACCTAAACTGAAGTCACAAAGCAGTGTTTGCAAGAGTGTTTATTGTTAGAGACCAAAGAAATGTCATTGTATGCAGTCAAAAGAGAAGCAAGTGATGATTTTCGCTTATGATAAAGGTGTTATTGGTATCGATAGTGTGCCAAATGATGTTAGTGTGACTGTTACTTACTATAAAAACTTCATTCAGAAGGTTTTGCGACCGAAAGAGTTATCAACTTATGTGATCCAGAAAATTCAACACCTCAACAAAAGTAGTCTCCTGACAGGAACCCAGAAACTGCCAGACTGTTGGGAAGCATGCATTACAAATAGGGGGATTATACTGAAAGGCTCTAAATTTAATTAATGTACAAATAAATTTTCTTTGTCTCCTGAAGAACTGTGCATTATTTTTGGGATGACCTTCGTATAATGATAGGTCAGCAAAGCCAAAAGTCAATAACAATGACGAGGTGAAAAAAGTGGCCTAATAAAGTAAACTGAAGAGAGTATTAGGGTGTGCAAAACTGTAGTATAGGTTCATAAGTATATAGATATATCATGAAAATTTTATTATATACATATATATATATATATATAAAATAATAATAGTTTTTCAGCTTCCACATACTTTTTCATTATGACAACAAATATTTGTTCTGAAATTTTTAAAATCTTAAATTTTTGTTAAATTTTATTAACAAACAATTTTTACAAAATAAAATGTAAAAGCTAAAATTATTGTGTAAATGTAAACAAAGAAGAATTTATTCAAATAAAAAATATCACTAAAGATGGGTGTGGGCTCAAAAATGTTTTGATGAACATAAAAAATAAAGGTAAGAGTGTTCTCTAGTTCTGTACTTTGTGGAGGCTGAAAAAATATTTATTATATTATATATAGTTACTTAATGTACAGAGGGGAAAAAATGGACTATAAAAAATTTAATCTAAATATATATATATAATAAACACACAAAAAACTACTCCAGCATATTTGAGAATGAACTTGCATATATAAAAAACGCATAATACTGGATATGACTTTGTATAACTCTAAAAATATATTGGTGTATCCATACACATTTAAGTAATTTGATAATACAGAATGGAATAAAATATTTAAAACTTCATGAAAATTTGGACTTTAATACAGAGAAAAAGTTTACTTATAACTGCATAATAACCAAGGGACAGTAGAACAGTATTAGAAGTTGGTAAGCACCGATTCTCAAAATGAAGTAACATATAGCAGTCTATCCATCTTGATTTGAACTTGTTGAAAAATAGGAATTGAAGATAAATTTTGAGAGCGGGGTATCTATCCAAGGAAAGAGATAAGATATGCTGATGACAATATCTTTTGATGGAAACAAATTAATGAAGGGGTTTTCAGGTGTAAACAGAGGAGAGATTTTTTGGCAGAATATTATGGAGACTGTTCATTGAAGAAATCCAGGTTTAGTTAATTTGGTAAGAGAAGAGCGAGAAGGTTAAATCTATAGAGAACGGAAAAGACTGGAATAAAACCAAATAATTGAGGAAGTAGGATATGTAAATAAAGTAATGAGACTGGTTCAGAAAAACTTTTTATATACAATCCAATTATACATGGACATCTTCAAAATAGTTCCCTTGGGAAGCCATGCAATGCTTCAAACAGTTTTCCACTCTTCATAGCAGTTATGGAACTCAGAAACTGGAACATCCTTCAGATCATTGGTTACATTTGTTTTTGTTTTCTACTGTTACAAAATGGTGTCCTTTGAGGTGTTTTTTTAAAAGTAGGGAACAGGAAAAAGTCACAGGGATTCAAGACATGTGAATAGATAGTTGAGAAACTACAGGAATGTTTTTCTTTGTCAAAAACTCATTAATTGAGAGTGCAGTGTGACAAGGTACATTATCATGATACAGCATCCAGTTGTCTTTGATGGCTGCTCTCACACAGGCAATTCTTTTCCAGTCTTCCAAAAATCTCTCGGTAAACATATTGATTTATAGTCTGTCCTGTAGGCAAGAATTCATTATGGACAATGCCCTTACTATCGAAGAAACAAATTAGCATGTTTTGATTTGTTCATTTTTGCTTTTTTGGGACATGTTAAGTTCAAAGTGTGCCACTCCTTGCTCCGTTGTTTTGTTTCTGGATTGTACTCAAATATCCAAGATTCATCACCAGTAATTACATTTTTTTAGAAAATCAGGATCAGTTTCAATTCGCCCTGGAAGGCACACTTCCACCCTGCTGTCTTTCTGCTCAACAGTGAGGTTTTTTGGGACCAATTTTGCACACTTTTTTATGTCCAATTTGATGGATTGGGGTATGGTTCAAATTCAATTGTTCTGCAATTATTCTGACAGTTAATTGCCGGTCACATTGTACAAAGTCTATGATTCACTCAACACTGTCGTAAATTTTTGATGTTAACGGTCTTCCAGAGTGTGAATCTCTGCAAATTATTTCCGACCATCTGAAAATGCTTTAAACCACCTAAAAACTTGGGCTCATGACAGAGTATTATCTCTATACATCCTTTTAAATTTTGATAGTTTCAGTAGCATTCTCACAAGTTTAACACAAAACTTGATTGCACAACGCTGCTCTTAATTACTATCACTCATTTTTGTTACACGCAACAAAAATTTGTTTCACGAAAAGTTTGTTTATGTCTCACATGGCAACAACAGACAAAAATATTAATTTTTGATATAAACCAGCTATTCATATAACCATATATTTACTAGTAACTTTACAGTGTTGCCACTTTAGCTGCCAAAAAACTAGTCTCATTATTTTATTTACAAACCACGTATGTATACAACTTTATGATCATAAAAAAATATGATTGATAGATCTAGAAAGTCTATAGGATCTAGAAATCTTGATTGTCTTGAAATCTTAAAATTTGAATCATAATCTGTCAACACAAATTTTAACCTTAGCTACTGGATGAAGTTCAAATTATGCATGCACAAATAACCTAAAAACTGATACTTCTATCTGGAAACCTTCCCACGCTGATCTAAAATATCACAATACAGAAAATGGAATTTTCATACACACTTCTATAAAAAAAACCCTTGTCTTTGTCAAGTATTTGAAAGAACTTTTTATAATTTTACATATGAAATTAACTGATTGCTAAATCAGCCTATTTAATGCTTTAATCCTAGAACTAATGTACCTGTCTATTATTTATTAATAAAATTATAGACCTGTAAATGATAACCTATCACTTTATTATTTATATCACCTACTGTTTATAAGGTAATTCTAAAGCTGATAATACTGGTAATAATATTACAATCCTTCTCACATGTCATAATTTTTATTTGGTAATAGTTTTTGTAGTTATATCTTGTCAAAATATATTTTCTGAGGAGGTGTAAACAATTAAGTTTACACTTATAGCATGTGAGTAAAACTTAGCAGTTATATTCAAAGCATTACTGGTTTGAACTTTGTTATTGAAACAATATTGACAAAAAAATATTTGAATGAAAAACAACATTATACAATTAAAGTTATCATTTTTTTTCAATGTAACATGTATTAAATAATATCTATGATAGTGTTCTTATATTTTTTTAATGGCTTAAAATGGAAAGCGCATTATCTTTATTCATATCTCTGAAAAAAAAAAAAACTTTGAATTACAAAATTATAACTGGACTATATATAAAACTGCAAAGATGTAAGGATTAACAAAGCAGTGAGTTAAAATGCTGTAAGTAAATTACGACTTTGGTTTTACACAGAAGTTATTATGTTAAACAATTTATAAAGACGTAGCTGAATGATTGTTTTCATGAACAAAAGCTATTTACCAATCTTCTGAACATAACATTTCAGTCCACTTAATAAGATAAGATTCTATTGTATGATGTAGAAGGAAATGAATAAAATATGACATACATTCATTAACATCACAGACTGTACACTTCTATCCTTATAAAGAAAACAGTATAATATGTTAAAAATGTATCCATTTTTTCAGCTTTTGTAATGGAAGTGCTGATTGTTCAATGCATATAAACTGTTTAAGTCTGTATCCAGAATATTGTAACAAAAAAATTTGTTTGAAATAGTGCTTTAGTAGCGATGGAATATGTTATCAGCTGTCATTTCTATAACTACACTGAGACTATACTACAAAACTACTAACACTCCTCAATGTAGCATTCATTTATCAATTACTTATAATGTTATATAATAATATTCAATTTTAACATGAAATGTACAATGAGACTTTGTAATATCTTCTAGAAATAAAAGCACTAATCTTGTTTTTCAAGAAATATCCATTACAAATGCCAAATTTATATGAACAATAGCACAAGCTAAATGAGCCTTCAGTAAGAAATATAAGTTGTTTACATCAAAAATGAATTTAAATGTCAGGAAAAGATTTTTGAAAGTGTATGTTTGGAGTGTCGCTTTATATGGAAGTGAAACTTGGACAATCGGAGTATCTGAGAAGAAAAGGTTAGAAGCTTTTGTAATGTGGTGCTATAGGAGAATGTTAAAAATCAGATGGGTGGATAAAGTGACAAATGAGGAGGTATTGCGGCAAATAGATGAAGAAAGAAGCATTTGGAAAAATATAGTTAAAAGAAGAGACAGACTTATAGGCCACATACTAAGGCATCCTGGAATAGTCGCTTTAATTTTGGAAGGACAGGTAGAAGGGAAATATTGTGTAGGCAGGCCACGTTTGGAATATGTAAAACAAATTGTTAGGGATGTAGGATGTAGAGGGTATACTGAAATGAAACGACTAGCACTAGATAGGGAATCTTGGAGAGCTGCATCAAACCAGTCAAATGACTGAAGACAAAAAAAAAAAAAAAAAAATATGAACAATCTGAAGTTTATTAGGCAAAATAAAAAATAACAATAAAACAGCACTATGTTGTATTACTTCAAGAATCAAGTTACATAGTTATAAAATATTAATAAATAAACTTACTTCGGTATAAATTTTATCAGAAAAATGTCCAACAATATCGTAAACTTGAGTCTTTGTACATTTATCTGGTTTACAACAAGAAGCAGGAATTTTGTAAGTCTGATGAGATGCAGAGATTGCCAAATCAACACGTTGTTTTTCTACCTTGTTAAAACTGCTACTCAACCAATCTGTAGGTCCTTTAGCCCCACAACAATTCAACTGAAAAAATTAAATACAGTTGTCACAAACATATACATAAAGCATTAACTGAGCATCCTTTATTTAATTCTATATATTAATTATCAATATTTTATTTAATAAAGTTAAAGGTAACATTTATTATTAATTTCCTTCCTTGTTTCTGATAACAGAATGTTATTTTAATACAAATTCTTTTTATATCAGTTATTTACAACATAAAAAAACGAGTATTATTTAAATACAGACATTACCTATTCATTATAATGTAAAAGCATATGGAATTTTGTCACACTAAAAAATATTTAAGATTCAAAAGTCATCAATTAAGAATCAAAAATTACTCTAGGGAAAAATGTGATAGTTTTTCCAGTTATACAACTAACACTGTAAAGAAATGAACATGTTAAATGATTTTTAAAATCATATGTGGATAATAAAAAACATCTGTATATAACCATGTGCTGCCAAGTCGTATAATTAAGTTTGATACCCAATGTAATGTAACAACATGTAATTACTACACAACTTTTACATTTAAATCAAATTTAAAACAAAACAAAAGTTTTATTACAAATTCAATTCCCACAGCATCATATCTAGTTATGAATATATTAAATCATTTATAACTATTAAATTGTGACTGTTTAACTATTACATATATTTCAAATGGCTTGCTATAAATAAATAAGTCACTTTTGACATTTCCTGCCACATCAAGTCTTTTCAGATTTGTTTGGTTAACAGTAATATTTATCCTTAATATGATAAATTATTTATTATATTTAAAATGAATCCAATTCAAATAAAATTTTAATCAATGTAGTTCAAATAATGAAGCATTATTTCAATGGATCGGTTAATGGCCAAAACAAGAAAGAATTTTTCTTACATTCTTGTTTCACAAATATAATTATGGATATTAATATCGGAAAGAAAAAAAAATTGTTTATATGAAGGTAATTATTTTAATTTTCAGATTCTATGTACCAAAATGAAAAAAAATTAGCATCTCCACTAGTTAGCTTTTTAAAGAAAAATTCATATCTCAAGATTGGTTTGAAGAATCATTATATTTATTATATGTTTGCATGTGTGCACGCACACACACTTTCTCTAATAAATAAAAAATTCTTTAGCAAACACATCAGTTTTATAAATCTTTTATCTCAGTAATTATTTGTTTAATCAAAATGCATTTTATTAGCTAAAATGTTAGGCCTTTTATTGTAAAAAAAATGACACTATATACTGAAAACTGATCGACAAACAAATGAGTAATTAATTAATGACAATTTTCAGCTGGACTTCATCTCCATCACCATTACGTTAAATAATTTGAACTTTAGTTTCTTTCACTTTCAACACAAAATAATGGCTAATTAAACTTACTTCAAACTTTGAGCGTGACTTATTATTTTGACTTTTCCTTTTGGGGAGAGGATTTTGTAGATGGTGATGGTATAATAGTATGCCTTTTTCATATTTTACATTTACTTAATATTGTTTTTTTAATTAAATAGCCTAAATTAATTAAATTTATTTCTGGCAAGTAAAAAAATACTATTTTAAGCACATTAAGGGTATTAGTATTATCTTGACAGATAACTTCAACCATTTAAATCCTATTTCCAAAAGTTACATCAACATGTACATAAGTATCTCAACTGTTAAAATCCTACATGGAAATAATCAGTGCTAAAATTCACTCATGCTGTTTATATAATAAATAAAAATTACTTCTCTCTGGATGACATCAAATGTTTCAGTACGAGATGTAATATTTCCATATTCTTTTAGAACAGTTTCCTCAACATTTTGTTTAACAAGCTTTTCAAGATCATCACTGTTGGAATATGCCCATGCAGCAGCTGAAATTTCAGCAACCAATATTACCAAAAGGAAGCAGAAAAACTGTAAAATAAGAATTTACATAGAGATTATATACAATTAAAATAAAATGCATATAATACTTAATTGTATTTAAATTATTACAGTTCTAACATACACAAGATGAAACTGTAAAGCCACATTACATACAGTGCTTATACTTTTATAAAATAATAAAAATTATGACACACTTACTAAATAATTAGTAAAATGATCAAAAAATGTTTCCAAGACTATGATAAGTATTTTTCCTATGTAGTAATGATGATGAGGCTCAACTTGAAGTTGTCAGCAAAGTCACTTAATCCTAGATTCATAAGCCTATTACTTACACACACACACTATTCATAAGTATTTGTCTCTCAGACTACTACAGGTGGAAAAATGAACACTTAATACACAGAGAAACTAAAAAATACATAAGTGAACAGTTGACCATGTGTGTTTTTTCTTGAACAAGACACTAATTACAGTTCACACAGACTTTCCCCTGATCCTGAAGACACATGAATTGTTAACATTTGAAGCATTTGTACTGTGTCATTCTTCACTGCTCCGAGGGGCAGTATGCCCATACTTTCCTCTATAGTGCTTCTTGAGGTTCTTCTTCAACAGTTGGAACTTTTTCATCAATTTTGTGTTCCATTTTTATCTTAAGATATCTCTGTAAAATTGGGAGTTGAAGTCTTGTAATCATGGAAGCATGTCCTTCGCTTATTATTTTTGCAAACTCTCGTCATGAAACTGGTTTCCTTTTCTGTGACACCATGTTATGTACATAAATAACATATGAGTTCACCAGAGTACTATTAACCATACCATAAAAGAAGCAGAGGTGCCATCTTTGTGTTTTTCTACTGCAGCTCATGTTACTGGTCATTTCATCAAACGCATCAACTGTGCCTTTGGTTGTGTTACAAACACCACAATGTCTGGCTTTCCAGATTCTTCTTCAATGGTACCTCTTTCATGTGTGTTGGAAAGTAGGTAAAACTAGTTTGTTTGGCTCGGCCTTGTAGGAAACCAACAAGGCCTTGGTTGTAACAAAACAAGGATGAGTTCAACTTCCTTGATTTTTTTATCTGAGCATCATGTCTGATAATTGTTAATTTATGATTCTTCAAAATGTCATTAGCTAAAGAGGCTGATCTGAACCAATTACCCTGTTTACATTCCTATTAGTACCATGGGTACTTTTGGTTACATTTTTCACAAAGCATGCACCTAGAGGAAGTACCGATGTATTAGTATTTTTTCCCAGGTAAGACATTGTGTTGATGATATTTTTATTCTTACATCACATAACAGAACTATTTTTAATCCCATATTTATTGAGCTTTGAGGATAAATAAATCCTAAAAGGACAGCATCCTCGAAAACCGAGCAGTTGTTTGTCAATTGTGACGTAGGAGCCAGGTATGTAGTTACTGCTGCACGATTCTACAAATTTTTCCCAAATATCAGTGATACGTACTAATTTGTATATGAGCAAGCTGTGTAGCTTTGTTATCAAATCTCAATGAATTCAGCAAGAAGTCAAAATGGTCTCTACTTATTACAGATACATACCTTGTACTACTAAACAAAGGATCAAATAACTCTTTAGATGTCAAATGGTTGTCTTTCATGGTAGCAGACATAACCAAAAGACCTAACAATGCATTTCAAAGTAGTAGGTTTTACTGTTGCAAAAGTTGGATCTGAATAGTTTAAACTTTTATGTGAGATCTCCACATTTATATGAGTTACAATTTGGTTTGCTATTGAGGATTTAATGAATAAGCCAAAAGCTTCTAAGGGAGTTTCAAAATTCTTGGCATTATTGTTAAACTTTTGTCTGTAATGAATAATATTTTGCAATGTAATCCAAAATTTAGAATGTAATCCTTATCATTACTACTATCACCTACATCAACTGTCATAATTGTTTCTAATAGAAGGTTACTATCACTGACCTGAGGTTGAAAGCTAGAATCCTCCTGACTGGAATTTGCAATATCAGTTATTATTATAGGCCTATTATTAATGTTCTCTCGACTGGTAAAAGGTAAAGATACATCATCACCTCTAATTCTGCCAGAAGTAGACTCGTTTAGATGTACTGGAAAAACCTCTTCAGAATCAGTTTCAATATCTTTTTCAACTCTTGCTTCATCAAATTTGTAATCCAAAGGGTAATAGTCAGGATTTGAATCTGTGTCATTGACAATGACATCAGTTCCGTAGTAAGATTCTACTTCCACTTTGCTATCTCGCCTACAGCACTGTCTACAGTTTCAGGATCAAATTTTTTTTTTTTTTTTTTTTTTTTTTTAGGGCGAAAAACGAGCGGTCGTTATCATCGCCCGGAAAATAAATAAATAAATAAAAATAAAAGTGAAAGTAAAAGTAATTAAAACTTAAAACTACTATCACAGTAAGCAAAATCCGGAATGGGTGTAAAAGGCCCATTCTCGGATAACAAAAACACTAACATGTAACTTAAAACTACGTTAAAAACTATCATATTAAAACTAAATAAAACTTAAAACTAAAAAAAGAGGTAAAACTTAAAACTAATATCACAGTCAGTCTTTAAAATATTAAAAAAAATAACTTATAAAATTTAACAAATTCCGATAAGGAGTGTAAAAGGCTCCTAATCGGATAAAAAAAACAAACATTCTGGAAAAAAAAAAAATAAATAAACTTATTTAAAAAAACTAAAAGTATTAAAAAATATAAGCAACAATATTAAATTTTTTGTATTAACCCTATACTACGCAAAAACAGAATCATCCGGTTTAAAACCTCTTTATCATTACACAAGATACCACGGATGTTTCTGGGTAGTTTAAATTTACGACGCAATGCCGCATAACATATGTAGTCCACGAGTATGTGGCGCACAGTCACGCGGCAGTTGCATCGTGCGCATAGAGGTGGTTGTCCTCTTGTAAACAAGTACTCGTGTGTCCTATCTGCAATCGACAGAGAACTACTTCCTCACGCCGGGGTTTTCTGTATGATGAGTCCCATGGTAACACAGAATCTTTAATCTGACGGAGTTTATTATCAATGGTAGCCGTCCAATCACCTTGCCCTTAATAATTGTTTTACATAATTAATGAAATCAGAAGTAGCAACTCGGGTGGTGAAAGGAGGCTGGTTACATGCTTCTTTGGCAGCGGAATCTGCATGTTCATTACCTGGAATCCCTACGTGGCTAGGGACCCAGCAAAAACTTAATTCTGTGTTGCGATTATTCAACTCAGCGATTTGTAAATCGCCGAGTTGAAAATTTTATCGCGTCATTGTAAATTTCAATGACGATAGGATGTTTAGAATAAAAGTTTTTTAAGGCTTGGAGAGCATTACACGAGTCACTGCAAATAAGAATTTTTCTATATTTAGGGTTAATGATGTTTAGAGCCTTATTTATAGCGTATAGTTCAGCGGTAAACACACTCGTAATACCGGGGAGACCAAACATATAAGTTCTCTCATTAACAACAAATGCACACCCAACTGTATCGTTTTGTTCCGTGTTTGGTTTCATCTTGGAGAGAACACACTGAAACATTTGCTGAAAGATAATAGATGGTGTTGATTGTTTATTGTATGTAGTCAGGTCAAAATTAAAATTTATGAGGTTTATTCTCCATGGAGGATATGAGCAAGGATACATAGGAAAAAATGACGGTGTGTCAACATTTATATGCTGCAGCAGACGCCAGGTACGGACACCTACAGGTGCAGTACGACGTGGATGGTCCTCATACTTTCCTAGATTAGGATTTCTAAATACCGTGTCAAGAACCGGGTGATTTGACTGTCCTCTGAGACGAGCAAAATAAGATAATAAGAGCTGGCCTCGTCTATCCCAAAGTGATGGTTCACCACAGTCTACAAGTAAGCTTGCGACAGGACTTGATCTAAACGCGCCTGTGGCAAGCCGAAGGAAAGCATGATGTACACTATCCAGCATTTTAAGCACGGTTTGACGAGCTGAAGAGTAGGCGACACAACCATAATCTAAACGGGAGCGAACAAAGGAATAGTAAAAACGTATCATACATGATCTATCGGCTCCCCAGTTGGTGTTAGTAAGGACTCGCATCATATCTAGAAGTTTGGAACATTTTGTTTTCAATTCTTTTAAATGTTTGACCCAAGTAAGACGGTTATCAAAAAATAAACCTAAAAACTTGACGTAAGTAGAGATAGCAATAGTCTCTCCGTTCAGAAATATTTGCGGAATAGAAGGGTTTCGTAGCCGAGAAAAAACTACACATTTTGTTTTTTCGGATGAAAATGTGAAACCAGTAATCCTGGACCAAGCTTCAAGGTGAGATATAGTGTTCTGCAGTAGTCTCTCTGCTATAGGTGCCGAACGGCTTGCAATGTAGATAGCAAAGTCGTCAGCAAATAGAGAGCATGAGACAGGAGCCTGAACACATTTGGTAATATCGTTTATGGCTACAGAAAATAAGGTGGCACTTAATACACTACCTTGGGGCACTCCACTCTCCAAGATGACACTATCTGAGAGCGAATCATCCACGCGAACACGAGCCGTTCGGTGATTTAAGAATCCCCGGATAAAAGCAAGCATATTGCCCTTGATTCCCCATGCTTTGAGAGTGTTAAGAATACCACGTCGCCAGGCTGTGTCATTCGCCTATTTTATATCGAAGAAGATAGCGACGAGGTGCTGCCGATTTAGGAAAGGTTTTGTATGGCTGTTTTTAGTGACACTAAATGGTCAATAGAAGATCGTCCTTGTCGAAAACCACACTGTTCTGAAGATAGAAAGCCATGTTTCTCCAAGTACCATGTAAGTCTGCGGTTTACCATTCTCTCCATTATTTTACACAAAACGCTTGTCAACGA
The DNA here is from genome assembly GCF_047948215.1 of Lycorma delicatula. Classification (NCBI taxonomy): domain Eukaryota; kingdom Metazoa; phylum Arthropoda; class Insecta; order Hemiptera; family Fulgoridae; genus Lycorma; species Lycorma delicatula. The sequence continues at coordinate 78,493,494 of NC_134461.1, read as the reverse complement.
AAAAGGGCGGTAGCTTGAGGGGTTCGTTTGGTCTTTACCAGGTTTTAGTACTGGTATAATAAATGCTTCTGACCAGCAGGGTGGGAAGACTTGTTCGGAGAATAAACCGTTGAAAATATTCAAAAGTTGTTGTAGTGCCGAATTAGGAAGGTGTGAAAGCATGGAAAGGCGAATGTTGTCCGGTCCAGGGGAAGTGTCCCGTGAGTTTTTAAGTGCATGTAACAATTCTTTAAATACGAATGGAGTGTTTAATTCACCAACCAAATCACCAATGTTTAACGATAATACTTCTATTTGTATCTTGTACCGTTGAAAATCGTTATTATATGATGAGGTGAGAGACACCGAGCGGACAGATTTTGCTAGACTATTTGCCACTTCCGAGGATGATGAAAGGAGTTCTCCTTCATCAATAAGACCGAGAATAGATTGTTTCGGTGATCCGAAAATTGCACGAATTTTCTTCCATACGTAGACGTGGGAGTAGTGCGTGAGATAGTGCTCATGTATTTCGTCCATGAATTCCTCTTAGCGTCCAAGAATACCCGACGGCACACCGCTCTAGCCCTGCGATATAAATTTAGATGTTCTGTTGTAGGCCTACGATTAAATTTACGTAGTGCTTGTCGTCGATTCCTAATAGCATTTTTGCAATCATCATTCCACCATGGAACGAAAGGACGTCTAGGATTACCCGATGTTTGTGGGATATATCTGTTGGCATTCTCAAGTATCATGGACGTAAAAGAAGAATGTTGGTTGAGGATGTTCGCTCCATCGTCATATCGAGATTGGAATGCTTTATGGTATCCGTTCCAATCTGCCTTTTCAATAATCCATCTCCGTGGCCTTCTTTTAATCTCGCAGTCTACACCGAAACCAATAATAATTGGTCTATGATCACTGCCGTGAAAGTCTCACAAACCGACCAATAAAAATGAGGGAGCACAATCGGTGAGCATATGGAAAGATCAAGGTTAGATACAGTACCAGTTGATAAGGACATGAATGTATGTGATCCATTATTCAGTAGGCAATGGTCAAAATCTTGGTTCAATCTGTTTATCATATTTCCTCGAGTGGAGCAGAAGGTTGAGCCTCAGGAAATATGATGGGCATTGAAGTCTCCTACTATTAACGATGGAGATGGTATTTGCGTGAGGAGATTTGAGACATCTAAAGCACTGAACTCAGTGTTCGGTGAGAGATACAGATTGCAGATATGCAATTTGAAGGGAATAGAAACCTTTACTGCAATAGCAGGAATGACAGTAGTTAGTTGAATTCTTGTAGCTGACACCCCGTTCTTCATGAAAATCGCTACTCTACCACTCTCCCTACTGTCTATTATGCAGTCGTATCTCTCACAGAAGTATCCTCTGAGTGTAATTCGGTGGTTGTAAAAGGTGAGTTTCTTGGAAACAAATGATTAGTGGATCATGTGTGTGAGCTAGTACTCTAATATCTTCAATGCGGGACCGAATACCTCTAACATTCCACTGAATAATGTTCATAAGTGTAAAAAAAAAATAAATTTCGGAAATTATATAAAAATTAGTTGTACGTGATTCGGTTTTTCTTTTTTGTATTTTTTATTTTAAAGAACTCCGATGCCCTAGGGTCGGGTGGTTCTTCAACCATATCCTCCAGAATATGAGGTGATGGTGGAGGAGATTTATTTGAATGGGATGCTGTAGTTGACATCCCAGAGGAGATAGTTATGTGTGTTCCCTTTATGGGGAGCTTATTAGGTGGCTTACTGCCAGCTGTGATAGTCGCTATTCGTGGCGGTACGACTTTGGGAATAGGAACTTTAATATGTATCATACTGTTTGATTCACTAACTGCGACGGAGGACTTTTTATTCATTTTTGTCAGCTCTGAGATAGTGGCTGTAGATGAAGCTACTTGATCAGATAGCATCTGAACAAGTTTTTTAAGCTCATTGCAGGATCCGCACTGCTGATTATTAACATTTGTAGGAATTTGTTTAGAAGTAGCGGTGGCAAAAGATACGTCTGGTTTAACCAGGTTCCGTGAATTGTTTATCTTTTTATATTCTCTACGTGCAGCCGGAAAAGATAGTTTTTGCTCCGTACAGATTTTGAGAATTGCCTTTTCTTCTTTAAAAGTTGGGCAATCCCGGGAGCGGGCTGTATGTGGACCACTGCAGTTTGCACATTTTTCACTTTCTTCGCAGTTAGTGTCGTTGTGACCTTCTTTACCACATCGAGCACAGATCTCAGTTTTCGTGCAAGATCTTGTAGTGTGACCAAAACCTTGGCATCTGAAACATCGCCGTGGATTGGGTATGAATGATCGTACCCGAACCGAGAGGTAACCCACTTTAATCTTTTCTGGTGGCACAGGGAGATTGAATGTTAATATAAGAGACGGTGTCGGTTATTCTGTTCCGTTCTGCCGTTTCATTTCAACAACGTCTTGGTGGCAAAGCTCATCATTTCCGAGATATCTATATCTAGAAGATCTCTACAAAAAATTACACCCCGGCTCGTATTTAACGTTTTGTGGCATTCTGCACTTATATTTATACCACCCATATTACGGAGACGTAAGATAGATCGACTCTGTTCATCGTTGAATGTTTCAACCAGAATCGATCCGTCGCGTAACTTCCTGATATTCTTCGGGGAGCCACTTGCACCTGTTATCGTTTTGTTAATTAAGAAAGGTGAAACCTTTTGAAGGGAGCCACCTTCCTGACCATTTCTGAGAACAACGAATCTAATATTTTTATATTTGGATTCTAACAATTGTGGTTCTCTTCAGTAGGACTTTTATCCTCGTCAGACAAAGCTGACCGAGGTCTCTTCACAAGACTGTATTTGGTGGTTTTTTCAGATGGACCACCAACCATCATTGTGTTTGTTGTTGGAACTGAAATTTTGGTCCCACGAGTACCGGCGAAAAATGGACCACTCCAGCAGAGTGCACACGTACTGGAGCTAGAGCTAAATACAACTGGGTTCGCCCTGGTGCCAAGAGGACATCGTTCGAGACTCACTACGTAGAGCCATTCACCCATCGGCACGATTTGTTTCCACCTTGGGTTACGGTTGCGTTTCGTAAGATGTCGCAACACCACCGAGTGTAAATGTAAGAAATATCAGTGTAGGTTGTTGTTGTGTAATTGTGTACGTTGTAATTTATGTAGTGTTCTTGGTGTAGTATATGTGTAAAATGTAAAGTGTTCCGCAGCTCATTGTATAGTGGGAAGGAAAGCTGCGGAGGCTAGGCCCGTGGGGACGCCAACCCCCAAAGTCTTAAAGAATAAGACTCCCCGTCGGGGATCAGGATCAAAATACAGCTATTGTCAGCTTCATAACTGATTTTGTCCAATTCACTAAGAATTTGAGTGATTTCATCATCATTTTTGCACAAATCTGCCATTATGAAAAACATAAAATATGTTCTGACAATAAAAATATTTATATTATAAAATATGTTTTTTTTTGTTTTTTTTAAAATTAATATATGATCAAGTTTTTCAATTATAATAAAATAAATTTAAGCACAAACACAACTCATAAACTTTTGTCTAATAGGCAATGCAATATATTCAAACTCTACCGTTGTTCATAAACTTTCATCAGCTAGACGATGCAATATAACTGGACATTAGCACTATTCATAAGCTTTTGTCTCACAGGCGATGGAACTTACAAAAAGTGGTTAAAATCTGATACTACACGTGACGCCTAACTGAAATCTTTGACAATACTGAAGGGACGACTGAGTACAGGATTGGAGGGATGGCCGGCTGGGTAATTCACAACAAATTCCTGGAAACTCGCATATGCTTTTCTCCCTCAAAAAAGCACATAATTACACATAGGACTTTATGAGTTAGATTTTATGGAACTGAGCAATTTTTTCATTAAAGGTTTCTAAATTATACAGCATCTGATATAGGACATTTTTGCTTTATAATAACATTCTAGATTGAGATTTACATTTTAAAATAATTGTGTTGTAGTAAAATTCAGATTAATCAGAATAAACTAATCACACCCTATTTCTGTAACTTTAAAAATAAATCACCATAACAGATAGGCAATTTACAGTACAAACTGATAACTCCTTAAAAATGATTAAAAAAAAAAAACTTGTGTAAAACTTGTATCTGTAATCTTCTAATTATATAACCCTTACTTATCACGATAGTGTCACTTATTAGAGAAAACTTTGCTGAACAGGTATGTTCATAAGAATCTCTATACCAGTTAACTTGAAAATTAGCATGATACTCCAATACCTGATTCTAATTTCCTTCCACTAATTTACAAAAACCATTTAGTGTTTTCCAAACACTACATTTTAAAATTCAATAGAATGACCATAATATAGAATATTTCAAAAAAGAGAATAATGGAGACTACTCTTCCCAATAATTTGTCCAGATCAATGTGGTGTACTGCCAACACACACACTAATCTTCTTCAATTTAAGAATTAGGGAAATATTTTTTGAAGGTGAACAGGAAATTCCTGTCTGATTATATCAGATCTGCACTCAATAGCTCTATGCTGTGACTGATTCCAACGTGCACTACTATGAATATAATAGCAGATGTGATAATTGGCATTGAGACATGCAAGCTCACTATTATTTATATGATTGCTGTGACATCCTTTTAATAAATTATATGTAACTTTTTTAAATACATTGGTCATTTCTCATAATTCTTTTATTTCTTGTATTGCAATTTTTCTTTTGCATTACTTATTTTACAATGTTAACAAAAAAATAAAAAATATTGTTTATAGACATATGAAACACTTTATTACTGATAAAATAAAAATTACTTTTATTATTTACAATAAATTCCAAATATAATGAAATCTCTAACAAAATCAGCTTCATTATTCATTTACGGATAAAATCTTATTTAAAAAAAAAAAGACGAACCTTAATTCATAGTTATTACTTTGATGTCTGACAAGAAATCTTATTTCAATTATAAAACCCAATTTTGAAATACTCAGACAATTCAGTATATAATGGATTTTACTGTCTGATACTGCGTACAAGACAGTAAGCCAACCATAATAAGGGGAGAAAATAGTACTATTTTTATATGAATATTGGTTAAATATATTGTACAGTCTACTATTGTTCAAAATAAAGCTACGATAAAAATCAGTCAATTAAAAGTCATCTTGTCATCCTTGCAAAAAGAATCCAGAGAAAATGAATGTCTCATCAATTCAATCAATCTGAGCTACAAATTGTATTATTATATAAATAATTTTTTCTACAGTATTTAAAATTAATTTCCTTTCTACTTAAAAACATATTGTTATATTTAAACCCACAATTAATCCACAGGTATTCATGAGTTTTCAGTTTGGGTAACATCTGAAATCTATTTTACACATGACTAAAGAATAAAGTTCATGACACCACACTTACATTACCTAGTAAGCGCAGACATAATTTGTATAGTTCAACAAACTGAAACCCAGGACTCAGGTATGATATTTAGCAAATTTAAACACTGTAACAAGGCAAAATAGACTATTCCATGTTGAATCTTAAATCCCCTACTGAAAATTATTATTTCAACTGATGTGATATTACGAATAAAAAGGATGGATGTAAACCAATATACAGTTTGTAAATTTTATTTTCTTGAACACTGGGACTTATAATTTGAGGTGGACATAAAGGGCAGTTAGTAGAGAAACCGGCAATTTAATGCAATAAAAGCATAATATATAACAAAACTTAAATTAAAATGCAGATTCAATGATTATCCAATAAATCTATAGGTACAATAATAATATAACTGCAGTATTTATAAATAAAAATATTAAAAAAATAAATAGAAATAACACATACCAAAACAAGCAAACACTGTGACTTTTTAATGGTACCAAAACAACCTAGAAGTCCAACAACGAACATTAATATACCAATTGTAAGAAATAGATAAAGACCACTATAATAATTACTTTCATCTTGCGTCATACTGAAATAAGATGTATTTGTCATCATCCATAATGACAGTACTATGATTACCAAACCACATATCTGAAAAATATAAAAGTTGTCACTAATATATATAATATAATTAAAAACATTTATATACAGCAGACACATCTTTAAGTAAGTCAGAATTATATAAATTATGACTCGCCTCTGATTTTGATGAAATTTGTTATATACATTATTTAGAATCTAAGTTACGTTAACAACTGAAATTATTCATTGGACATCCTTTCACCCAAGTTGCATATTACAATCATAAAAAATTTGAGCAAATGTTAGGTTATGTTGTTATGGTACAAAACATTCAAAACAATGACAATTAAAGAAGAAACATAAATAATTGCTGATTTTAAGAGTAAAATTACATTACACAATTAAAAACTCTGAAAACCAATAAAATGGGAAACAAAACAACATTTTTTTTGGATGGCCTTTTAAACAAAGTTAATTAAGCAATGCAAAGATTAATTGTATTTGAATGAGTAATTCATACTGATATTGACTATGGATCATAAAAAAGATACACTGAATGCAATGTATGATTAATATGTTACATTCTCTTGCTTACTTAACTGGATGTACCAACATCACTAAATGAAATCGATGGCAATAATTTTTATTCAAATCATAATTCCTATACAAGAATATCATTTATTAAATTTTTACCAGGCAGAAGTTTCTATAAATTACCTACTTAAATTTTCTGTAAATTATTTATTACTTCAAATAATCTGATGAAAATACAGCACGAAAACATATGTGTAATTTAATTGAAATAATTCACTAATACTAATTGATAACAAACTTCTATCATTCGTGTATATATCAAACTAACCAAAATCTGATAACGAAACGCTAATTCTTTCATGTTTTCAAAGCAATAAATGTACAGCACAGAAACTAAAATTGGAATAACGCTTTCCCGTAACTAATAACACGGCATGAAAGATTATTTTAAAATTTTATTTAAAATACACTTACCCAAAATATCAAATTGACAATAAATATAAGATACTTTAAAATTGCATAACAACCTGCTAAGCCCATTCTTGAAAATTATATTAAAAAACGATCGGTTCTAAAATTATCTTTTATTTATTAAACGTCAATAAAAAACAAAAAAAGTATATAGTAACCGCCCACCAACTTCCTAGCCCTTGAACTGAGTCATTAGTATTACTGTATCGTAATGGGGAATGAAGGATTGTCCATGTATGGATGTCAAATGTTAATAATCTTATTTAAAAATTTTTGCAATCTAAAACATAAAATAATGAAGAGAAACTTAAAATTTGTTTAAAATTACTAGTAATAATAAAAAAAGAAAACGTAAAATTACTTTACAAAATATAAAACTGGCGATTTATTTACTTAAGAATACGTTTTAGGAATTCAACCATTACTAAAACATATCTCTATAAAGATTAATAAAATAAAGTTCAAATTAATAAGAATTTCTGTTAACATAATTTAAATCTTAACTGCATTCAACTTTTTAAAAATTTCCGTTAAAATTTCGATCTTAATTTTGACATAATCGTGCTGTCAACGAATATTATGGTAGCTGTGGCTGTTAAAAATTGAAAATGGTGGCAAAAGGTTTCCAACGGTCAAAATTATGTTTTTTGTTTTTAATGTAGCTACTTGTTCATGATGAAGTATTTTGTGTTGCATTTAAAAACTGTTAGTTGTTTTTACATGTTTTAACGTTTTGTTGTGTTTTAGGTAATATATTTTTATGGATGTATATTGTAATACTAAAATATTAAGTCACCTAATGTTGTTTGGTTAAGGCTGTTAGCATTTGAAATTTAATTTCAGTTAGGATTTTTTTTTATAAAATAATTTTAATTTTAAGTATATCCTTTCTTAAATGAGTGTGTACATATTAATATTGTATAATATGTTTTGAAGATTTTTGAACTGTAACTTCCTTATATATTGTTTTTTAAGAGGTCACAGTAATTAAGTACTGGAATTTTGGGATATGGCGCCATGATTTGTTTGTATGTTATTTTTATTTTATGTAATAAATTAATGTCTAATATGGTATTTACTAATTTTCGTTATCTGAAATCGCTTAATAATTTGTGATGAGTAGCTTGTTTAAGTTATGGTTAGGTTTGCAACAAAATTAGATCTGGTCGTACCGATTTATAAAAATGTATTTGTCCACATATTGCTTTATTTGTCCCCATGTTTAGATATTTTGCAGAAAGTAATTTCTAATTTTTTTTATTTATAGAATTTGTTTCATAGGATACAGATCACTGTTTTCTAGGTATTCACGTTAAAACTTATTTATATTTTACCCTTCAGAGTTTCGAAAAATTAAATATAGATGCTCAGTAGTTCTACTTGGTGTATCTGAAGTAGTGTTGGTGGTGCTAGTAGTACAGTGGAGGGGATTGTGTACAGTGACCAAATGTAGGTAGCAAGAAATCTATTTGCCAGACCACCATACATCCCCATCCTGGATTGCAACAGCTTAACTGCATGACAGCTGAGTAATAATTTTCTTTAATAATAAATGGTGGTAGTAACTCCAGGTAGCACAGTAGCAGTTGATATCTGCACCATAAGAGAAACTATTATATTTATTTTTATGAATGTACAACTAATTCAGCCCATTTTTGATTCCTAAAACTTTTGTTGATTTGATTTTTTTGTTGTCTTTGATCCATAGCTATGTGTACATGTTCATGTCAACCCTTTCCTTGGCAGTCCTCTACATATTCAGTAAATTATTTATTTTTAGAGTTAAGTTTAAAAATTATTATGTGTGCTACCAACTACTTATTCAGTCCAGGAGTTGTAATTTGTAGCAGTCACAAGGCCTACAGTTTGTATACCTCCGGAATTGATTTAAAGCTTTTGCCTTTTTGCTTGATTGTAAAAAATTAATTGAAATGCATAAAAATTAAACTTTATTTGTGTATTAAAAGCATCAACCACAACAAACCCCAGTATTTGTTGATTCATGTGATAGTAAAGCAGTCTGATATCTAGTAATTGTTATTATGATGGATAATAATGAATTTTTATAGTATTTGAAAAATGCAGACCTGACAGATTCAATCCTGGAACATTCAGATCAAAGGCAGACATTGCTTTTTTTGTCATGGAGATTGTTGATTATTATGATAAATCCCTTTAAAATGATATTTTTTAATTTCTGACAAATTTTACAACAAATTAACATTAAATTCTCCGTCACATTGACTATGTAGTATAACAGTAAACAGTCTAACACAAAAATTTAATTTAAGCAGGCTGTAAAAAATTTACCCTTTATTTGAATATATTTCACAAAAAAAATAAATTAATTTTTTGGTGATCTAATTTGTAAAGTGAAATATTTGGTCGTCATAATTGTAGTAGACCTTTATTCATTCCATTGCTTAATTTTCTACTGGATGCTGGATTGTCTGTATTTGAGACTAAATAAATATTATTATGTTGTAGAAATTAAATACAGTCTTGTCCATGACTTTGCCTGCTTTCTTGTCCCCATCCACCTGTATTTGAAAGCAAAAATATGCAAATTGCTTTCTAACTTTGTCAATGAGTTTACCCTTAAAACTTGATCCATAGTAATGGTAAAAATTACAAGTGGTGTTTTTTGGTTTATCTCAGCAATTTCATTTCAATATTGAAATTTTTTTACAAAAAAAAACTAAAATAAATGAGCCTAAAGCAAACTAAAATTAAAGAAACCTTGGTATTTAAAACAACTAATAATACAGATGTAGGAGGCTTTTTAAATTTTTGAATATTTTAAACTTGATCATTAATTTAAAAGTAACTTTTTCAAAAAATCTTTTCATTCGTTTCTCACAAATCACAATACGGGTAAACTCAAACAACGGTGAACAACTGAATTATAAATCTACCTGACTGAAGCTTTGTATATGTTCCTAGTGGAGATATGAGGAACTAAGGATGACCTCCACAGTGAACTATTAGTGCTTCTCTTCATTTTGCATGAACTTATCAAACACCCTTCATAAATAATGAAAAATTGAATTTTATAATTATATGAAGAGTTTTTTATTAAAGGCTTGTAATATTAAAGATTTATTTCAAGTTAAAAACTATTGTCTCATTGGTTAGTATATAATATAATGTACCAAAAGCCAAGTCTTATCTGGTACATGTCATTCAATAAATGAGGTAATGAAAAGAGTTGAACATTATTGTTCAACTTTAAAAATAACAACTTTTATCATCTAGAATAGTATTACTACTTATGTCCACATTCATATTCATCTATGGCCATATTCATACAAAACAATAATTAATGAAAAAGTATACAAAAGACAACGTAAATGTTTTTTCATACAGTGCATTTTTTCTAGGACAAGAGAAGATCCTCTATCTATTTTTCTTCTCCATGACTCTCTTGATCTAATTTTTTAAAAAAAATCTGATGACACCACATGACTTCCTTGTACACCTATTAAAATTACATACACACATTTTTTCTAAAATGAAACGTACATAAAATCTTATTTTATTAATAACTTCTGATATTTTTTCTTTCTTTCTTTTTTTTATTATACTGAATTATTATTTATTGTAATTTTTTTTAACAATCTGAGGTTAATAATTATTAATAAATCAATATATTTAATTTTTAAAAAAATAAGTTACAAAAATATATGAATTCGAACTGATGTGCTTTCCCTTTGTAATTTCCAAATATTTCATTAATTAAAATTACACATGGCTCTAACTCTGGAACCAATGAAAATAAGTACCACTTATCATATATCATTAAAAAGCTCTTAACAAGGGCTTATTACTGCAGTTAAGAAAAAGTCTCTTTTGGACACTTTTGGTCGAGTCGATTGCAATAAAAAGGGGAGGTGCATAACTAGATGTTATAACAGTCCTAAATCCAAAATTTCAACATCCTACTGCTAATCATTTTTGAGTTATGCGAGATACAGACGTCATGCCGAAACTAATCAAAATGGATATTTCCGTTGAAATTTGAAAACCGAAATTTTTCGCCATCACAATACTTCGTACAAGGAAGTAAAAAAATAAAAATTAATCTGTTTTCACATCCATAATCTCTACTTTTAGGGTTGTAGATAATAAAATGAAGGTGGAGTTCTTTTAGGATGTTGGAAACTTATTTTAATGTTTTGTCTTGAATTTTTATAAAAATACAAGCCACTTATAATCATCAAAGTTAACTAAATAAATCCAAATTCAACTCTGACCCTGTTATTGAATTATATGATAATATTAGTTCTTTGGATTTTTCCGAAGCTGGGAGATAATTTTTTGTAATTTGTGTGAGTGAACACTGAATGGAAGAGAACCAAGCTAAATAAATAATAGTGTACAGACATATTTCCAAGTTTAGTAAAAGAAAATATATTCATATAAACCTATCAAGTCATTTACAGTACATGTCTTGTAGTCATAATATAGCATGCACACATAACACCTGGCTTGGGTTCATTATTTATCTTTTGAGTGGACATTTTTTTTATATACTTGTCACTTAAAAGAAATTAAGTTCTTGTTAATCAGTCTTTTTATTTTTCATGTTTGAATTGTTATACCTGTAACCAATGTATGAGTAATACTGAAAAAGGAGTGTTTGAGATTATTAAAAAATTAATTTTTGTAACCAAGCTAGAAAATTTAATGTCTTAATTGAATTATGTATTAAATTTAGCCAATGAAAATTGATTTAAAAATAAGTTGAACCCTACAGATTTTAGCTTAGTGTTCTCCATTTAATCTTCCTTCATTTCTAATTCATTTCAGCTGGTTACCCTATTATTATGTCTATTAATATCAGTGTATCGATTGTTGGTTGTTTTGTAAAAAAATAAAATAATTTTGTGGGAAACTCTTTCAGATGGGTTAATAATTTATTAAAAATGGTAGTGGAATTAAACAATAAGATTTTTATCATTGGCCAAAATGATTTTTTTTTTGTCTTCAGTCATTTGACTGGTTTGATGCAGCTCTCAAAGATTCCCTATCTAGTGCTAGTCGTTTCATTTCAGTATACCCTCTACATCCTACATCCCTAACAAAATGATTATGCAAAAAATAGTCTGGTTTTATATACATGTTATATTTTTGTGTGTGAATATAAATTTTTATAAATAATTTATTTTGTGAAGGTATATATACATAACTGTAAATGCATAGAAATTTTAGAATGTTTAATTAAATACATATTTGTCTGCAGACATAAAAATATTAATTTGGTGTGTTTAAAATGTGATATTTTTCATTTTGCTTTTTCTTAGTTACCTACTTAATGATAAAGATTATTGTCATCATAATTGTTTGTTTTAATTATTGTTATTCGGGTTACTTATTAATTATTATACATCTCTAGTATGAAGAATGTTACCGTCATAAAGAATTTTGATGTTAGTCATTTGTTTTGGCTATCTGTTCTGTTTTGTCAGCCACTGATTATTACTGTTGGAAATGAATAATTATCATTTTCACTTTTAACTGTTTGTTTATTAATTATATATAATAAATTTAAAAAAAATATTAACCTCCTTTTTTCACAATAAGGAAGTGAAATAAGTTTATGTGGGGTTTTGTTATTTATTTAAAAAAAAAAATATGTTTAAAGAAATTCTAATAGATTCTCTTTAATAATAAATATTTGTCGTTACGTCTTCCATTTACCATTAGTTATGTTGGATAAGGACCATCTTTTATTCATTATAATTATTTTAATTTTTAGTAATCAGTGTTGTTACTCCAAATCTGAATGAATTGTAATCAGGAAAATAATTTGTATTTTTTAATACTGTAATTCCTAAATAGCACTTGGTAGGTGAAGGAAGTATATTTTAGCCATTATATTGGAAATTAAGCTGCTTTCTCTTTGCTTATGGGTGATTATTGAACCAATAAGGAATGTGTAATATACTACAAAATAACTCTCTTGTGTGCTTTGGTCTAAGTGGCCTGATTGATTAGGAAAGGAGTAGAGGGTTTGGCCTTACTCAAGAGGGCATCTCAGCTTCGGTTTGGTTTTTTATATACTTCTCTTCCTCCCACATAATAAAATGATTTGTTGGGTAGTTTGATATGTGAAAATGGAGCTGCCACCACTAAACTCCACTAGACTCAGTTCATGTCCAATGAAGAAGGAGTAGAGTACTAAAAAAGGAGAGATAATAGGTATGGGATGTTCAACCCACAGAGTGTTTGGTTGTGGTCTTGCCTATGCTCCATCTGTCTTGCCTAGGATTAAATTGCTAACTTAGTGGAGCATGTCCAGTATGCTCTAGATTTCATAACAGTGTTTTTAGTCTAAGTTTCTAATTGCATCATTATTTGAACTTATTCGAGGCTCAAGTACGTGCGTTTGATTTCATTCAGTTGGAAGTAAACATTATGTCACAGATAGATGCTACAAGAAAAATAACAGGTAAAGATTGCAGTGTGGCAGTTGGTTATGCTAAACTAAATGCATACAATTCCAGTACCATTGGTAGAATAATAAAAATTTGTCTTTTTAATTGCTAATTATGATTGTTCTTCCAGAAATATTGATAATCTAATTATTTTGAGTATTTTACTATAATCAGGTAAATTATTTTTTAACAAAGTTTTATGGTGTGATTGATTTGCAATTATCGTAAAGCCAAAATGATATATGATGTACGCTAAAAACCAAAACCTGTAATAATATATTATTAAAAGTTTGTATTAAAAAACTGGCTTTTACTTCATAAGCATGTACAAGAAAAGTAAAGTATGAATAAAGGGTCCAAAATTATAACTGATCAAAGATTAGAAGTTAGTTTCCACAAGTTGTAGATGTAATGAGTTATATTTAATAATCATGCAAGATTGTGATACGACAAAATAAATCTAGCTATCTTATTGAAATCGTTTCAGAACAGCAAATGTAAAATGAAAAAGTTAAGAAAAATCCTTATTTCAAATCAACGAAGACTTCCAACTACAACAGTAAGGTAAAACTGTTTTAAGACAACTACAATCTTGCATTGTTTATTTGTATTTTCTATCAGCATATAGAATATCCTGTTTTTAAAAGTGAAAGTTGTTCTTAAAACAGTAAGTAAAATTACTTTGAAATGACATATTATTATAATTTAAAAGTTTATAAACATTTTGAGTATAGAAGAAAGCTATTTATATGTGATTGGAATAAAGTGATATAAAAGCTGTTCATAGTCTTTTGAAAAACCTACAATTAATTGTTATTTTTAGATTAAACTTATTCTAAATATAAGTTAATATATTTATGTTCTAATTTTCGTTGAGTGTAATATTTAAGTATGCCATATTTTATTGAATTTTTTTCTAGATGTCATATTTTAAAAGCTGAATTTTATCCGAATGTAAATTGTTATTGTGCACATGAGTTAAAAACAAAAAAACAGAATCATGCCACTTATTAATGAGAGAGAAGGGTTTGAAGCTCTTCTGAAACCTATACAGGATATCACTAGAGTAGATATTGATTTGTGTCAGGTATGTTGAAATTTTTATGTTTCTTTTCACCCTAATTCTAATTTTAAACTATTCTGTTTCTTTTTCATGTAGAAGTTATTTATGTATTAAATATTTCATGATTATAAAATTTTAATTATGTTGCTGTTTCATTATTTATGTAATTCAGTTTTAAAATTAGAGTTCAGTAAATTATGCTATTTAAAATTATTTGCTTATTGTAAATGCAGGTGAATCTAGTGAATCTATTAACATTTATATCTTGTATAGCTCTGAGTCATTCTTTTGAGTGTCATATTATTTTTTCTTCTATATTGTATCAAATTCCTTTGTGTTAAAAATTTACTGATAAGCAGTAATGTTTTATACAAATTGTTGTTTATCATTAAATTACGCGTATACTGTATAATAATTATAATATTTATTTAAATTTTATGTAGTTTATTGCATTCATTTTGATACATACAAAGAACCATTTATGTTTTTATGGATGTGCCAGTTGCTTGGTGCAATGGTATAACGTGGCTTTTAGATTAGCTGGTGTGATTCCCAGCAATTGTCTTGATTGTTTTTACCTCCTCTCATTTCTTGCATCCAGTCTTTGTCATTAAAATGTGTGGAACATGGTATGGTTGTAATAGAAAAAAAAACTAGTAGTTTGTTTAAGAGCCTTTACGTTTAGCTCACGTAAGAGCACAAAAAACCAGATTCAGCATATAAAGAACCTTGGAGATGGTTAATCCATATTTGGTAGGGAACAATTTGATTTAACTTTTGGAATTTATGAACAACTGTACAAAGATATGGATAATACTTATAGAAATAAAACAAACAAAAAAATTAAAACTATATGACATATATTTTCATTTTGGTTATCCAAAATTCATGGTTGGTGATCCAAAATTTATGCTTAGCTGATAAAGAACATGTGAAAATTCAGAAAAGAATTTTTCTTCTCAGATATTTAATTTGAACATTTTTACATTTTTGATATTTTAATGATTAAAAATAAAAAACCCACTTACCCATATTTAGATTTTATCTGATATAATCTTTCCTTCCTCTTACTACAACAACCAAGGATTTTTGTAATAGGGAAAAAATTTAAAGCTTGATACTCCTAGAGCAAATTGTGTAATATTGGTCTTAAAGATGTTTAAGTGATATTAATTTTTTCCCGTTAGTCATTTTTGGTAATAATGGTTGCTGTGGCTTGAATTTTTCTTACCCACTTGAAGTAAGTTGAAGTAATAAATCTTTTCAGTGTAGACCATCATGTTGTTCATGTATCTGTGCGGAAACATCGGGGGTTGTAATTTCTAAATTCTAGTGCCATGTGATTGACCCTCTTCAATCTACCCAATCAGATATTGAATGACAGCATAACCTTGTATATGTGATGTCAAAAACCTT
Organism: Lycorma delicatula; assembly: GCF_047948215.1. Classification (NCBI taxonomy): domain Eukaryota; kingdom Metazoa; phylum Arthropoda; class Insecta; order Hemiptera; family Fulgoridae; genus Lycorma; species Lycorma delicatula. The sequence continues at coordinate 78,477,588 of NC_134461.1, read as the reverse complement.
ATTACGTTTCACTTTTTGAATAGTATATTCATGAAATCCAACTGTAAACTGCGTCATACTCTTTTTTTTGATTACAAATTTAAGAAGTATACATTTTTTCATTTTTTTTCTAAACACATCAATGAAATGAAATAAATTGACAAAATGAAAATAATTTTCTGAATTTTGATTCAGAAATTCTGTTAGGTTTTTTAAAGATCTATCAGTTACGAAGTTAATTTTCTTTACATCTTTGTATTTAGTTAAGTTTAACTGTCTTAGGAGAAACATTTTTATACTTAAAAATCAAGGTTTGGAAGAAGTATGAGCAGAATTTTTATCTACTTCTTTTAAGGATTAAAAAACCTTTGAAAGTATTAAGTATATGTTGACTTACAGCTTATACAAATTCCAGAACCTTAGTTCTGGAATAGTTTTGAAAAAATATGGATGTAAAGTAAGTCGATTTAATATTATAAAATAATAATATCAACCCTGTAAAATGTACTTTTATTTAAATATTGTCCAATCTCTATAATCCGTACTTTGATTGTTCAAATCTCTGATTAATCTCATGAAAATTTGAAGAAAAAGCTAGTAATAAGAAATTGTTGTACTTGGTTAAGATATTAATATTTAATTTTATTTATTTATGTATGATTAATGTCATCTCATGAACGCACTTGTGTACAGGAATGTGGTGTAGATTTTATATTATAATGAAGATGTCTAGCCTAGCTTATTCAAGTTCAGAACCTTCTGAATGAAAGTTTGAGATGTTACCACTCCATAATAGAAGTTGAAAAAGTTAAAATAGGGACCAAATATGATATTGAATAGCTCTGATAGTGAAGTTATTATAATGTTTGTAAAAAATTTGAAATTAGGAGATGCACTGATAAAAATTTAAAAGTTTTTTGAAATGAAACATTTTAATTGTGATGCAGCCTTGACATCATAGAGTTTCCGCCCAGTACTTTTTTAAATACCTCATTTTTTATTGAGGGGTAGTGGAAGCTTACAATTTTCTTAAAAATTTACTTTGTTTTAACAGTTATTTAATTAAAATGCTTGACCTTTTTCATAAATGCTTTTATTTATATATTTAAGATGATAAGATGCTTTAGTAATTTAAAGTAATTAAGATATTCTAGTAATTATTTCGTTTTCATTTTTAGAGTCTGGAAGAATATCTTTCCCATATATTAAGCATTGAAGTTAGTCCAGTAACTTTTGCACAGGCAGCATTACTTGTTCAAAATTCAGCGGCTATCTATTCTAAAAAAGTGGATTTCCTGTGGACTGTTGTTTTACAACTATTAGAAGCACTTAGCAAAAGCAAGTTAGTATACATAGATAATTTATTGTTATGTCATATTTAAAAAATTTAAGTTATTTAATATTTTTTATATCGATGTCTATTTTTGTACAGTGAAACTTCTTAAAAATAATTATCAATAATTCTTCTGGAAATTTGTTATTTTGAAAGGTGACCATCGTGTGTTATACAGTAATGTATTTAAAAGTACAGTATCATGCTATTTTTAATGATTTATATATAAAATTAGTAAAGCAGATTCATTCTGTGTAGAATAACTAAGGAAATTCTTCTTAAATTAATTTTAGAATGAATAGAATACTACTTGTAAAAGAAACATTCCTTGTTTGTTTATATTTTAAAATTAAAATAATATATTTTTTTAAATTTATTTAAAAATGTTTGAGAATAATTGTTTTGTTTATGTTAATAAGTAGACTGAAAATAAAATAAATATTGATTTGAATTAACAATTGTGTATTAACATGTTCATGATTTAATTTATTTGTATTAAATTGTTGAAAAATATATATAATTTAGTGTGTATACACGTCTACGGTATGATGTGTGAATTTTGACTGAACAGTATGAGTTTTCAAATGATAGATCGAGACTAGACTAGACTGGGCTGACAAGACAAGACTGACTGATTCTAGGGTGAGCCGGCATATATAGTGTAAATGTAGCTGAATCGCCAGGAGCTGTGTGCAATTGGAGCCCAGTGAGAACCTCCAGGAGCTGTGTGTATCGTCAACAGCTGTGTATCAACATACTGCCCGCCATAATTTAACACATCTTACGATAATATAATAAAGTTTAAATCCAACAATTTTGGCGACTAGGCCATATTGCATGGTTGCGTGTTATGCATTAACAATTAATGAATAAAAACACACGTTAATAAAATACAAACAAATTATGTTGAAAAGAAGGGAAAACTAATATTTAATATCACATAGTGCCAGACAGCAGTGCTGCCTGAACAAAATTTTTTTCTGCTGTAACATACTGAAGTTTGCCACATTAAAGTTATTTTATTAATTATTTGAATTGTGGTATATTATATATTTTTTCAAGATTTTTATTCTACCTCAGTTTTATTTATTTTCCAAAAAATATTTGCAGTAACTGTTTAAAAAACAACTTGTGGTTATTTCCAGAATTAAAGCTGATTTTTTTTGACATTTTTATTATTTTTATCTGCAGAGTAACTAGCACTGAATTAACAGAATAGTATCACAACATGCAGTATCTAGTTAAATACAAATTGAACTTGTTGTGTTATCTACTAGGTGAGAATCCAGAGACAACTACTGCAGATAATTAGTGTAACATAACAACAACAATTAAAAGTATATAGAGAGGAAATCATTTTTTTTTTACTTCTTTCTTGGTAGAAAATCTCGTAAATGAACGCAAGAAATTTTATAACATTAAGTTTAATAGATGTCAACATACGTTTCCCAATTTTGGTCTTACAGATCTTTAAATGGTATTAATGTTTGCTTGTTAGTCATTTTTGTGTATAATGATTGCTGTGGCCTGAATTTTTTTTACCCTTTGATAGTTGAAGTAGTAAATCTTTTCAGTGTAGACCACATGTTTATGTAGCCATATAAAAGCATCAGCGGGTTGTAATTTCTGGACTCTGTAGAGCCATGTGATTGACTCTCTTCAATCTACCCAATCAGAAATTGAATGACTGCACAACCTTGTACATGCGATGTTAAAAACCTTTTTACATCTCACTCTTTAATAGTATATTCATGAATTTCAGCCGTAAACTACATCATACTCTTCTTTTTTTTTTTATAACAAATTTAAGAAGTATAGATTCCTCCATTCCCCCCTCCCTTTAATTTAGCCTTCCAAGTGACATCCTAACTGAAGTTTTAGCACAAGACAACAAGTTCCACAAATTACAGCTTATTTTCATATGTTGTGGAATGATATGCAAATGTTGAAAACAAGGAAACGCCTTGTTTTTCGTGTGTTTTCATCAGTTTAACTGGTTAATTTTTTTTCAATTTATAATTTATGCTCATATGAAGAGGAAGAAATCTTTTCAGAATAAGTGTATGTGTGATTTACATAACAATAAAATATGTACTGTAAGTCGTCGTCTAAAATTATTTGTGAAACAGTATAATACATCACGTCTTGGTCCAAGTTAGATTGTTAGTTCTAAAAATGTTAATGTACTGTACAGTACGTAACAATGAAAGCAAAATTTTGTTTGCATGAGGCACACATTTGCTGTGCAGGGAACTATATTACTTTTTTCTTGTAACATTAGTCTTACTCAGAAACCAAGTATTTTGCAGTACAGTGTATTTAACTACTTCTAAGAATAGCAAAAGTTCTCTCCACAATTAAAATTTATTATCATTTTGTTTCAAGATTATAATTTCTTTAAAAATATTTAGCTTATTTATAATATTTCTTACTCTGTACAGTACAAAAATGATTAGTTTATACTAGTATTAAAACATTATTATTACACTCCCTCCATCAAGTGTATTTGTATGCATTTGTAATGGGTATTAGTATTTTTGAGGATGTTTATAGTAATAAACATCATCATTAAATAAGAGGCTTTTTCCTTACAAATTATAGTAATTTATTAATAGCTAAGTCATTTCATAGATATTCATAGAATAGCTAAAAAATAATCTTCTTTCACATTGTTGACTAATATAATATTCATTACTAATGTTTATGTTTCATTTTCAATAAACTGATTAGTTCAATTCTTGGCGTGTCATGATATGAATGATATAGTTATTTTCTTCTGTAATGTATTAGTTAAAGTTTTGTGTGTATTAATGAATTTGATATGTTTTTTGCATTTTTTGTTAGTGAATATTTTTGCAGTGACAGAATTCAAATCATTAATTAAGAATAAAAAGCTCTGTAGTCAAACTTGTGAATATACGATTTTATGAAAAAAGAAACTATAAAGTTAGGAAAATTAGAATACAAGAAACAATTAATATGTATTCAAAAATGTGAGGAAAGAACCATTGCAGCTTGTGGGATTTCAAGATCACAAGTTCAAAAACTCCAAAATGAAAAGCAGGATCTTTTTAAATACAAACCGCAGTCGTGCTCATTTATCACACCAAAAAAGTGTAAACGGCGTTCAAAACCAGTTAATGAAGTAGACAGTTTTGATCAAGGCGTTGTAAGAAGAATTTTAATGAGTTTCATGCAAAACATAATGAATTGCCTACATTAAATATATTACGTGAAGAACTTCAAAAGTGTTAAAGGATCTAAAACTACACTAGCAGCTATTATGAAAGAGTTAGGATTTAAGTGGTGTAAAATTGATAATGTAGGAAATGTTTGATTGAAAAATAAGACATCCAGTGGAAGAGTATAAAATATTTAAGAAAAATGACCGATTACAGAATAGAAAATTCTTCGATTGTATTTGACAACAAAAAATAATCATCGGATGACAGTGGTGCTAGTGTAAAAAGTGCCGATTAATAAAGGTGATTAATCATAATCCATGCTTGAGGAGAAATGGGGTTCATTCCAAACATGATGTTAATTTGGAAAACGAGTTCACAAAGTGGTGACTCTCATGACTGTCAACAACAATTTTATTAAGAGGTCATCTGAAAAATTAATTCCTGGTCTTCTCCCTGAGTCAGTGGTTGTTATCGATAATGTGCCATACCACAGTTCGCTTCTAGAAAAGCTTTCAAATTCAAATGATAGAAAAAGTGGCATGATTAATTGGTTAGAAAAGAACAATATTCCTTATAATAAAGCAATTTTAAAACCGCAGTTGTATGACATAATTAAATAACATAAATATTCAAAAATAAAGTACCATTTTGATGAATTATTAAAAAATCTGGCATCTGGTTCTCTGATTTCCATTTTACCATACTGATTTAAATCCGATTGAGATGGTATGGTCGGCTGCGAAAAGATGTTGGTAGTAATAACAACATTCGTAATCTCAGATATTAAAAATATAGCTGAGGAAAAATGAATAAGGGTGATTGGAAACCATATTGCAAACATGTAAAAAAAGTTGAAATTGAGTATAAGATGGTATTGCTAATTGACGAAATGATAGATAAATTTTTTATACATCACTGTTCCGAAAAAGAAAGATAAGTTGGTGAACTTGCACAGGAACTGGACATATGATGCAAATTTCAAGTAAGTGTTAATAATAATAATAATAGTACAATCAAAAATGAAAACAACTGTACAAAAAAAAGAAAAAGAGCTTGAAATTCTATATAATTTAAAAATATACCTAAATTAAAATTCTTATTTTTGCAATCTTTATTTATTGAATTATTAATACTAATTATGTAATAATGAATTATAACTAATAAAACATGAAAACTGTAATAAATTAAACGTTCATAAATAAAAGTACAATTATTATTGTTGTACTATATTTATGAGTAAATGTTTTCAGATTCAGTAATAATACAGTCAAAACCTTCAACACAAGCTTTTATTTTCGTTGTATGTACTATATGTGCTTGACTAAACAGAGTGCTTGTGAAAGATACAGAGAGTATCTGTGGAAGTTAAATCTGACTATGTATGATGTGGAATTATGTATTTGATTTTTTACATAGTACATGCTTAATTGTTTGAGAATGGTTAATCTTTTTGACATACATACACATACTTGTGCACAAAACTCCACTTACCCCATATATTTCTTGTTTACTTGCTTATACAAAAGTTTTATATAGTTTGAAAAGTTCAGTTTTATTTTTATTGTCTATACAATAAACTCTTTCAAAATTAAACTATACAACTTTTTCATTAGTTGTGATTGTTACTTTATAGAATGTTTTTTGGAGATTGTAGTTGAGCGTGTCTGGTTTTTTTTATAATTGATGTTGACCGTCTTTCTTTAAATAGTAAATTTATGACTAAATTATATAATAATAGGTAGTCTAAAAAGTAATGAGCCTTTTGTGGATGAGATAGTGATCATGAATTAGCATATTCTGGCAAAAATCAAGGAAAACTGGTATGTAAGCAGTTATGACATCACCAATGACCTAAATATTCATCACTAAACAGTGTTAAATCATTTTGAGAAAGTTGGCTACAAAAAGCTCGATGGATGCTGCATGATCTTGACTCAGAAAATTTACTCGAATTGAATTTCTCTCTACGAATTTACTGAAATGTAACAAAATTAAGCCATTTCTGAAGCTTTTGGTCATGAGTGATGAAAAGTGGATAACCTATGACAACAATGTGTGAAAAAAAACCCTGTTTGAAGTGAGGAGAAGCTCCACAATCTGTGGCAAAGCCCACACTATTGCTCAGGAAGGTTATGCTGTGTGTTTGGGTTGGCTTGGAAGGGCATCGTGCATCATGAACTGCTGCTGCCAGGCAGAACGATAGACTCAGACCTGTGCTGTTGACAATTAGCATGATTGAACCTAGCAATTCAAAAGAAACGGGTCTGAACTGGTCTACAGAAAGGGTGTCATACTATGCTGACGTCAGACCCGCATACACCTTTAACGACCCATCAGAGATTGAGAGAACTTGACGGGGAGGTTTTAATGAATCTGTTGTATAGCCCAGACCTGGAACCATCAAATTCATTTTTTTCAGTCTCTGCAGAACTCCCTGAATGGTATTAAGTTGGTTTCAAAATAGGCCTGTGAAAACCATGTGTCAATTTTTTGACCAGAAACCACAGAAGTTCTATAGCGACAGGATTGTGGTATTACTAGAAAAATGGCAGAAGGTCATTGAAAAAATGGTGCATATGTGGTCTCATAATGTTATTTTCTAATAACAATAAATGTATTCTCAATTTTGGCTCCAAAGGCTCAATACCTTTTAGGTAACCCGATATATTGCAGCATTATACTTTTTTCGAATAATATGTTATTAGATAAATATTTAATGTATGTAAATAAGTGATAGGTAAATATTTTAAAATTATGTTATTAAGTTTTTTGTTGGGAAGTAATTGTTCTAGTTATGATGAAAAACTGTACATCAGATGGCTGTTTTTTTTTTTTAATATTTATTGATTTTGTAGTTTTTATAAGGATTTATGGTAGGATTGGCAGGATTAAGCATATTTTATTAAGAAATATATTATTATTTTATTGAAATTAATTTTTTTAACATTTATATTATTCCACTGTACTGTTAAATTATATTAATATTAATTACCTAGAACAGAATATTGTGATGACATATCTATGTTAATTTTATCATGAAAGTACTTTTGCAGGATCCTTAATCATGATTGAATTCATTTAATTAAACTGCATATTAAATAAAAATATTATAAAATGTTATGTTGTAGTATTTTTAATTTTTACATCTTTAATATGCAGTTTAATTAAATGAATTCAATCATGACTGAGGATGCAGGATCTCACGAAAGTACTTTCATGATAAAATTATGTCGTGTCTCAATATTATGTTCTAGGTGGTTTATATTAATAGAATTAAATATATATATATATTATTTTATATGTTGAATTTTGCAATGCTCATTTTGTGTATTGACTGAAATATTGAGCTTACTTTGAACGTCATTGGTGAAAAAAGAGGTGGATTATGACTTAAAAATAGATGGAGTATATCTTAGTGCTTAAAATAATAAATTTTACAAAATGTTATGAACTACTGTTCTTTTTTTTTTACCTGCAAAACACCAAGATTGCTCTCAAGAAAATTAATGCAAAATAAGAATTTATGTTTGCATATGCTACTGGAATGTCTTTTTTATTACATTAATTTCATATTATATTGGCCCAACTACAAGCAGCTGCATACATTAACTGTAGGAAATTTACATTTGTGAGAAAGCTAAGTATACTGTTTTGTAGAAAGTTATTAAGTTAGTTTATAAATTTTTTGGTCTGGATGATTGCTACAGGTGCTGCTGTAATAGTTTTCTCATTCTGCAGATGCTAAGCCTTGCTTACTTAACATTAATTCCTTCTATTTGGTCTGTATATTTTCTTAACTAATCGTATGTAAGACTGAAATAACTGAAAATGTAAGACTGATGCAGTAAAATAAATTGATAGTGTACTTAATTATTGTATAACAATTTAGAAACTTAAGATCATAAAATGACTTCAGGTACCTTTTCGAAAAAAAAAGTCAGAAAAGGGGTTGAAAATAATATCCATAAACATAAAAATAAAATAATTATGTGTTGTACTGTTATTTAAAATATTCCTAAATTTATAACAGAGGATGAAGAGGAGGGTCCATTTCTAGTTTGCCAATTTTAGAAAACTGAAATGTTTTATTTTTTTCCTTTTGTCATTATAAGATTAGAAATCCAAAATGTATTTCATTTTTGAAGAAGAATCTTCTGAAATGGAAATTATTATTGAAAATTTTCATAAAAATAAATTATTTCAAGAAAATTTTGTTGCATTATTAACAAAATAATACAATAAATTCGCAGTTGCAGTCGGAGCAGAAGAGGCTGGGAGATTAAACTTTAAATATAATTTTGAATGCTTTAAGTTACCAACTGTACCGCCACAACTATCACAGTGTGATGTTATCTAGAGGATATTCATTTTATTTATGAAATGTACATTACAAATAATAACAAGCTGTAAGGAAAAATCTATTTATTTAAAAAAAAAAATTGATTGTGCTTTTTGTTACGTTTATTTTAGTGTTTGTGCAGTAATTGTTAAATAGTGTCAGTGTTAACAGTAACAATCTTTGTTGTGTTATTTGTGATTATTAGTTTCTTAAAATTCATTGGTGTTTTTAGTTGTTTTTTTTTTGTTTTTTTTTAAATCTTAAAATTATTTTTAATAATTTTTATCTATAAAGCGAGTGTATCAAGAAATCAGTTAAGTGATAGAAAAAAAATCAAGGCTGGAATTTTTTGTAATATTTTTGAAGTGCAAACGTACATGTTATTATTGTGATTAAATCATTATTTTATTAGTGGGAGAAAATTGAACTAATAAAAGTAACCTTATAGTGAAGTTTTCTCTTACCTGTAAGAATCGGTGCTTTTTTACATTAACCTTTGATTTATATTGGATGCATTTAAATTAAAAAAACATGAAGCATAATTTTTTGTTACTGTAAATTGATTGGGAGTCTGTATAGATTTATATTTTTTTGTTTTGCTTTAATAAGAATGTTTATCGGACTCATGTCGAAAGTTTTATTAGAACAGTTTGTGTGTATCATTTTTATTCACTAAAAGTGACATATGTGAGACATGTTTTTGTAAGTTTTTCTTATGCTGAAACCAAATTAGAACAGGAGGTACTTCTTGTTCTGTTATGATAAAATAATAGTGTAATAGCATTAAGGCTTTCATTTAATTCTTTCTCTACCAGTTTTCTGCTTGTGTTCTTTTTTTCTGAAATATTACATCAAGAAACAGCTTATTTCTACGAATGTGACATGACAGTTTTTAACAATATAATTGTCATAAAACAGTTTTTGCAAATTAAACAAGTGATGTTTGAGATATCTGCAGATTGAAAGAAAATAAAAACAATGAAATGTAGCTGATTTATTTTCATAAATCTGTGTTGTGGATCTGTTATCCACATACAGAAGGAGAAGTGTATCTTTCTATATAAATAATACTTATGAAAGGTCAGAGGAGGAGCAAAGTTGTCAGATTCTTTTTAATCAATAATGTTGAATAAATATCAGGAATGTGTTTACTTTTATACCTGAAAGGAATCTGACAATCTTGTGTTTCCTTCCATATGTAACAGTAAATAAATAAAATTGTAATAAAAAATCTTCTGATTATTGGATAACCTTGACATTTGTATTGCTGAATTCATAATGGTGCCAATTTTATTTTTAAAAGTTGCAGTTATGGCAGAATCATATCTATTTATAAAGCATAAAAATGGAACAGTATAAAAGTGAGTAATTAAGATTTATCATATATATTAATAATACTGATTGATAACAGTTCAAAATATGACAAGATATAAATTTCATGAATATATTGGTCAACATAAATCAAGAGATCTATAATTGGGTTCATGTTTTTTAATTAGCCTTTCGTATTTAAATTCCCACATAATTATTGATTTCTATTAATAATTTATTGTTACCCAATAATACGTTATTGTTATTCTGGGATATATGTGCTTGATGAATTTTTTTTATACATATGACTTAACTTTTGTTTTTTACATTAATAAAACTTATATTTTCATTTTTTACAAATATTTTTATTGGATTTAAACGTGATTCACATGAATATAAAGTTTTGATTTTAAACTTGATAAAGAAGAAAGAAGATGTAATATATATTTTCGTTCTTGCTGTGGAAAATCTACTTGCTCAAAGTTTATTATAACTATTGGTTTCCAAAATTGCTATTTTTATAAGCATTATTGTGTTGTGTTTTTTATTTTGTGTGTCTTAACTTTTAGAACCATTATTTTTGCTTAAGAAAATTAAATGTCTAGTGAAGATGCATAAGTGATTGAGCATTGTGAAATGTCAGTGTATTTGAAGAGTTTAGTGTAATACTAGTAGTATCTGGGTTTTTTTATTTGGTTGTGTTAATTTTTAATTTGGTAATGTTAAGTTCTGTTTACTGTATTGTAGTGATGGAAAAGATTTTATACCAGTGAGAAAGATTTTTTTTATGAATAATAATTTTTGAGTGAAATGTTCAAAGTTTAGTAAATCTTGTTCTTCAATTTTATTTTATTATAATTGATAATAATTTAAAATATTATTATGAAAGGTGTTATCACTGTTATGAAACTTTTTATTAAAAATTTATTGAAGTACTTTAATTTAGTTGTTTCATAAAATTTATTTACTTTAATTTTGTTAGCCGAAATAAGGAAATAATTTTTAATCCTTAAATTTTGATCATTTTAAAAAAATTTTGATTATTGTTCATGTTCAGACCATGCAACTCATGTGGTGGCCTAGATTGCTTGAAACCATGTCAGAAGAGGAAAAGAAGACAATCTCGGTAAATATACCGACTTATAAATGGAAAAATGTTCATTAATTTGTTGCTTTTTGGGCTTGTGTTTGTCACTTTTTTCCAGCACTACTAATTTTGTTTAAATTGACTTGCAAATACTCAATGATGTGTAACCATGTATGTTTTAACAGATGATTAATTAAAATTTTTTACAATTCTTGAAAATGGATTTGATTTTATGAATCTGTTTATTTTTAGTTGGCCTTGATGGTGCATAACTTTTAATGGAAAAATGTTTGTTATTTCTCTTATTTTATCTTTAAAAAGAAAACATTTTAGTTAATCTGTGTATTTATTTTCTGAAAAATGTTACTTATGCTACATCAGTTACAAACCAGATTAGACAATAACCATTTTGGATTATACCATTGTCTTATAATTCTAGTAATGGCACTGGTATATTTTACTTAGTGTTTAGCTGCTACTTAGTTCAAATTGGTTATTTAGTTTAATTTTTTTCAATTTGAAATAAGTTTTGGTTGAGAGATGTTTAGAAAACTTCTCATGTTAACTCATTAATAAAATCATTATTTTTAATCTTTCATGGGGTAATTATGAGGATATATCTCATCTTGTATTCATTTTCACCAATGTATGGGGAATGGAAATGTCATTTTTGACTATTGTAGGTATTTTGCAGCTATTTAGTAGTTATAGCAACTATTTAACAAATATATTTCTTACCATATTATTTCTTGACTAATTTAGCGTAGTTTTAAAATAATTTAATATTACTTTTATTTATTTTGATATTTTCATTCCAATTTTTTTTTTTTGTATTTATAAGTAATTTTGATTTTTGATTTAGCTGTTAATGAAACTGTTTCTTAAAAAAATTATTTATTCTTGTTAATATTTCCTGTAATATTTTTATATTTATAAAATTCATTACCCAGTTTGAACTCTTAAACAATGATTAGTATAACAAAAAGACCACCCACACATGCAGTTTTCATCCATAATTTCTGATTATTTTATAGTACATATTGAAAGTTTGCTAACTGTCTTTAAAATCAGAGCTATTTATTGTTATTATTTTAAGGAGATAAAATGCATGTTATAGGAATTTAAAATGAATGTAACTCACGTGTAATATTATAGAATTAATTTAGTTAGAATAGTGTTTTTAACATTAAATCATAATAACATTTATTCAAATTTATTGAGCTTTCGAGTTGTTCAATACATGTTGTTGATTTTTGTAACATTACACTAAAATAATAAAAATATGTTAAAACTACAGTCATTTCAAGACACATTATTTACTGAAAAAATCTCTTTCTTGAATCTGAATGAAATAAATGCATTTGAAAAAGAATCTTGACTTTCAAGAAAAATAAACATTTAGATGCTAAAAAACAAGTCTTTCGAAAAATATAGCACATTCAAAAAAATTATTACAATAAACATACAGGTACATTAGCAATAAAAGAATGTCACCAGGATCTTTGTCATTCACTTAGAAAGGGTTAATAATAATTAAATATGCTTAAGAAAAGATTTTGACAGCCAGTCTGTATAAAGGTTAATGTGCTGGCTTGTAGATCAACTAATCTTGTGTTTGATTCCTGACAAGACAATTACTTATCATTTCATTCATCTCATCTTTCTTGTTAAAATATGCATTAAGATATGTCCAAGGTTATAACAAAAAAAATGTATGTAGTTGGGTTAAAGTTTTAATTTTATAAAAATAAAATTAAATTGAAATTAAGAAAATCATAATTTTATTATAATACGTTATATATATTTTTAGCTTTTGTTACTGATATGTATGTTTTTAAGCTGTTATTATTTTTTAATTGATGAATATTAGCAATTTTTCTTGTATATTTAAATATTCTCTTATTTAGAATCTTTAAGACGTATGAGAAATATATTTTTAATTTATTATTTCAACTTGGTTATCACTAAGTTTTTGGCAAAACTTAACGTATTGTGTCATTGTGCAGAAAATAGCGTAAGAAAAATGTTGAATGTGGTTATACAAAGTGGAGCAATAACTGATTTTACTGACAGTACTAGGGAAAAATTATTAGTGCACATATTTTTTTTTTAACTGACTGATATTTATGATGGTTTTATACATACTTACAAGAATTAAACTTTTTGTAGGAAATAGTAATATTTTTCAGCTAATTTTTAGATAAATGTGCAGCTGAACAGTTAAGAATAATTAAAACTAGATTAATCTACATACAAAAAATTGGTTTATTTTTATTAACCATTAAATATTGATAGGATGATATAGTTTGTTTTTACATTAATCTTTTTGTATATAAAATTTGTTGTAATGTTTAAATGAGGTTTATAATATAAGAATTTAGATATTAATTATGTGTAGTATGAGATATTACTGTTTTAATTTTTCCTTTTTTTTGTCATGTTAATTTTTATTATTTTATAAATAATAGTGCAATTGTTTATGATACTTGGCTGTTGGATAAGTGGTTAGAATTATTTTTGTCATTATTCAGCTGTAATAAACTTTTGTACATGTTGCTGGACCGTTGTTACAAACTAAAAGTATACATTTATGTGGTTTACATAAATGCTTTGAATATTCTTTTATTTGTGTAGAATCATTATTGGGTTTTTGTAACCTGTTGTCATTCTTATGTTCAAAGTAATTTCAGGCAGAACTTGAGCATTGATTAAAAAAGGTACATTAGTGTGCAGTAAACATAAAAAGTGAATTTAATAATGATTTGGGTGTTCTCTTGAATGTACAGTTCATTTAAAAATATCATGTTATTAGTGCACTTTGGCTGTTGGAAATGTAAGTTTCAATTTGTCAGGAAGTGCTAAAGACAATTCTCATGAAATAAATTGTTAAGACTGATAAAAATTATGATAAGATGTTAAAAATGACATTAATACTTTTCTTGCGTATTAAAACAGAATTAATGAATTAAAAATTAAATAACTAAACATTTTTTTTTATTGCTTAGCAATTTTTAATTATCTCATAAAGAAGACACTTTTTTATTGATGAATGTTTATTGTAATAGATATATGCTGGGATCATTTATTTGATGTGTACTAAAAAAAATTGAATTTGAAGTAGTTCTGACTAATTCAGTGGTACCCTTCCAGTGACAAAAAATCAGAAACACTAAGTACTTGTATACTTAAAATCTGAAAAAGATTTTAAAATACAGTAACATCTAGAATAATTAAAAAAATATTTTAAATTATTTGTGAGTTCTGCTAGAGTCACCAATATTTTAAATATCAGGGTTGATTCTCAACTCATACTTGGAATTTTTCTGTTCAACAATTCATTTTACTACCCATCTCAAGCAAAGCAGGTTTATAAATCATCCAATAAAAAAAAAGTTAAGAATTTGTTATTCAATAATCTAAGTAATTGAAGTGCAATCAATAGTTGATATTATTTATAACACATTAAAAAGTGGTGATGTTTTAATTTATAAATCATTAAATATAAAAACATAAAAAACATTGGAAGTGTAATGAAATATGCACTAAAGATTTGCCTGAACATTACAGGTGTACATTTACACAGAATAACTTTTAATTACAAAAAATTAATCATTTACTGATGTGTCCAAAACAAATATATATACAGAATATCTCCCAAAAAATTCTACCATTATTATCAATACACCTACAGCAACGGTTTAATGCAGTGAGCATGCTGCTCACTGTAGTGCAGTTAAAGGTATCATGTTAACTTCATTTTCAGTTTGCTGTCTGCTGCAGTGTTCTTGATTTTGTAGTGTACTCAGTGTCTTTTTAAAATACCCCAGAGGTTGAAGTCTATGGGTGTTAAGTCTGGTGATCAAGCTGGGAACTCCAAAATATTTCCTCTTCATCCTATCCATTACTCAAGAAAAGTGTTGCCAAGAAATCCCATCATATCACAATGATAGTGGGGTGCAGCCCGGTCTTCTTGAAAGTAATACACTTCTTCAACAAAAAGGTTATGTATAGTAGGAATAATGTTGTTTTGTATTATTTGTCAGGGATGCTGGTAACTGTCCCCCTCAAAAAAGAATGGTCCAATAATCTCCTCTAGTAGATAAACCACACATACTGTTGAGCCTAGTAAATTAACAGGTTTTTGTTCAATTATGATTGGATTTGCGTAATAAGCATAACACTGTTTTGCCTATTATTTGTTCCATTAAGCTTAAAAGTGATTTCATCCAACCAAACAATAAAATCTTCAAACCCTTCACTTGCTCACACTTGTCCTGATACCTTCACAGAACTGTTCTCGCTTGTGTAGATCATCATTTAGTACATGTAGAAGTTTTTGGATGTATGGTCTGTACTTATAAGCTCATAAAATTGCATAAACACTGTGTTTTTTAATACCAATCTGATGAAAACATTGGCTGAGATTTCTTTGAGGATTGTGTAAAGATTTGCATTATCTGTAGAGATTTTTCTTTGCCCAGACTGCCCCTTGTTTACATTTTCCATTGTTCCATTAACTTCAAACTTGTCACGAATGCTTGCAATTATTATTCCCATTGGGTGATGGTGTTCCAAATTCCATTGTTCAGCATTTTTGAACCTCTATAATATTAATTTTCCAATAACACTTCAAAAACCAATTACGTTGATAAAAAGACAACTTCTTTTTTTGTTTGTTTTCTGGCTGTAACTATTCAAATAGTGTATACATTTGTTTGAGACACTGTATGTATTTACTTTCAAAGATTTGAAATTAAGTTAACTTGTATGACTAATATTGAAAAACAGAATTAAATTTGGACATTTTATTATATGCGATAACAGTTTTGAGCAAATTTTTGGTTTTATGCATACATTTAAAACAGGAAGATGAATTTTGTTAATATTGTTTAATAGTTCTGCTTCATTTCATGTATTGATTAATATTGTATATTTGTCATTAGTATCGATTTTTATAATTTTCTGCCTCTTTTATTCATTAAAAGGAACTCTTTATGTAATTAATCTGTATTTAGTAGATGTCCATTTTTGACAGGATTTCATTTCTTAGGTAAATTAATTTTGTGTTTAAGTAATTCCCATTTTAAGTGAAAACATGATGTAAGTTCAACTCAGATTAATACATAAAAGCCATTTTGCATACTGTTTTAATGTGGAAAACTCATTTAAGCTTTGTTTTTGTAAAATCTATATTATCATGTTAGGCTTCAGATATCTGTAAGTTAAGAGTTTTTATTTAAAAAAATATATATAATGGGTTGAATGTAAAATAATAATTAGCTAGTTGTGGGGAACAATGTAATAATGTTTACAAACTTTGAAGCTTTATTTAACTAAAGTTATAACATTGATGATGAATGTATCTTTCACCAGTCACCCTCATTGTATGTTAAGACTGTAAATATTTTCCGATAGAATCCACATCAAGTTTTAGCTTTTATTAGTTGCATTATTAAGAGAACAATAGTGGCCAACATGACCATTCTGAAAATTGGGTGACAATTATCCTGAATGGGATGCTCATCATTTGATACTAGGTACAAAAAATTTTTATATATTCTCCTATTTACAAATTGAAAAATTATGCTTCAAAGATCAGTCAATAAATAATTTGAATACATAAATTAGTTTTGAGTCTACACATTCTATTATCTTAGAATGTTGCTCTGAAGACATGTTGTTCCTCTGCCATATTGCAATTGCTATGTTGTAATTTCTCAGAATTGGATGCGAGTTATATTTGTTCTTCTAGGACAATCTTACAAGTCTGCTATCCTATCAATATAATAATTATTCTCTTAACATTCCAATTATTCATGACCCTTTTTTGCTGCAGTGGAGTTTTCAGATTGTCTGTTTTGGATTATTGAGTATTGCATAAAGTTCCATTATTTTCCAAATTATTGACATAAATCTATTTAACATAATTTTGTCACTATAATTCACACTGCTAACCATCCTTCACTGAAACCTCTAATGTAACCATTATTCTTAAGTCCTTATTGTAAAATATATCAGAATGATTGTAATCAGTTACAATTCATTTTATTACCTATACACAAACAAAAATGATTATTCACATATTACCAAAAAAATCTATTAAGTTAAAACATTTAAGAAAACATTAACCTGTAGATTACTATTTTAATATTTAAATAATTATATCCACCAGATACAGTCAGAATAAAAAGTTACCTAACTGTAGCACTTTCAGAGTCTCACTCCATCTTCAGCAGCCAAAAATATAAATTACACATTAATTAGAATAAAAAATAGTTTAATAAATTTCATCAGTATGTCTACTTGTGTGAATAAATTAAAACCTCTAACATCTACCATGGTAAGATGAGTGATATTTTATACTTGAGTGTATTACACTCAGTTCTACAAATAAACATTATATTATTGTATTCAATTTGCTTATTTATAAATTTCTATTTACTAATATAATATTTTTCCAGTACATAAATTTCTTTATTATTATTGTTAATTTCTAATATTTCTAAATTTTTAGAAACAGTAATTATTAGATCAGTAATTTTATGTTTATTCTTTAAAAGGTGTTCAGTAAAATATGAAAATTTAATATTTCCTTTTTAATAATTGTTAAAGTAACACAATGAATATTTATTATTACTCAGTTGAAATTAAATTAAGATTGCTATAATGTTTTCTTGATGTTTTTATTTATTAATTCTCTTAACTAAAACTCTTGGGTGGGGATGTATTAAGAATCTTGTATCAAGTTAAAATTGTCAAGCATAATTTAGATATATATATATATATATATATTTTGCACATACAAAAATTTTTTTCTTTTGTTAGCACCTTCAGGGCCAATTAATTTTTTTTGTGAGTAGAAATGTTCATAACATTCATTTGTTGTGAAATTGAAACTATAACAAATTATATTTTTTGATTCTAAATTAAAGTGGTATTAAATACATTTTTTGCCATTTCAAAATGTTTAATAAACATGATTTATTTGTTAAATTTTTTTCTGTTTTTTTGATTTTTTTAATGAATAAATTATATTTAATATGATGATTATAAGAAAATTCATTGATTTGTGTGTAGATCCTCTCTTTTCTTTTGCTATTGTTTTTATTAAGGCATCAGAATATGGATTATATTATGGTAAGTTCTTTGTTTTTAGAATTATGGAGTTTAGAAAACACCTGATTACTCATGTTAATTAGAATTTATAATGCTCTGTTATTGAATAATGTATGCTACATTAAATTCTAAGTAGAAGAATATTCATGTACAATATTTGTATTTTCATCTGTGGACAATATTCAGTGCTAAAAATTAATCCCTTAATATTAGGTTTATGAATCTCAACACTACTGTAATTTTGGCACTAGTATGAATTACCTTGGAAATTAATTGGCTGAAAATTATAGCGATGAATATTAAACTTCACCCTCCTGAATAGTAGTTAAGACAAGCATTATATATTATATTATTAATACAAATGTAAGAAGGTTATAGTAATGAACAACGCTAAAACATTAAAACAAAAAAGATGGGTGATAATTGTATACATGATTTTAAAGAATGTAACTGCTTTTTATTGGAAACATTGCAGAATAATGATGCTTGAGTGTGTACTTTTCTAATACAATAAATTGATCATACTCAATTCCTGGTAACTTATGAAAATAATAGCATGAAATGAGTCTACACATAGTAGTTATTGAGTTATACTACAATTGAATCGTATTAAATATAATTGAAAAAATTATATTTGTTAATTCAGTTTTATAACATGGTTAAACATGTATTAGTGGCTTTTGTTTTATACTTTAATGGTTAATCTACTTTTAATTGTTCAATTTATATCATTGGTGTGCATTATATTTTCATTGCATTCATTAAATATTAATTATTCAATTTTAATATTTATTCTTAAAATTATATAATCATATAAATTTATCATTTTGTAGCTGGCAATGAATCATATACGTGGGTAAGTCAAAAAGTAAAGAGAAATTTTGATTTCCCTCCCTATCACGTGTATGGCAGCAGTGATTGTTCTGCTACAACTCACAACCTCTATCAGCTGTTCATTGAAAGTATTGTTTCACTGATAGTTATTTGTGATTGTGTTCCTTTGTCTGATTGCACCAAGGAAGAAATGCGAGCAGTGATAGTTTCCTCAGTTCAGAAGGGGTGAAACCAGCAGAGATTATTTGTCGAATGCAGCAGCAATATGTTGTTTAAGTGGAAGAAGCAAGATCTACGAATAGATTGATCCCTTTAAAAATGGTAGGATTTCTCTCTGCGATGAACAGCGGTAAGGTAAGCCTTCCACTTCAAAGACTAACGACAATATTG
Source organism: Lycorma delicatula (assembly GCF_047948215.1). NCBI lineage: Eukaryota > Metazoa > Arthropoda > Insecta > Hemiptera > Fulgoridae > Lycorma > Lycorma delicatula. Next base: position 78,458,014 of record NC_134461.1, on the reverse strand, counting down.
AAGTGAATAAACAAATGATTTTCAGTAACTTGACAAATTTCAGTTGATGATATTGCAAGTGAGTTGAATATAAGCCTTGGCTCAGCATTTTTAATCATCCCTGATTCTTTAAACTTTCGAAAAGTGTGCTCGCTGGGTTCCACATCAGTTGACCAGCATCCACGAAGAGAATCGTTTGAAAATTTCCCAGAAGCTTTTGAAACATTACGAAGATGAAGACTCATTTCTTAAGCGAATAATAACCGTTGATGAGACATGGGTCCTTCACTTTGAACCTGAGAGTAAGTGACCAAGTTTAGTATGGAAACATTCTTCACCTGCCACAGCAAAAAAGTTCAAAACTCAGATGTCTGCAGGAAAGGTGATGATGATATTCTGGGATATGGAAGGTTCATTTTGGTTTTACTTCGTACATAAAGGTCAATCAGTAAGCTACAGATGTGCTACTGCATTTACTGAAGCAAAAAATCAAATCCAAAAGACGTAGTAAACTTACTAAAGGCGTGATTTTGCTTCATGATAACACTCGACCTCATACAGCTAATAATACAGTCTGCCTTTAAGATCTCGGTTTTGAGCTGCTGGACCAACCTCCATACAGTCCGAACCTGGTTCCAAGCAATTTTTATCTTTTTGGTCCATTAAAATAAGAGTTGTGAGGGAATCATTGATCTGATGAAGAGGCCATAGAAATGGTGAAAGATTTTCTGCACACCAGACCGAAAATTTTCTTCCAGGAAGGAATTCAAAAGCTCGTTAAAATCGGACTAAGTGATTAGAAGTAGGAGGGGGGGGGGATTATGTTGAAAAATAATGCATTTATCATGTATGTAAATACAAATAAATATATTGATTTTTTGAATCTCACTTTACTTTTTGACTTGCCCTCATATGATATCAATTAATTTTTAGTTTTATTACATTAAATTGCTTGCAGACTATATTCATATTAAATTTATTTTTTATATTAAATACAAATTTAATTGATTGTGTATAATTTATATTCTGTTGTTTATGTTTGAAGCTATTTCAGTAATACTCTATTTAACTAATCTGTATAATTTTATTGCTTTGTCATGTTTATTGTGTTTGATATTTTAAAGTAGGGAATGCGTGATAATATTATTTTTATTGTATTTTGATTTAAAACATTATCCATTATTTATGAAGACATTTTAATATTTTTTTCCATACCTTATTTATAATATTATTTAAATTTATGTTTTGTAAAATAACATTTAAAGGATTCATTTGAGTTTATTAAGGAACTCGTGAAATTAAGTTAGGAAGTATAGTAGGTGTGTAATACAGATAAACTGTGGGTTCACCTAAGCTGTTAAAACTTTGCTTAAAGTAATCCAGTGTTTGATGGTTTTTCGCTCAGAATTCTTTTGGACAAAACTGATTGACATGAAATTTGGATAGTAATTAGGGAATAGCTCAAGGAGCAAAAGTTGTATAGTTCTGATGTGTGCTTTTACTCCAGGGATGGATGCCCTTCTCGGACCTGGAAATTATTACATTCAAAATAACCGCAGAAAATGATGGAGGAATAAATTCTAAGCAAAAAATTTTGTATAAAGTTTTTTGTAAATTCAATACTTTTTGAGTTATTTGTGATTGAAAATATTGATTTTTCATGAATTAGCAAGTTACTATTAGCAAAAAGCTTATAAAATAGTGAAAAGATTGTTTTTTCTTTTATTTCTATAGATGCAATATGAACCGAAAGATAACTTTTTGTTCACCGACCAAAGTACTTGAGAAGTCCTTTAATGTTAGCTTTGGTAAAAATCATTAGCATGAAAAGTAACGAAGTTATGATGAAAGTAAATTGGTTGTCTCACTTTTTCAGAGAAAAAGTCAACAATAAAACAAAATGACTTTTCTGCAAGAATTGGAATTGAACATAATTCTTTTACAATTTTATTTATTTAAGTACTAACAATATGTTCTTGAAGTTTGACTAGATTTGAAAAAAAGGTTGATTCAAATTTGAAAAATGTTTTGAAATTTTTTTTAAATTTTATTTTTTTCACAATAATTCAAAAACTAAAGAAAATATGTAAATAAAATGCTAGATTACAAAAATTCAGTTTTTTTTATTATTTTATTTCTGTAGAATAAAAATTGATTGAGATATCACCATTAGAAGTTTGCATTTGGGTGTGAGGACCACCTTCCCCAAGCCCTTTAAACTCAAAAATTTCAAAAACGAAGGGTTCAAGTAATCTGTACTTTACATGCCTTGAGCTCGAAATTCCCTGCAAAGTGATATTTTGAGCGATTATATATAGCTTAAAAATTAAGGACGTTATCGTTGAAAAACCAATTGCATTTTTTCTGTGAAATTTTCAGAGCATGTAAATTTTTATATTCTCAACAGTTTTGGAGCATTTATGAATACGTGCCTTGAGCTCGAAATTCCCTGCAAAGTGATTTTTTGAGCGATTATATATAGCTTAAAAATTAAGGACGTTATCGTTGAAAAACCAATTGCATTTTTTCTGTGAAATTTTCAGAGCATGTAAATTTTTATATTCTCAACAGTTTTGGAGCATTTATGAATACGTGTGTACATACGTATAAAATCCTCATACACTTGTGTGTGTGTTTACATATAACATACATATATATACACATATTTTATATAGAACGTATAGGTAGGAGAAGAAATGTAATGGATCACACCATAGGCAAACTTTTGCTTTCTAACTAATTTGGAACTAATGGTTTCTAAGGGTTGAAATGTAGTAAAATATCATAAATTATATTCCACAACATAAAAGAATGTTTATTCTACATATATAAACATGATTTCAATCTTTGAAACATTTAAATTATGGTTTTTGAATTTTTTTAACAAGGGGTAGTTTTCACCCCCCAAAAAACAAAAAGCAAAGATCACGAACATTTAACTTTTGAAGCAGAGGGTTAGATAAGCCTAATTACAAATTTTCATGAAAATCTATGTCTGAAAGAATTCTGAGGTAATATTCTATTTTTACCGTCAGACACAACTAAAACAGTGTCTCCAGATTTAGAATTTAAGTTGTATTCAGTAAGTACTAAAATATTAGTTACCCTCTGAAGCTAGATTCTATTCCTTCCATAAAAATTCTTTACATAAAAATGGGAGGTGGTTTCTAATTCATATTTAATTAGATATTTAATTATTGTGTCCTGTTGCTACTAAACTTGCAGTCGTGTACGCTTTTATTAGCCAGTATATAACATGTTACTTTAGTGATTGTTATCTTTTCATGGATTAAATGACCAGTTTCTATTACTATTATTTTATTTATTCTTCTTTGGCTAAATGAAAACCAAGACTGTTATAATGATTTGCAAATAATTTATGTATGTTTTATTTTTTCATCACTGTGCGATTACCTGCTTTAAGGCAAATCCTTTGCAACGAGTCCAACTCCGTTTTCCTCTATTATTTGGTAAAATTTTAAGTTCCTGATTGCTTCTATTTCCCTATTACCTACAATTTTTACACTGTCTGGCATTATTTTGTACCTTCTACTAATTCTAGAATTTTCTAAATCAATCCTTTTCCATCCACTATATATGTTCCAGTTTTCCTATTCTGAATTCTGATTAAATTTCCATTTGTTCACTCTTATTACATTTTCATTTTTCACTGTGCTCATTAATCTTTTAAAATAATTTCTATGTCAGCGAATCAGATGCTTCCAACCTTTCTTTTTCTCTTTTCTTAGTATGTGTATTTCACATTAAAGTACACTCTGAACATAACACTTTAAGCAGATGATTTTTCAAGTCAAACTTCAACGTACTACATAATAATGATTTCTTGATGCTTCACTAGCCATTTTTACTCTTGTTTTTATTTCATTTTCACTTTTTCATTCTTGTTAACTTGATATTTAAGTTCTTGTATTATTATATTGCTTGGCTTACTGTCTTCTCTACTCATTATTTTTGTTTTTCTAACTTTCATTTTCAAATCATATTTTACAGTGTCTTGTAATTTTTAAATAATCTATTGAATATCCTGTGCTCCATCTCCTAAAAACTGAACCATCTTGTCTGCAAACCATATGCTATCTATTTCCCTTCCTCCAAAGTAATTCTTATCTATTTCTTCCAACATATATATTAAATCAGACTGTGGTTTGAGATAGGCAGGATAGACAATATTATATATTCAGAGAATAAAAACATGTGATTATTTTAACTGTAGTGTTAAATTGTTTGAGATTAGTTTAGGTCAAAAAGTCATTAGCAAATTTGCATCTTCAGTTGTCAATATCTGATCACATTGTTTGGTAGGAAACAATTTGAAGAAATGAGGAAATAGCTTAAGTGGAACAGTTTTTATTGTGAACTTTATGTAAAACATACCTAACCCAATACTATGGTATTGATAACTTTATGTAAAACATACCGAACCGAATACTATGGTATTGATTGTGTAAGTTATTAAGATTGTTGTGTTAAGTTATGAGTGTTTTAATAATAAAAAAAGTGTGTGTGTGTTTCATTTGTATTACATTCTCCATAAGCACAAGCAGACATGAACCAACTGCTAATGTGATACTTAGCAAACAACATTGTGTTATTATTTGTCTTATATTAATTATATTATTAACTTCTTATACTCTAGTGGCATCATTTATCTTCCAAGTATAACTAACTTTCAATATTTTATTATTATTAGTAATAAAAAAAGGGTTTGTTACCTATTTTATATTTATATGTCTTCATAAATATTATGTGGAATTTTTGTGTCATTTTGTTTGGTTAAATATGTATTTTGTATGCGGGTTTTTTTGGGGATGTGGCTTTTTGAAGGTTTTTTGGAATTTTTTATTTTCATGTGATAGCCGTGAAAAAGTATTAGCAGCATTAGAAAAAGTCGCCACTTTTGTAGTGTAACTGATTGTATAATATTCAGCCGTGCCAAATTTTTGCGTGTGCAAATTTTTTATTTTAAAATTTCCAGAGCAAGAAGTTAATCAGAAGTCAACCTCTCCCAATAAATCCTCCTGAGAAAATATATATTTAATGTGCATCATAAGGCTTCCTAAAAAAAAATGTTGTTAACACAAAATCAACTTCTGAATCTGTTATCAAGCAGATTATATTAGCTGTACTAAAATTGTATCAGACCTGTACAATATGATGAAGAAATTTTGTGTTACTTGAAGTAGTTGGAACGTATAAGATTGAATACAAACTGATTTAAAAAGTGATGGCTTAGAAAAAAGTTTTTTTTACATGCTGCTGATATTAAAAATTTGTTTGGTGTAACAGGTTTGTTCTGAGGTTGAGGCTGTGAAGAATTTTTTTTTAGCGGGTGATTTTACTTAAAAAAACCTGATTGGCACTTCTGTAATTACTTTAAGGAATTGAAATATTTTAATTACGTATTTTGTTGGTGATAATAAAGGGGTAACCTACATAGTTGCAGTGGTAATAATTTTGAAATAAAATTTATGATATGACTTAGGTTCATTCATAGAGGTCCAACAGGCTTAGTTGTTTTGAAATATTAATACAACTGTGCATTATTTAAAATATTATTTTATAATATTGCAGATCACTCACTCAGCGGAAAATATAAAAAGCGATTTATTCATATTTTAGGTTATTTGAAATCCACTGAAAATAGGAAAAAATTATGAAAAGTTAACTTGAGAGTTAGACAGGTCTGGATTCAGAAATATCTTTGTCTGATGGAACAAGTTTAATGAAAAAAATTAATTTTAATACAATTAATTTCCAACATCCTATTAATTTTACATCTTACAGAGAATCTGTTTGAATTTAATTTCATATTAATAATACACATTTTTTAATGATTTATTATAGTTGCTTGTATTAAAAAAAAAAACTTGCGTTATTGACAGTTAATGTACTTGAAAATAATAGTAAAAAATGTTAAAAGGGAAAGTTGTCCTAAGATGTGTGAAATAGAAACTATAATCTATTGACTGCGGGTAGCACGTCAGATATTTGGTACTGTTTTCTTTTGTGTAGCTGACTATATACAGAGGATAGTATTGTTGAATTATGAAGTTAAGCATTTACTTGTAAATGACCTGGGAGATCATTAAGTTATACAGTGTTCAGGAAATTTTTTGCTACCTCTCATAAATAAAGTGAGTAAAGAGAACAGTTATTCTAGTAGTATGAGCAACTCCTTATTACAAATAATCAGAAATTTGTAACTCACGCCCATCATTTAAAAATATTTGTTTTCTTCATCAGTTGGTTTTTTACTGGAACTTCCTATTAGGGTGTGTAAGTAATCAGTATAATTTATTTTTACTATATAATTTAGCTTTGATCAAGTTATTACATTAAAAACTAATATGCCAAAAAGTTATCAAGATTTTTTTTTCTTTAATTTATCATTTAATTGTATACAATTATCATTAATTGTATTCTTTAGTTGTACCAGGATTAATACAACTGTCATATGTGTGTGTGTATACCCATATACACTGTTTATATATATATATTTTTTTTTTGCCAAATGATTGTTATAGCTGTTCATATTTTATGATTGTTGACAAATAAAAAAATTCATTGGGCAAAGTATAATAAATATTATCAAAATTCTATACTTTGTAAAAATGTTCATATTTTTTTACTATTAGTATATGGAAAACATATTATTTGGTAACACATTTATAATTCTGTTTTTTAATTGTATTATTTTTTTAGACAGAGTGAATCAAATGATGGCGGAGAGGGGGCTGCCGCTGAAGGTGGAAGTAACAGAAGAAAAAGAGCTCATACTGCAACTATTTCAACCGAGGATTTGCAACCTATTGACGCTATTTGTTCAGGTATTTGACTATTATCTTTTTACCAAAAGAAAAGTTCAATGATAAATTAATGAAAACTAAACTTCTAACATAAATAACAAAAATATATATTCTCTCTCTGTGCATGTGTGTGTATGTGTGTGTGCATGTGCATTGTTAATAAAGAACATTAAAATTAACAATCAATTTTATTTTGATGTATGATTACTTTTAATAACCTATTAAACAAAAACTCTTAACTCTTTTATGACCTTTCTAACAGCATTTAATCAGTTAAAAAATTTTGGTTGACAGTTATAAAAAAAAAATGTTTACACCTAATTTTTTTAATATTTTAATAATTATGTTTTTTTTTTGACGTGACAACGTCTTATAAATCGATGAAAGCTGGCAGCACGCACAAAAAAGCATGACTCATTGTCCCGTTCCGCCTGAGCCAAGCGTGCAAGAGAGAGGCACGATCGGCCTAAGCGTTCAGTTTGTGCCGCATCCATCTCTCTTCCACTCGATTGGCCCATGCGTCCGAATAGAAGAGAGACAGCAGCAGCACACAACTTACACCTACACGTGAACTGTTTTCGTCAACTGTTAATAAAGTAAAGTGAAAAGTTAATGTGGTTTTCATTGTTTATTACACAACAATTGCGGCAATAAAGGTCGACGAATATCTTAAATAAATATCTTAAATTACGGCAATAAAGGTCGACATTGTCTGTCTTTGCAAGACGTTGTCACGCTCAAATCTCGTGCGAAACGTAGTTCCACACAAACCAATTTTTTTTTTTACTAAGATGCTTTTCAAAAGAAGGAAAATGTAATACAAAGCTAATTAAATATAACAGCATGTAGAAGTATTTGCTCTTTACAATTAGTTTATTGTTAATGTCTTGCAAATAAGATTTTAAACATTATATATAATATAATATAAACATTATATATTGTTTATCCAACCAGTTTAACAGTTACTGCAGGGTCTGGTTATATGTAAATAGGTAAGTGCATGTACTGCTACCAGCTTGCCAGGCCTAATGTAGCTGCAGATATAGTGCAATGTAAGTGTAAAATACCAGTAAACACTTAGTCTGCAACAGACTCAGTTCAACCACTTCTGAGATCTGTGGTTAATTGAAACCCAATTACCAAAGAACACCAGTATTAGCAGTCTAGCATTAAAATCCATACAAAAGCAATTCTTTCTACAAGGAGTTCAACCTTACAACTCTTGATTTCAAAAATCAGTTGATTTTGTAATGACGAGTTTAACCACTAGACTAACCCAGTAGGTTTTTAAACAAAAGCAGGTTTTTATAAATATATATATTTCAAATTCTATTGACATTAACCACCTAGTACAGAATATTGAGATTAAAGTAAGTTAATAAGTAAGGTATGTCTTATAAGACATACCTTATTTTATTAAGACAGTAATTTTGCAGGATTTCTTATTCTCAGTCATAATTGAATTCGTTTTATTAAATTACACATTAAATAAAGATAAAATATACCATGCACATGGTGTAATATTCATTACAGTACTGTAGTATTATAATGAAAATTACATTAATTTGTTATATGAGTGCTGCTATCGCTCTTTTTATAAGAATGTTTCTTAATGTCTCTCACATACTGTCTGAAGGTATTACTCCATCACTACACCATGTGCATGTTTTATTTTAGTAACATAGTATATTGTTAATTTTTTAATATCTTTATTTAATATGCAATTTAATAAAATGAATTCAATCATGACAGGATGTAGGATCCTATGGAAGTATTATGATAAAAATTTAGTATATGTCTTATCTCAATGTTCTGTACTAGGTGGTTTATTTTAATAGAGTTTAAAATATAATTTAACAGTACAGAGAAATAATATGAATCTTAAAAAAAGATTAATTTCAATAAAAAATATATATATTTTGTTTTATATATAAACTGATGAATCACCAAGGAATTGCTGGTCAAGCTCACATATAAACAGCACTAGCAACCACATTTTTTTATAATAACCTGTTTTTATACTAAAAAAAAGTTCAAGAATTTTTAAATAGCTGATATGCTTTGATATCTGAAATTTAATCAATATTATTATTTTTGACAATCAGGAATTAGATCAAATGTGAAATTTTTAATATTTGTCATTGTAATGTTTAATATTTATTTATAAATTGCTTTTTTCTTTCTTTTTTTTAGATCGTTTATTAAATATTAAAGATAAAAAATTAAATAAAAATAATTCGGACAAGGAAAAAAGAGTAGTTCTTAATGCAAGTATTAAAGTTAAAACGGACCATAATGTAACATGTACAGTGTACGATTCATCTGGTGAAATAATGGGGAAAAAAGATGAATTCAAGTAAGTCGCCTACAAAATGCAAATTATGAATAATAATGTACCTGCTTTAATAAATATTATAAATAACATTAGTTGTAAGTATGTAATGCTTTCAAAATATAATTAATGTTCACATTTAGAACATCACATTTTCTTCTTTTTAATCTTTTAGAAGTAGATGAATTTTTTTTTTAATAAAGCAAGAACCACCTGCATTTTACCTCTGTAAAAGAAAACTATTATAAAAGGTTTTATTATTTTTCTAATAAAAGGTTGTATTAAAAAAAAATATTTAGTTAACAGGTGTTAACATGAACTTTCACCCTCATCAAATATCAGGTTACTTCATCCACTTCAGCAATGGATAAAATGTATATTGAAACAAATTATATTACTTATTTCCACAAATGATATATAAATTTACAATATTATGCTGAAATACGATGTGCAAAAAAACATTTTTAGTACCAAGTATACTTATTTCAAACACTGAACAAATATAATTAAAATTAAGTTATGTAAATTTTTATCTTAACTGTAGTAGATCAAGTAAATAGAATAATATTCTATTAATATAAAAATTTTATATGAAAAATATGTATCCTCTGTAGTAAAACAAAATTGTGCAACCATTTATAAACTACTGCATTTTTGGGTCAAATTTATAAACTGGATAAATAGATTTATTTTAAAATGTTAAAACAAAGGAGCACATTTTTTGTTGTAGTATAATCACTACCCAATGTTTCAACTTATTAGGGATTGGATTTAAAAATGAATTAGTTGTGTATAAGTAGTTTATCTACAGATGTTAAACTTAAAACAGAGCCTTTAATACTTTATTGGCAAACACATAATAATTTATAGAAGGCTTTAAAAATGATGTCCATCCACTTCTATCCACTTGTCAAATCATTTGACCATATTCTTGGATACTCTTGTTACTGTACCCTGTCGTATTTCCTGAATGGCATTGGCAATGTTTGTCTTCACTTCCTGCAGTGTGTGTAGATTGCTCTTGTAAGCAATCTGTTTTAAATAAGGCCATAGAAAGAAGTCTGGACTTGGGAATCTTGGTGTCCACAATCCTTTAGAAATGATTCTTCCATTGAAAAAATCATGCAGCATCTCCGTAGTAGAGCAGTGTGGTGGCAAGCTGTGCTGTCCTGAGTGTGTAGAGTGTGTGGCTAGTGGTGCTGTCCTGTTGCAACCAGCAGTCACTATCATCTTCTTGCAGTGAGGCTATGAACTGTTGTATAATTTCTTAGTAGACAGTGCCGCCACAATTTTTTCAATAAACAAAGGTCATTTTTCATCGCCTTGAAACCGCACACCATACGTTTATTTTTTGTTGGGTGATGGGGAGATTCTTGTGTGGGTTTTCAGTACAACAGGTCCAGTAGTTCTAACTGTTAATATACTTACCAAGAAGGAACCATACTTCATCTGTGAAAAACATTTGATCTCAAATGCCAATATCGCTTCTAAATTCTTGAACCATTGATAGTAGTGAACTCTATTAAGCATAATCAGCTTTAGTTAACTTATGGAAAATCTGCATTCAGTATGAATAAAATTTCAACTTTCTCCTCACTAGAGTGTAGGTTGAACCTTTCTTTTTCCTGTTTAGCCTCTGGGAATTACCGTTCAGGTATTGCATCAGAGGATGATATGTATGAGTGTAAATGAAGTGCAGTCTTGTACAGTCTCAATTCAACCATTCCCGAGATGTGTGGTTAATTGAAACCCAACCATCAAAGAACACCCGGTATCCACAATCTAGTATTCAAATCCATATAAAAGTAACTGCCTTTACTAGGAGTGTGGGCTGAACCTAGTGAAATGTTCCTTTCCTGACTTAGGCCGATCTCTCACCAGGATTATGATATGATGACAATACCTAGATGCAACATTGCTTCTGAGTCATAGCATATTGTTATAAATGTACACCCTCTCACCAGTACAATGGCTATGCTACTGCGACACAACCTGGTAGTAACCAGTAGTGGGAAACTAAACTTGTTCGACCTCTGTACGACTAGTAACGCAATAACCACGGCGGAAGAAGCTGAAAATGTTGCCTTCGTTTTGGAAGTTGAGAAATATCCTTGGCTGTGTAATTACAACCTGGCTGAGCACTTGCGAAGAGACATAACAGAAAAAGCATGGGCTGCAATTGCACAAGTAAACAAAAACAGTACAGGTAATCAATATAATAATATATACTAATATAAATTTTTATATAATAATATGATCGCAAGAAACATAGTTTCCTTCATTTCAAACAATACTTCCATTGCCAAGTAAGGGATCCTACTTCTGAAATTAAATAATTAGCTATGTGAGTACGTAAAGCCTGTGCAGGTTGTCGCGTATCCTGGGTGTGCGAACGTGTACAATGTAACTAATTATTCAGTCGCTTTCAGTATTCTACATTCAAATTGCTTCAAGGTATCGTAGCAGTAGCATTGCATTGGAGGGAGATCGGCCTTAGACTCTGAAAATATTTATGAGATCTTGTAACTGGCACTTTAATGTTCTGAACGATCTGTGTCATTAAAATTGACCTTTGGCTAGCACGTTTCTAGTTTAACACCGAACCTGTTTCTGAAAAAATTTTTTAACTAACTTCTGAATAACACTTTTCACTGGTATTTCCTTTTCAAATTTCTCCTTGAACTTTCGCTGACAAACAACATGAGATTTCATCTCTAAATAAGTCTCCATCATGAATTCATGTTTTTCAACAGTTAACCACATTTCAACAACACACAATTACACAACCTTGTTCAAAAGCTAATGATCGATAGACCCATATGTTGATAGTCAAATGTGCAGGCAATAAACAGTCCTCCCCACTCCAACGACAGCCATACCAACATCTTTCACTTTTGTTTTACCCATCTCACACCAATATATGCATTTTAATAAAAATATGTGTTTAATTTAAACTATTGAGAGTAGTAGGTCTCTGTAAAGTTTTTATACCTTATATGTTGACGCTGTCTTAATTTGTATATGATTTTAACCTCCACAAACAAACCTAAAATTATATATCTCATAAATTTGCAAGATTCTCATTGTATCTTTTCTATAAATATAATTATAAATTTACTAGCGATTACATATATGAAATTCTGTTGTAATAGTGAGAGAATATATTTGTTATAGTAAATATATTGAAGTAAAGATATCAATTTACTTTATTATGCCTACTGTTGCCAACCCTGCGCTATGGATTTTAGGTTTGCTGCTGCCAATGGGCAATAGGGGGTTCCTGGGTTGTGGGTAGAGTAAAGACAATTTACTTGTTAAGTAAATTTTAAGGAACTACTATAAATAGTAGTCATAGACTGATAGCAGCATCGTGAGTTATGGTGGAATACCATATAAAGGGGAGACTGTACATTTAAAATATCTCTTGCACAGAAGATCACAAGCCTTTGAGGAACAAACAACCACACTGTACTTGCCATAATAACTGGTGGGTATCTGTGGATAAATCATAAAGAAATAATTCCTGAAAGGGAGCAGCAGCCTTTTTAGTAGTTGAGGGTGCTGAACAGATAAGTTTTGATATTTTTTTTTTTTGTCTTCAGTCACTTGACTGGTTTGATGCAGCTCTCCAAGATTCCCTATCTAGTGCTAGTCGTTTCATTTCAGTATACCCTCTACATCCTACATCCCTAACAATTTGTTTTACATATGGCCTGAACAAAAAATTCATCAACATATTTTAGGCTTTATGTACTATACAGCTGTATTTTCCTAGGAAATGTTTGTATCAATTCCTGTGCATTCATTTCCACAATGTTCAGAGAATTTATAAGGTGTATCACATTGTTCAGATATGATGCGGGTCCTTAGTAACACCAATTGGGGAGCCGATCGGTCATATATGTTACGTTATTACTATTCCCTTATTCGTTCCTGTTTAGATTATGGTTGTGTCGCCTACCTTTCAGCTCGTCAAACCGTGCTTAAAATGTTGAATGGTGTACATCATGCTTTTCTTCGGCTTGCCACAGATGTGTTTAGATCAAGCCCTATTGAAAGCTTACTTGTAGACTGTGGAGAGCTTGTACATATCTTGTACATATATATATGGATATCCTTGTACATATCCTAAGTAGCTCCTAGAGCTTACCTAACAGCATGAGTGGACTAAGCGCAGTGTCATACACCACCGGCTTACATGTCCCAACTGCTCACTTGTCATATATTTACTAAATTGAGATAGGTGCACCGTATCAACTACTAAAAATATATATGACATCCATAAATTATACTTAATTCATCTAGAATTCGCTGCTACGCCTAGGTCGCTGAATGCCAACAAGTACCTGTCCACCATATTAAAACACTTGAAGCATTAATTGGCTGGTGGTCAGCCACATATCTCTAGGTTAGCTTCCCACAGCAGTGCAGTAGGAGCCTTTCCCTTAAGTAAACTACTGATATCGGTTGAACAAAGCAACTGCATCAAAGAACTTCCTCATGGTCTGACAATGCAGTTCTCACCATATTGACTCGCCGCTTGTGAGTGGCCAATTTTCCCCTTGACCTCTTAAGTTTTAGGATAGTCCAGTCTCTGTCCCCCCCCTCGCAAGAGCAGGACAGTCAAACATCAGGTGTTCGTTTGACTGGACCTCCCCGCAGATGCACAGCTCATCAGCTGTCAGACAGAACCGAAACAGATATTGGTTCAAATTATGGTTGGTGAACACCTGGGTACCCGTTCCCCTTAAAAATGAACTCGAAGCTTACCATCCCTCCAGATCCCCTATAAACTTGTACAGGGATCTTTCCTTAGTTGTGGTGTCCCATTCCAGCTGCCATGCTTCCATTGCGAGGCTCTGCAGCCTCTTCCACAAGTGGGAGATGGACAACTGAATGAAATTTAGATCTGGTGCATTGTGTTCACCGTTCCGTTCTGGTACTGGCCCGGCCTGAAACCGAATTCCAAATACCTTGGCCTCCCGGCCTCTTCGCAATCTTCACATGGCTGCCTGAACTTTCACCACTAAATCAATTGGGAGAGCCTTTCCCAATATGGTGGTAGCCTCTTTGAAGGTTGTTTTAAAAATATCAGTGCATACAATTAAGGCTTGCACTGGGCACTCCTTAAATTCTGAAGAAGTGCTCTGTTCATATCCAACCTATGCGCCCAAATGGGTGCCGCATAAGAGGTTATGCTTTCGAAGACACTTCGGTACACCATATACATTTGATGGCCAGACAACCAATAGTCCTTCCGAGCAATCCTCCTAAGTCTGTGCATCACTGAGATGGCGTCCGCCAATGTGCAAGTATAATTAAAATAGACAGAGCAGCAACTCAGCACTTGTAAGTTGGTAAAATTAGTTTAGTGTTTATTGTTACATACCCTAAATCCCAGAGCAGTTGTTAAAGACAGCTGCTCTTTATCTGCTGCAGTTACTCTTGATTGTTATGTAAATATTTTCAGATTACATTGGAGAGTGTCCGCTGATGGTACCTTACATGAAGAATTTGTCAATAATCATTCCAAAAGAAGAAGAAAAGAAGGTGGCATATTAGAAGATATGTGTGAGTTATTTAAAATTACACCACTGAACAGAATTCTTTTTCTAATGTACAATTTATGAATGTAATTTTTCTAATGAAAAAAATAAACTGAAGTTGGATTTTGTCAACATCCTTCATTTTTGGAAAATTTCAAAATTCTATCTTCTGAAAAATGTTGGTGTAATAAGAGATATTTGTGTATTACATTTTATGTTTTTATATTATCGTTTTAAACTTTAATGTGGCATTATGAGTATATTTTTTATGGCAATTTAAACGTCACACACTATGAGATTATATCTTTTCAATAAAACATCCAGTAACAAATTTGAACATTTTTGTACTTTAAAATATACTGAAGTGTGTGCATTTTACTCATTTTCATAATATTTCTTTAATTACTAAAACTAGTAATTGCAGTAAAGTGAAATTCAGATAAAGAAATGTAAAAAAAGATAGAGATTTTATTATACCTCTTAAATCTAAATGACGTGGCTAGTTTTTGATGTGTGGGTATGTGTGTGTATGTGCACGTGTATGTGGGTATGGTGAGTTTACTAAAAAAAATTATTTAAGATAATTATACCTTTAATTAAAAAAGCTTATCCATTTTACTTCAGCTAAGATAGGTGACCAAGATAAGACATAGGCTTTTCATATACACAAGCTGTGGAGTTTTAAGAGAAAGGTTAGAAATCACATAAAAAGTCTTTTGTGAGATTTCACGTGAACCTAAAAATCATATTCCTATTTGTTATTTTTGTCTAACCAGATTGACTGAAATTCCTTATAAAATTTAGCATACAGTATTATATCATCCCTCTTTGCCATTAATAATTAAACCTTTACCTCATAGTGAAGTCCTGCACGAGATTCTAGAAAAATTTTCATTTGAAAATATGGATGAGGAAGTAGGGATTATGGAAGATGATAGTTTTTAAAATACAATGCAATGAATGATATCTTGTATATTTCATTTAATTGGAATTCTTTTAGACGATTTTTTTTTTTTGTCTTCAGTCATTTGACTGGTTTGATGCAGCTCTCCAAGATTCCCTATCTAGTGCTAGTCGTTTCATTTCAGTATACCCTCTACATCCTACATCCCCAACAATTTGTTTTACATACTCCAAACGTGGCCTGCCTACACAATTTTTCCCTTCTACCTGTCCTTCCAATATTAAAGCGACTATTCCAGGATGCCTTAGTATGTGGCCTATAAGTCTGTCTCTTCTTTTAACTATATTTTTCCAAATGCTTCTTTCTTCATCTATTTGCCGCAATACCTCTTCATTTGTCACTTTATCCACCCATCTGATTTTTAACATTCTCCTATAGCACCACATTTCAAAAGCTTCTAATCTTTTCTTCTCAGATACTCCGATTGTCCAAGTTTCACTTCCATATAAAGCGACACTCCAAACATACACTTTCAAAAACCTTTTCCTGACATTTAAATTAATTTTTGATGTAAACAAATTATATTTCTTACTGAAGGCTCGTGTAGCTTGTGCTATTCGGCATTTTATATCGCTCCTGCTTCGTCCATCTTTAGTAATTTTACTTCCCAAATAACAAAATTCTTCTACCTCCATAATCTTTTCTCCTCCTATTTTCACATTCAGCGGTCCATCTTTGTTATTTCTACTACATTTCATTACTTTTGTTTTGTTCTTGTTTATTTTCATGCGATAGTTCTTGCGTAGGACTTCATCTATGCCGTTCATTGTTTCTTCTAAATCCTTTTTACTCTCGGCTAGAATTACTATATCATCAGCAAATCGTAGCATCTTTATCTTTTCACCTTGTACTGTTACTCTGAATCTAAATTGTTCTTTAACATCATTAACTGCTAGTTCCATGTAAAGATTAAAAAGTAACGGAGATAGGGAACATCCTTGTCGGACTCCCTTTCTTATTAGGGCTTCTTTCTTATGTTCTTCAATTGTTATTGTTGCTGTTTGGTTCCTGTACATGTTAGCAATTGTTCTTCTATCTCTGTATTTGAACCCTAATTTTTTTAAAATGCCGAACATTTTATTCCAGTCTACGTTATCGAATGCCTTTTCTAGCTCTATAAACGCCAAGTATGTTGGTTTGTTTTTCTTTAATCTTCCTTCTACTATTAATCTGAGGCCTTAAATTGCTTCCCTTGTCCCTATACTTATCCTGAAACCAAATTGGTCTTCTCCTAACACTTCTTCCACTCTCCTCTCAATTCTTCTGTATAAAATTCTAGTTAAGATTTTTGATGCATGACTAGTTAAACTAATTGTTCTGTATTCTTCACATTTATCTGCCCCTGCTTTCTTTGGTATCATAACTATAACACTTTTTTTGAAGTCTGATGGAAATTCCCCATTTTCATAAATATTACACACCAGTTTGTATAATCTATCAATCGCTTCCTCACCTGCACTGCGCAGTAATTCTACAGGTATTCCGTCTATTCCAGGAGCCTTTCTGCCATTTAAATCTTTTAATGCTCTCTTAAATTCAGATCTCAGTATTGTTTCTCCCATTTCATCCTCCTCAACTTCCTCTTCTTCCTCTATAACACCATTTTCTAATTCATTTCCTCCGTATAACTCTTCAATATATTCCACCCATCTATCGACTTTACCTTTCGTATTATATATTGGTGTACCATCTTTCTTTAACACATTATTAGATTTTAATTTATGTACCCCAAAATTTTCCTTAACTTTCCTGTATGCTCCGTCTATTTTACCAGTGTTCATTTCTCTTTCCACTTCTGAACACTTTTCTTTAATCCACTCTTCTTTCACCAGTTTGCACTTCCTGTTTATAGCATTTCTTAATTTCCGATAGTTCCTTTTACTTTCTTCATCACTAGCACTTTTATATTTTCTACGTTCATCCATCAGCTGCAATATATCGTCTGAAACCCAAGGTTTTCTACCGGTTCTCTTTATTCCGCCTAAGTTTGCTTCTGCTGATTTAAGAATTTCCTTTTTAACATTCTCCCATTCTTCTTCTACATTTTCTACCTTATCTTTTTTACTCAGACCTCTTGCGATGTCCTCCTCAAAAATCTTCTTTACCTCCTCTTCCTCAAGCTTCTCTAAATTTCACCGATTCATCTGACACCTTTTCTTCAGGTTTTTAAACCCCAATCTACATTTCATTATCACCAAATTATGGTCGCTATCAATGTCTGCTCCAGGGTAAGTTTTGCAGTCAACGAGTTGATTTCTAAATCTTTGCTTAACCATGATATAATCTATCTGATACCTTCCAGTATCACCTGGCTTTTTCCAAGTGTATATTCTTCTATTATGATTTTTAAATTGGGTGTTGGCAATTACTAAATTATACTTTGTGCAAAATTCTATAAGTCGGTCCCCTCTTTCATTCCTTTTGCCCAGCCCGTATTCACCCACTATATTTCCTTCCTTGCCCTTTCCAATGCTTGCATTCCAATCTCCAACTATTATTAAATTTTCATCTCCTTTTACGTGTTTAATTGCTTCATCAATCTCTTCGTATAAACACTCTACCTCATCATCATCATGGGCGCTTGTAGGCATATAGACGTTAACAATCGTTGTCGGTTTAGGTTTTGATTTTATCCTTATTACAATGATTCTATCGCTGTGCGTTTTGAAATACTCCACTCTCCTCCCTATCTTCTTGTTCATCACGAAACCTACTCCTGTCTGCCCATTATTTGACGCTGAGTTAATTACTCTAAAATCACCTGACCAAAAGTCGCCTTCCTCTTCCCATCGAACCTCACTAATTCCTACTATATCCACATTTGTCCTACCCATTTCCCTTTTTAAATTTTCTAGCCTACCAACCTTTTTCAAGCTTCTAACATTCCACGCTCCGACTCGTAGAATGTTATTTTTTAATTTTCTGGTGACCCCTTCCTTAGTAGTCCCCACCCGGAGATCCAAACGGGGGACTATTTTACCTCCGGAATATTTTACCAAGGAAGGCGCCTCCATTATTGCTATGTGAAAATGCAGAGAGCCACATTTTCTTGGAAAAAAAGCAGCTGTAGTTTTCCATTGCTCTCAGCTGCGCAGTACTCAGAGGACTGAGTGATGTTGATACGGCTGTTTATGTCGTCCTGACTCATGCCCCTAACAACTACTGAAAGAGCTGCTGCCCTCTTTCAGGAATCATTCCTTAGTCTGGCTCTCAACAGATACCTCTCCGATATGGTTGCACCTTCGGTCCAGCTACTCTGTATCCCTGAGCACTCAAGCCCCCTCACCAACGGCAAGGTCTCATGATTCATAGAGGAGGTTTTAGACGATATCACCACATAAGCTTGAAGCTTGTGTGTGGGTTATGCAAATTGAATTTTGTAGGGTATGAAAAATACCATGCCTGACCAGGATTTGAACCTGGGACCTCCGTGTGAAAGGCTGAGACGCTACTACTCTGCCACAGAGATCAGTTTGATTACAAATTTAAACACAAAAATCAAGCTCAACTATTTGAATCAAGATGCAAGACTGGAATATACTAAAGTATTTAAAAAATTTCAGTATTTTGTAACCAACAGAAAGAGTTTTCTTAGCATCAATGATCTTATTCTGCAATTCGGGCAAGCTGATAAAACTTAGTGGAGGCATCTTTTTTGTAGGTTTGTCTAATTGCAGTTTGAAAGTGGTTGTGTTTCAGGATGGAAATATATTATCCCTCTACACCAGTCAGTTTGGCTATGAATCTGAAACGAGACTTACAGTGTCATAAAAGCAGTTATTGAAACAATAAATTATAGAAAGTATGTATGGAGAGTGTGTGTGTGTGTGTGTGTGTGAGAATTTAAAAGTAATAGCTCTTTTGTTAGCTACTTAGTTAGAATGCACTAAGAACTGTTACTTTATTTAAGATTGGAATAAATTGGCTCAGGATCAATATTATGTTGAGAAGTAGTGGAAGAAGTGAGATGATCTAACTGGATAAAAAATGTTACCCATGAGCTCCTACTTAAAACTGAAAGAATATATTTTTCTGACCCTTCACATCAAATTGAGATTAATTAAAATTATTTATCATCGTGAAGGACAGTCATGTTTTCCATAAACTAAAATTTGCAAACATGAGCGAAAGAAAGCATAAAAAAGATCTAATCAGGAACTGATCAAAAAAGATTGATTAAATGATGCAGAGCTTGCTGATTGGACAGTACTTAAACAATCAAAGGTTTTCTAGTTGTTAATAACAAAAAACTTTTCAGGAAGTTGTGAATAAGTTTATTAATTCACACAGAGCAGTGGATGTAATACTTTACAGAAACCCTCATTTCTTTCATTCAAATCTGGATATCTTTCCATCAAACTTTGAAACTGTGAGTGATGAACATTTCCACGCTATAGTATTTCAGTGATAAAAAACCACTACAAAGATAAATTGATTGATAATATGTCAGCATTATTACTGTTAGATATTAATTCATGATTTATGTGAAGCTATTAAAAGTATCTATTAGGATGTTTTACTGTAAGTATAAGCCATTATTTAATAATTGTCAGCGTATCATTTCTTTTAATCAGAGATATTATGATTACAGATCTGCAATCTGGCTGAAAAAGCACTGTAGAAAAAGCTCTATTTATATATTAATATTAGTATTATTTATAAAGATTAATTTAGTTGTGATAGTGTTTTCTTTATTTCAAACAGCATTTATATATTTATTTTTGTCATTTGAATTTATTAATTTTTTTTTTATAAATAGGTGAGATGGAAGCAGATATATCAGATAGTCCTGCTGATGTTGATCTCACTTGTGGCATCGATAATGATTTTCATATAAGTAATGAAAACATTTTCCCAACACCTCCTGAAAATAGTGAAGATGTGCCTATTTCTGAATGTATTGCTGAAAATGAATTTGAAGCTGGTGCTCAAAGAATGTAAGGATTTTCAATTATAATCCATAGTGTTGTATAATACATATATTTTTATGCTGTATTTTATTATAACCGTGTATATATATATATATAAATGAATGTTTGTTTGTCCTGTATGCATTCCTATACCATTCATCCGAATGTGATGAAACTTTTCTGAGTTGTTGTGCGCACGCCCGTGAAGGTTTCTGAATAGTTTAGACCCGCTACGTGGCACAGGAGTCAAGATATTTCAAAAAAATTTATTTATGGTCCAATTTGGTTTCTATTCAGAATATCTATTAAATACATGAAAATAAATATTTTTTCAAAAAAGGGATCTACTAGGTGGGACTGGGGTTGAGATATTTCAGAAAATTGTATTTATGGTCCGATTAGGCTCATATTCAGAATATATATATATTAATTACATGAAAAGAAATATTTTTGCAAAAAATGGACTTGCTTGGTAGCACCGGGATCATGATATTTCAAAAAATTGTATTTATGGTCCGATTAGGCTCATATTCAGAATATATATATATTAATTACATGAAAAGAAATATTTTTGCAAAAAATGGACTTGCTTGGTAGCACCGGGATCATGATATTTCAAAAAATTGAATTTATGGTCTGATTTGGCTCATACTCTGAATATACAACAGTTAGGTAAAAAGAAATATTTTTGTGAAAAAGGGAAGAATTGAAAAAAGGGAAGGTTAAATAAATTTTGTGATGTTCTGTAATGTTCAGTTTTTTAATGTTTTATCAAACCTTCATTGTGTTTGTTTAATATATATATATATATATATATACTCAACTCTAGCAATAATGAAGCATTACCAGGCCAGCTAGTTTAGAATAAAATTATATTTTCTATAGTAAAATTACTTGTTCACCATGGTGTGTTACACTGCATAAATATATTTTTTTTAATGTTTATATAATGAAATCATAATCCTTAGATTGAGTGACTAAAATCAGTTGACATTGATTCAATTCTAATACAATAAAAAATTCTTGTTTTCTAATACATCATTTTGTAGCCACCACTAATGTTTTTATGGTAACCTCTTGGTTTGAAAAACTAATGCTTATGCTAAATCCAGTATAATCACACTTAATTTTACTTCTTCACCGAACGGCCATAAATCATTGATTCTAATAGCTGAGAGCGTTATAAAAACATAATTCAAATAGTGGCTGATATCCATATGTTTCTTTGTCTTGTTTATAATAAATTCCTTTTTCTGCAAAACGTTAGTAATAAAGTAACTTCATCATGTTAGTCCATTACGTACTGAAAGAATCTCATGAAAACATGAAATTTTATGATTGTTATGGCTACTTGTATCATGTTTTGCTCAGTAATTCTGAACAAAATCATTGCTTTGCCATAGCATCCATGTGTTACTGGTAGTGATGCTCAGTAATCTCATGAAATATTTTCCATCTCTGTCCGTTAAGGAATTTGGATACTTTTTCCATATTTTTATATCTTGAGTGTTACTTTTTTAAGGCTTCTCTTCTTATAAAAAAAAAAGTCTTATAAAAAATTACAGTAATTATTTCTTATTGTAAAAATATTTTATCAGTTTATTTTATTCTAAAATCAGACATTACTTTAGTAGGTAATAGTAAATATAACAATCAAAAAAGTATACATTCAAATTGGTAACTTCTGAACATAAATATTGCTATAAAATCAATTTTTATTGCATTTTATCATCATAAAATTAATTTATACAGCTATAATTAAGAACTATGACTTGATATTATACTAATGGATTTTTATTATAATATTTAAAGGGCACGTAAAGAAAATATAGTTAATTTAGAAGATATCAAGAAAAAAGCATGGGAACCTGTTGCATTTGATGTAAATATGCCTGAAAAAGTTGCAAGAAAAAAAAATGTAGTTAAAGTTCCTGAGGCACTTCAAGAATCTGCAAAAACAGGAAGAGAGGTAATCATTCATTTCAGTTTGTAAGTTTTAATTTTAATTTTGGTTCGTTAAATGGTCTTTATTTTAAAATTAGTTGCAATGAAGAATTAAAGCAGTGAAAGTGTTGTTTTTATGATGTAAAGTTGAGAAAATTTATATGTGAGATGCTGTCTAAAATTTCCAAGAAATTTCACAGTAAAATTAATCTGTTTTAGAATTGCAGTGAAACCTTAATTTGAAATTCAGTCTGACCTTTCTCTTTGAAAAATCATCCTTAATTTGAATTAAATTAGGAGAATAATTCAAAACATTTCAAATGCTTGTGAAAAAAATGTTTACTTTCAACTGAACATTTTTATGTGTTAGTATTTTTAGAAATATGTGAACAAGTAGTTATGCGTATGCATTTGATTTGAAGTATAGTTAAGTATACTGCTGTTCATGTCTCATGTGCTTGCTTGCAATTTGTTTATTCTTAAAGTGTTTATTCATTTTAACTTTAGTTTTCTACAAAAGCTTACTCTTTCTAGGATAAATCTAATTCTCTACAAAATCAGAAGCAGTTTTTATTTTAATGCTTCATGACATGCACATCTTTTCATGATTTAAAACGTCTTCTTTTCAACAAGATGTTCACGGTGTTGCACAGATTTCCCTGTACTGTCTAGTCCTTGTCTATCTTTATCATACTTCTCTTGACAGTTCAAAATTTGATATTTGTTTTTCAGACTGTCAGTTCATGTTTTTAACAGATTGAACATATCTTCCTCGCATTGTTGTCAGTCATTATTACCATTTTGCTCTCCATTTTTATATTATCCAACAGCTGAAATATTTGATTGTCATTTTTCTCAATTTTCCACAGCCGTTTATTAAAATCGATTGATCTGGTATAATTGGTATTTTTCACTGTTCACCCAGTCTTAACATTTTTATGTATCTGGTTAACTTGGAATTATTTATTAGTCTATACAATCCACTTTTATGTGGTTTGCAGTATGATTGAATTTTGAAACCATCTTTCATAGAGATGTTCCAAAATCTGATGTAACGTTTTCTAAATTCTCTATTGTTTTTTTTTTTTTTTTTTTTATTGGTTTATCATGAATTTTTATATTCAAGAATATTCCTAAGTCATGCCAAAATTCTTCACAATTCTCTTTCTCTATAATATAAACATCCAGTATTCAAATTTTATACCATTGGATAATGAAAATGTTTGTTTGCCTAAGATATGTTTGTTCCCTTATACGTTATTAAAAATTGATCCTCTTAATTAAAAAGAAATCTCGGATGAGGAAATTAATTTGACATATTTTTACTTCCTTGTACAAATTAAAGGAAGTATTGTAATGGTGAAAAACTTTGGTTTTTAGATTCCAATGGAAATATCCATGAATCCATTTTGACTAGTTTTGGTGTGATGTCTATATATATATGTATGTATGCATAACTCAAAAACAGTTAGGATGTTGAAATTTTGGATTTAGGACTGTTGTAACATCTAGTTGCACCTCTCCTTTTGATTGCAATCAACTGAACCAAAAGTGTTTAAAAAAGCCGAAAAAATTTGGATTTTTTGGACTTTTAACTTCAGTATTAAGCCTTCATTGAGAGCTTTTCAACAATATATCATAAGTGATACTTATTTTCATTGGTTCCTGAGTTACAGCCGAATAAAATTTTAATTAATGAAATATTTTGATCTTACAAGGGCACATCGGTTTGAATCAGACTTCATCTCTTTTTTAACTTTTTTTTTAATTTAAGTATATTGATTTATTAAATTATTAACCTTCGATTGTAAAAAAAAGTTTCGCGATAAATAATAATTCAATAATAACAATAAAAAAAAAGAAAAATATTAGAAGTTGTTAATGAAATAAAAGTTTATCAATTTTTATTTTTTTTAAATGTGTATATGTAATTTTATTTTTTTAATTTCTAAGGGTTTGGCATGACTGTTTCAGATCCGTTGCCACAAAGTGCATTTCATTTTATGAGTTTTTCTTTCTTGACATGTTCAAGTAATAATAAGATCCAAGTAGATAGATAAGACTAAGTTAATTTAATTTGTTTATAAGTAATTAATTTTATTTCTAGTAATTACCTATACTTTATTTTATGTAGTAATGCATTATTTTTTACTTTGATATTTTTTCTGCTGTTATGTCCTTTGTACTTTAAGAATGGTTTTGAATTTTTAATTATGTACTATACTATCGTATCTTTATATGCATCATTTTGTGTAGCTCTTGTACATTATGAACTTTAAAGTGCTCTGCGAACTTGTTTTTCAAAATTTTTTTATTATATTTGTACAATACGTATAAAACTTGTTAGCAGAAAAAATATACAATTCAGTATTTTATAAATTTCAGTAAATTCATTACCAGTTTTTCATTCAACTTTTGGTTTATTCAACCTCTAAAATTGAAACTTTGCTAATTAAAAAAAATTGTTCATTTGATTTTGAGAGGTTTGAATAGTTATTCTGGCATTGGCAGAACCATAAATATAACATGGAAGGGCCAAATTTATTAGATGTGCAATTAGAAAATTATATATTTCATGTTGATTCATAATACATCTTTTCACATCTGTTCTCTGACCAGTTTAGAGACAAATATGAACGTCATAATAAAATTGAAAAGCAAGCTTATGTAAAATTGATATAATTGGGCAGGTTCGATAAAATTTATTCTATTTTCTACTTTCTTATAATATTTAAGGAATAATTTTACAAAGCTTTATTATAATTATTTATTTATTTTGAGTTAAGCAAGTATAAAATATAAATGACATTTAATTTTTTTTTTATCTGTTAAACTTTATTTGTTAAGGTATGTACTGTAGTGTAATACATTTAAAAAGTATGTGGTTTGATGCCAAAGCCGTTATATAACCATGGTTAAATATCAAACCATAAACTGTAATATATACTTGCTTATCTTGGCTGTAATCTATCATGAACCTCCAGTTTTCTATCTAACAACCCTCCCGTCCTCTTTCTATAACTTTTTAAATCCTCAACAACCGTACCCGACCAGGCCATCTCCTTGGCCTTCCTCTTCTTATCCTAATCATCTCCAGTAAAGATCTGCTTGAATCCAACTAATTTACGAGGAATATTTAAAGTAAAAACCGCTGGGAGATTTCTGTCCTAAGGTTGGTGAGTTTGTGTCATTCATGGCAATGCTAGTAATGTACACACAGCATTGTTGTCTGTAAGTTGTCACGTTACAGTACCTTTGATTATGTATAAGTTATTACATTATAAAATGAATAGGAAAATCAATGTCGCCGCTGACTGAAATACGTGGAGTCATTTGTTTTTTAAACCATCAAAATGTTAAGCCAGCTGAAATCCATAGGCAGTTGGTTGCCATGTACAGTGATAATGTAATGAGTGAAAGAAACATTTGAAAAGTGTGTGAAAGGTTTAGAAATAACAGAATTAATGTGCATGATGAAGAATGTTTGGGGAGGCTCTCGATAATGACCGAGGACTTATTGAAATGCGTTGATAAAGTCAGACAAGATCGTTGCTCAGCAATTTCCGACCTAGCCCTTCTTTTTCCTGATGTTTCAAGAGCTGTTATTGGTCGCATTATTCATGACCATTTAGGCTTAAGAAAGGTTTGTGCACATTGGGTGCTGCATGTCTTAACAGAACATCACAAAAAAATCCGAATGGGATCTGGTTTGGAATTTTTGATGCGCTACACAGAAAAAAGTGATGAGTTCCTTAATTCAATTATTACTTGCGATGAAACATGGATTTCATATTACATGCCAGGTAGGAAATGGCAGTCAAGTGAATGGCATCATCCTCAATCAGCTACCAGAATTTGTCTGAAATTTTGCGTTAAAAATGGAATTAAGTGCAGCGAAGCGTTTAAAACATTAAGGCATTTGGCAATGACATTATGTTACAATTGCTAATTTATGAGTGGTTGGTACAAACACTTTCAAGAAGACATTAAACATGTTGCAAGGTGCGGGCATCCTAGCAGATCAGTCACTGATGAAAATGTCAAAAAGTTAGAGGTTTTGCCTGCTAATCACAAACTCACCTTTAGAGAGGTTGCTGAAGAAATAAGAATTTCATACAGCTCATGCGAAGTGATTTTTACTAATGTTTTGAACATGAAATGGGTGGCAGCCATATTTGTTCTGACAATGCTAAATTTTCAACAAAAATAGCATCATGTAATCTCGCTGATCAAATGCTTACTGATGTTGCTAATGACCTAGACTTGCTCAAACACATCATAAATAGTTGCAAAATGTGGATGTATGGCTATTAAGTCAAGACAAAGGCTCAACTGTCTGAGGAGCCAAAAGTAAAAATGCATGTCAAGTCTGGTCAAATATGTAGGTCCTTCTTACTTTTCTTCGAACTACAATTACATTGTAGTTGAATCATAAATTCCTATCGCAAGGTTACACTGTCTGCAAGGAAAAATTGACAAACTTGATTTTGCACCACAATGTACTGGCGCTTACTACTTTACTTATCCAACAGTTCTTGGTGAATCATAACACTGTTGTAATGCCGCAACCACTGTATTCTCTAGACATGACTCTCTGTGACTTTTTCTTATTTCCCAAACTTAAAAGGACACTAAAGGGGCAATGTTTTTCAACAATAAATGTGATAAAGGCAATACTTAAAGATGCGTTTCACCAGTGTTTTACAAACTGGAAGCTTTGTTGGCAAGTGTCAAGTACATCACTGTGGGACTACTTTAAAGGGGATAAGATAAACATTGAAGATTGAGTAAATACAGGATAAACATTGAAGAAGATTGACAAAATACTTTCTAAGAAAATGAAAGATTCTTGTTACTTTTTGATCAAGCCTCATATACTCATTACATTTGTGAGTATGTGTGTACTATGCACGAAAAGCATTTGTATAAAAATTTACTCTGTACTGGGTTGTTTGTACTATAAATATCAGAAAAATGTAAATTTTTAAAAGTATTAATGTATTTCTTGTATTTTTACTTAATTACATTCATATTGTGTAACTTAATTGATTTCATATTGTGTAATGTATCATAATGTAATTGTGAAGAAATAATTATTTAGCACTTTTCATCAGTATCTTAAGTACACCTAGTTGGTCCTTATTTACAGGTGATGGTGTTCCATGATCTGTTCAAGATTGTGAGCAAATTGTGTTTTCTGTGTTGTAACAGAAATGTCTCTGTTAAATGGATCTTTAAAAAAAATTATATCATTATTTCTGTTTATCTGAATTTCAGAACAGGAAACGCAAAAGAACAGAATTAGAAATAGAAGTTAATTCATATTTAACAATTAATCTACTTATTGACAAACATTTAAAAGCTGACAGATCAAATAAATATCTTCAAGCATATGAATTATTAAAAATCATATTTAATGAAAACCAACTAAAAAGACAAGTTCTTCTTAGACGAAATAAAGCATATCAGGGTATGTTTTTTTTTCTTATTTGTATTATGTAAAAAATAAAATAATGAACATTACTGATTGTAAAATATGAATATTTATTGAAATTTTAAGTTATATTTTGATTTCTCTAAATTCTTTTCAAACAGTTACATAAAAATTTTTGAGTATTTATATTCCCAATAACTCTCAAAATTTTACAATGCATTTTCTTTTTAAAATTTTTTACGTTTATCTATCATTTTAAGTACACTATTAAACAGCACATAGTGATATTGTATTTCACATTATCCTTATTTTATGTTTTTAATGGTAATCATGTATTTTTTTTGTATTAGCTATTGATTATCTACTCTACTGTATCTTATGTCAGTGCTTCCTAAACTTTTCCAAGCCACGACACCCTTTTTCAATTAAAAGTTTTCATAGTGCCCTACCCTAAATAAAAGTATGACTACTCATAAGTAAGATATAAAAATAAATAAAACTATTGTATCTTCATTTTTATTTTTTTATTTTTATTTTATTAACATTAAATTAATAATTATAAATGTCTTGGTTCAATTAATTATGAAGCTACAATATTTCACGGCACCCCTGTGAAGAGGCTTCAGTTCTCTGGGGCCCCACAGCACACAGTTTGGGAATCACTATCTTAGATAATAATCATTATAATACTCATGAAATTCTATTAATTAATTTTAACATTTAGATGTTATTATAAGTGCAATATAAATTAACTGATGGATTTGCTATATTGCTATGCTGTCAAAAAAAAAAAAAATTGTAAATAATCATCAATTTTTTCTACATAAAATATATAAAACAATACTTGTATATCATTTTCTGTAAAATAAAGATTTTATAGCTATTAAAGAATCAGTTGATGGTAATAAAGATATAATATTTTAACATATTTTCATCTAACCCTTATTAATCGCTCTGTGAGAACCATTTCAATTAAATAATCTTGAAAATGACCGAGACTTCTATATTTGCAAAAAAGTGCATTCTAGGATGTGATGGGTGTTTTATAATAAATTTTGTATCATCTATACAAAATATTTATAATTTAACTACAATAGTCGAAATTGAAATATAAAGATAAATAGTTTATTATCTGCCATAGATTGCAGTAGCAATAGAATAGTTTATATTTTATTTATATCAGTGACCAAGTTGGTAAACATACCTCTTTATAACATTGTAAATTACTCCTATATTTTTAATTTGATTCCACATTAAAACTTTTGATGAAGGAGAGCTGCAAAATAACTAAATGTGAAATAAAAAATAAAATATTAAGTGAATAAAGTTAATTTAATAATATTATTTTCTGCTAGGATGTAATTTGCTAAATTATTTTTTCTTATTGCTTAAGTACTTGCTTTATCCATTTCTAGACCATACAGGTAGGGAATATGTATATCATTTGTTGTGTGTAAACGTTTTTCCTTCTTACATCTTTAATGATTTTGGTGTTTTTGAAAAAGAAAATTAATGTGAATATTAGAATGTTGAGAATAGTCTGTAGGGTAACAAACAA
Source organism: Lycorma delicatula (assembly GCF_047948215.1). Classification (NCBI taxonomy): domain Eukaryota; kingdom Metazoa; phylum Arthropoda; class Insecta; order Hemiptera; family Fulgoridae; genus Lycorma; species Lycorma delicatula. Next base: position 78,428,520 of record NC_134461.1, on the reverse strand, counting down.
AAAACAGCTTGTAGAGTAAATCTTATCAAAAGCAGGTGAAACTTTAATAAACCATATTTAGATTTTGTACTATACCACTATTGTATAAACTTTTAACAGGAACTATAATTTCAAGTAGACAATAATCTCAAGCATAATGCAAGGGTCATACAATAATTAAAAATACAAGATTTTTTGAAGGTAAAGTGGTTTATTCAATCAATGTCACTTTATTCCTCTTTTCCACATAATCTCTAGCAAAATTAATATACTTGTCTAATCTCTAAATCAGCTTATTTATGCTTGTTAAAAAGAAATCTTTCTTGATGTTACAGCCAGTTTAGCACACTTTCTTTTATGTTGTCATTGCCATTAAACATCTTACCATGTAGCGCCTCTGGATCAAATAAGCCAAAATTCAATAGAGCCAATTAAGGATTGTATTGAGGGTGAAGTAGTACTTCTCATTGCAGTTTGTCAATAGTTTTTCGAGTTACCTTAGCTACATGAGAGGCCAGCTGTTATGAAGCAGAATGATATCTTTGGACTGAGATCCAGGGTGTTTTTTCAGCATTGCTGGCTTTACTTTGTTGAAAAGCATATCACATTGTATACACTTCTTATTGACTGCTGATCTTTTAGAAAATCAACAAAAATTGGGCCTTTTGCATTCCAGAAGATTGTCATCTTGATTTTTCCTGGTGATGTTTGGGTTCAACATTTTTTCTTGATAGGTGAACTCTTGTGCTTCAACTCCATGTTCTGTGTTTTTGATTCTGAGTCATAATGGTAAATCCATGTTTCATCACAGATTAGAATACTGTACAAAAAAATCATCACCTTCCTGCTGATACTATTGTTTCAGCTCTGTGCACATGCTAAGTCTTATCTTCTTATGCTGATCTGTCAACTCTCTTGGAACCCATCTTGTGCTTGTTTTACAGTACTTGAGCTTGTTGGTGATAATTTTATGAACTGTATGCACAAGTACTTATAATTATTCAGCTATAATTTCTGTTGTAATCCGTTGGTCTTCTTGGATGAGAGAATCTATGCGAGTTTGGATGTCCAGAACTGTGCTCATCCGTCACTGTAGTTCAGCTGTTTTAAAATTTTTCTATCTGCTTGTAAAATTTTCTGCAGTTTCGTACAAATTTGTCCATGTTGTTAGGTCATGAGTAAATGTTAACTGGTTTTTCACTTTCAGAAAGAAAAAAATGTATCACTGCACGCAGTTCAACTAATTTGCTCAAGAAAGCTCACTGTGATAAAATGAGATGTTGAGGTTATAAGCAAAACACAATTACTTAAACAATTGGTCAAAAGTCATAACACAGTTACCAACTCTTATTCTGTTGAAAGTATCATAACCCTCTTAAGTAGTTTTTCCTCCACAGCTATTTGCCTTTAATTATTAAATGACCCTCTGTGGTATACAAGAAACTGGTATAACATTACTTTACCTGTATGGCACACAAAGTACATGTTTTAGACACCATTTATTTAAATATTCATTTTATTTTGTTTTTAAATAAATAATTTTTAATACAAACTATTATATTTTTATACATATGAAACTCAATAAACACTAAAATCAACTTCTAAATTCAATATGTAAATAAAACTACAATTTTATTTTTAATTGATAAATAAAATATAAATTTTTAATTTGATTGATGATTGTAGAACTGTATACCAGCTGATGCAAAACCAATTTTGGTGTTAGTTTTTTGAGTTTATCTGTTACTGTATTTTGGTGGTTGGATTTTCAATTAATTTTTAATATATATATATATATTTTACTTTATTGAAATTAATCTTTTTTAAGATTTATATTATTCCTCTGTACTGTTAAATTCTATTAAGTAAACCACCCAGTACAGAATGTTGAGATAAAACATATCTTACCTTAATATTCGTAAGAGTGTTTTCGTGAGATCCCACATCCTCAGAAATGATTAAAATAATTCCGTTATTGCATTATAAAAATAAAAATTCTAAAATAATGATAATTGTATATTAATTTACATGAATGCAGTAATTTACATCTGTGCAGTTTTTATAAGAACATCTCTCTCAAACACTGTCAATTTTTTAAAATATTTATATATGTAATATTTTTCTAATATTTAATTTTGTCATCTTTATGACAAAAATTAGAAGTATTCGTTTCTAATAGTTCTAAATTTGTGTTAATATCAGAAATGTTTATTGTTTATATCAGTTAATTTAGGACCAATCAGTTCAGAAGGATATAATTTAGAATGATATTTTAAATTATTATAATTAAAAATTAATCAGATTTTTTTATTAAACTTTTTGTTACTTGTAGAAAAGATTATATAATTTTGAAGTGATTGCCCTAAATTAACTGGACTACCAAAAATTCATAAATTAAACATCCCAATGCAACCTTTAATAAGTTTTAAATCTGTCCCCTGTTATATTATATCCAAAATAATAGACAACATTCTTAGGAATAAAATGAATTTACCTAATATATGTAATATAAAAAATGGTTATAAACTAATAAATAAATTAAATAGCTTAAATATAAATTAAGACACTAGAATGATTAGTTATAACAGAATTAACATATATCCTGTCATACTTGTAGAACATATCATAAAAATAATAAATAAATTAAAAAGTAACCAAGAAGATTAAAAATTTATTAAAGGTATCACTATCATAAGAAATACATGTCAACAGAACTATTTTGAATTTAATAAATATTATACACAAAAAATACCTATCTATGGGATTTCAGTTACCAGTTATTATGTCAGAAATATATTATAGGATTTTACTGTTTACTGTTTTCAGGTCAGACAACAGTTCATTAGCAAGTTTCGGCTCACAAAATATTTAGCCCTGCTTTCTGCTCCCTCTGTGAAATTAAACTGTACTAAAATTCTTAGGTTACAATTCTAGGAGTAAATTTGGTGCTTTCTTATGGTTTTTGATCTAAGAAATTGAATTAAAGTGGTTCAAGACCTCTATCTCACTTAGCTTTTAAGAAAAACAGGGTAAAATACAAAGGTTTGTCGGAAAACACGCTTATGTCGTGGAATTTGGAATCACTCTGTATATTATACACATACACACACAAATTATATATATATAAGAATATGTGTGTGTGTGTGTGTGTGTGTGTGTGTGTGTACTTTATGATTTTTATTTTGTTTTTATTAAAATGAGGCTACCCTCATATTTTTAGGCCATATTTTTAGATCTAAAATGAGAATACCGTAATGAAATCTGTAGTGGCAGGAAAGAAGAAATAATTATTTCTTCCTTTCTGTCACTCAAAATTTTATTTATTATATGTTAATATAATATAGTTTTATGATTAATTAATAAAAATTTTAATTTTTTAGTCTTTATTAATTATTTTTAGAGTATAGCCCAGCAACATTCTCCTTATATAATGAATGCTTTCCAGATTTTAAAGTTTTGTTGAGGACATCATAATTAATTATTGAATATGCATAAACTAAATTAATTACAATTAAGGATTTTATAATTTTTTTTCACACATTCATCAAAGAAAATATCCTTTCCATTAGCTCAAGGTATACAGAAGACAATCTCAGACTTATTTTATATCACTTGGGGTTTTTTAAATAGAATTAAAAACTTTGCTCATTTCTGCAACAATACATTTTTTTAAATTTATCTTCATATGAATACTAGTTTCATTGTTTATAGAAAATTTACTAGTTAAGAAATACAGCTGAATTTCAGCATCACTATGTTAATCTTTTCCCAGTAATCTAACCTATTTAAATTTAGTGTGCTATTGAGTGTATTTTTGTAACCATTTTTCATTATACAGTTTGCCTTATTATAAAACAAGATATGATGCCTAAATATATTTTCTTTATAGTACAATTTATTTAAGTTATATAATTTTACCTACTATTTCTGTGGTAAAATCTTTATTTATTTCTACATTCAAAATTGTTGTAAATTTTCTTTTGAATGTTGCATCCAGAAATCATATTTATATTAAAGAGGTTACACCTTGAATATAGAAAGATTTTTTGAATCTGGTATTTCATTGTTAACTTTTTTTCAGAATTGGTCATTAATGAAGCATCAAAGGAATTTGAAGGAGGTATGTAAACAATTTTATTAATTCCCTTTTTTTGCAGTATTCATTTGCTTTTTGATAGAGAGTGGTACTTTCAGTTGAACAATTTGATACATTCCAGTTCAAGAATATTTCATTTATTGGGATTATTGGGTTGAATAATTTTTTGAATGATTTTTTTTATATATAGGTATATGTTAGTAGTTTTACCATAAATAATATTAAAGGTGATATACTTACCCCTAAAATTTTATGAATTTTTGAAAACTAATTTTTTTTAAAAATTCAAATTTTGGCTTCAAATAACTTGTGATGGGGCTGGTGATAAAAACCTCAAATTTGCACAACTTGCAGTGTTTTTGTAGATGTTTATGGCAAATAAAAATGTTTCTTGTGTATTGTACTAATAAAAAAGTTATAACCTCACAAAAATCATGAAAAACCTGTTAAAAGCGATACCATTTTGACTCGTGAAATAAGTGCTCCATGATGGTTTCTTGGCACTTTAATATTTTAATGTCTATTACTATAGTTGAAATAGACTTGTTTGAACCATTCAACTGCAGTGTTCATGTTACAACAGGCGCTTGAAGTCATTTCCAGTCAGGAAATTCATGTTGCAACATGCTCATTTATCCTTGTTTCATCATTTAGCCTTGCAGTTACAGACTGGTCAGTCTGTAACTTTTACATTATTTATCAAGTAATTTAACATAAAAGAATGGAAGAACAATGTTTTATAGGAATTAATGTGAATGAAGATTGTCATAAAACAGTGCCAAAAGAACTCATTAAAATTTGTGAATTTAGTGATGAAAACCAACAACTTATTTTTTTACTTGTTAATTCTGAAGCCACTAGTGTTTTTTTTTTTCAACACATTTTTTTTTCAATTTTAAATTTAGTTCCTGGATAGTCTCAACAAGACAAAGTGTGGGTACTGATCTGCAAAATACTGAGAAAGATGTCATCACTTGAACTAACTACAGTGATAAGTTGTTCTCACACAATTTCAAGAGAATTATCAGAAGAGATATATGTCACAGCTGTTGGTTAACCACCCTAAATAATAAACTGTTGTGGCTACAAAAACAGGCTATTTCATTGAAGAATAATTAAAATTTTGCTACAATTTATTTTTTCTTTGATAGTGTTCACAAAAATAAACCAATATAAGAATAAAAATGAATTTTTGAAAAAAGATGTAGGCTATTCATTTAGATTTCAGTTTGTGTAAGTTTTACAAGCATTTTTGAATCAAAATTGTATTAGGTTGCTGGTATTGGTTAAGTTATCATTAAATTATGACCTATCATTAACAATTAAAAAAAAAACTTATTTTAAAAATATAGAAAACATCAGCTTCAATAACATAGGGGCTAATTGTAAAACATATATAAAAAATGTAAAGTGCAAAGAAGACAAGAAAGCACCTTGGAGCACTTATTTAGTGTCAAAAAATGGTATCGCTTTTAACAGGTTCTTCATGATTTTTGAGGGGTTATAACTTTTTTATTAACACCGTAACAAAAATGGCTGCCACAGGTAAACTGCTTAAATAAAAAATCTAAAAAAAATAGTAACAAGTGGGTAAGTTTCAGTTTTTTTTTAATTGGTCAAGCAACCAGCTTTTTTTTTGTGCCACTTCAAATGGATTGATCCATTTATTTATTTTTTTTTTGTTAAAACTTTTGATTTGCCCATCTTTTAAAGGTAGTTTTTTGTGTCGATTCAAATCATAAGTACAGAATTGTTCATCCATAAATCCATAAAATGGAATTATACTCTTCAAGAAAGTTTTACTTTTAACTTGTTGAAGTTTTAATCTGTTTTTCAAGTTACAGTTTTTTTTATAGCATTATCATATTTGTTGTTCATTTAAATTATTATTATCTGTATTGCTTTTTTTAAAGTATTGGGTTTGTAAAAAAGTAATTTTAGTTTTGTAGTGTGAAATAAAACTCAAATTTTTTATACAAAGAATGAACTTTAATCAGTTATATATTTTCAGTTTTGTCTGATATCTTTTCATTATATCCTTTTGCTATCTTTTTCATGATTACTTTTTATAGATCTTCTATTCCTTATCAGCAAAAAACTGAACCAAGTGCAATTTGAGGTCATAATCATTAGTGAACGTTTTACTATTCAGACACCTTTTGAATCGCTCCAAACTGGCAGCATGATTTTTTTATGCAATTCAACATTCGGTCTGGCTTGTGCTGATTTATCATGCTTGGACAATGATCGTTTCATTGGGGTTATTGTAGACAATCGACTGGTGATGATTCATTTAAAAAAGGATCTACTTCATTGTGTTTGAGATGCATATTGCAAACATTGATTTGTTCCATTAAGTTAGTCTCTTTCAAATCATGAGGAACCCAAATATCAGGCTTCTTCATGAATCCAAGACATTTGATGTGAATTTCAGTTGGCTGTGATACATTTAACCTCTCTCTCCTATCTTGCATAGTTATATGGCGATTCAGTTAGGGTTTTGATTTAGACATTAGGTACACCAGAACATTAGTGATCTTTGAGTGAAAAATCTCCAGAACAGAATTTTTTAAACCAATTCTGACATATCTGTTCTGTTATGCAATCAATTCCATAAACTTCAAATATCTCTTTGTGAGCCTCAGAAGTTTTTTCCTTTACAGAAATAAAAAGTAAAATGTGTCAAAAATGTTTGTTATTGCAACTCCTTGTTAAAATTGACCTTAAACTAACATGAGCAAACTAAATTGTGCGCCTTTGCTTCTAAGGTATGCTAAAAGTGAATGCTCTCAAATGCCAAAAGAGAAAATATATATCATTGACAGAAGTCCTACAAAATAAACATAAAGTTATCTATTTGTGAAAATTGAAATTACTTTCTGGCCAACCGAAATATAATAAAATTAATATAAAATAGCATTTCCTCATACTTATATAATCAGTATGTTAAATTAACATAAAAGTATTTATAACAATAAAAATTAATCTCACTCACTATAAATATATAATGTAGTTTGAGCTCTTTCAGTGTCAATACTATTATCAGGGCATCTATAAAAAAAGTTATTTAAATTATAATACGAGGGCTATTCAGAAATTAACTTCCAGTCCTCTGTATTGTGTGAAGGAGTGCGGGTAGCAATTTTATCTTTGCACAGTTAAATAGCCTGGTTTAGTGCGGTTGTAGCAGTGTTATTGTAAATATTGCTGGCTTGTTTGTTCGTATAAGACTCATTCAAAATAACGCCTGTTATAGAAAATCCTGCAGACTGTGAAGTACGTGCCATCATCTGTTTCCTTCTCACAAAAAACTTGTTAGCTGCTGAAATTTATCTTGAATGAGTTTTTTGCAATATATGGAGGAAATATCATGAGGGACATTGCAGTAAGACAGAGGTGGTTTATGTTTCAGGAAGGTCGAACAAATATTCATGATAGTGAAAGATATGGTTGACCCTCAATTGTCACAGATGAACGTATTGCAAGTGTCAATGTGAAAATTTGAGAAAATTTTTGATACATAACAGAATTATCCAAATTCTTTCCTTACATATTGCGAACAGTGCTGTTTGATAATTGATAGGTTAAGCTTCCACAAATTTTGTGCTTGTCGGGTAAAAGGAAGATAGGGTTAGCACTAACCTTCCTTTACCATTACCATAATGTGTAGGATGAATTCTTTGACTTCATTGTTACAAACGAGACATGGGTTAAATTTGTTAACATGATAACAAAAGCTCAATCAATGTGGTGGGGGTACACTAGTTCTTGAAAACCTGTGAAGGCCTCTCAAACACTATTCAAAAAAACTGATGACTGTAAATTGTGATTGTGATTGATTATATGGAAAGAGGCTTAATAATTAACTGACACTTATTGTGAGATTTTGAAGAAATTGAGACGGGTCATAAAAATCAAATGACGTGGCATGCTGAGTTCAGGCATTGTTTTTCTTCATGAAAACACTCATTTGCATACTGCGGTATACATTCACCGCCAGTAGACAGTTTCAAATAGGAGTTGTTTAACCATCCTCCTTACACTCCTGATTTGGCTCCCAGTAATTATTCTTTTTTCTTGGAAATGGAGAAATGCTTAGTGACTCAGTGTTTTGAAAATGATGAGGAGTTGAAAAATGGTTTTACTACCTAGTTTAAGTCACAGGTGGCAGAGTTTTATGACGAGGGTATTCAAAAACGTGTTTGCAGATATGACAAGTGTCTTAATTTGGACGGCGGTTATGTAGAAAATTAGGTATAAGATGTATACAATAAATTGTTTTTTTAGTAATGAATTGGAAGTTACTTTTCGAATAGCCTCCGCAATTATCAAACAATTTTCCAATTTTGTAGAAAACTTTTAATTTGTATTTTGACAACCTATAACAAAAATTAATTTTTAATTTTTTTTTATATGATATATCCCCTGATGATGATAATGTAAGAGCCAAACAGGCTTGAAATATATTTTATAATTTGTTTTGTAAAAGGTTGATAGAAATAAAATAATTTATTAAGTAAACAAAAATTGACAAAATTAAAATGCTCATTATATTTTATATTATCATGTTGTAATATTACTTTATTTACAATCAACATCATAGTACTTTATATAGAATGCTTATTTCTTTTTAGTAATTATTTAATTAACAAATATAAAAATACGAGGTGTGTGAGAAAAGTAATGAGATTGGTAACACTGCGAGCGATCTGGCAACGCTGTGTCTACCAGTCTGTGCTAGACCGGTTTGTTCATCCCTTCCACATGCTCAGTACGAGTTTCAACTCCATTCAGCCAACACATTATTTTTGACAACACCATTAGTGAAGTTGTGTTTTTATTGTGTGTTATGAAAATGGAGCATCAGAATTTAGACCAATGTTGTGCAATCACGTTTTGTGTTAAACCTTGGGAATTCGCAAGTGTGACGTTTGAAAAGTTGAAACAGGCCTATAGGGAACATTGCTCATCAAGAGCACAAGTTTTCCACTGGCACAAATCAATTTTGGAAGGCCGAGAACACATTGAAGATCAACCTTGCTCAGGGAGACCTTCAACTTCAAAACGTTGAGCGTGTCAGGGTTCTTGTGAGATCAGAACGTCGTTTAACAATAAGGATGATGAGTGAACAGTTAACAGTTTAATCTAAACACTTTCACTGTACGTAAAATTTTGACAAGACAATTTGGACATGCGAAAGGTTTGTGTGAAATTGTTGTCGAAAAACCTCACAACGGAACAGAAGGACAATCGAAGAAATGTGTGCGTTGATCTTCTTGAGAGGATTGACAATGACCAAGAATTCTTCAATCGTGTGATCACAGATGATGAATCCTGGATATTTGAGTACGATCTTGAAACAAAACGGCAAATCGAAGAGTGGCACGCTCTGTCATCTCTTCGACCAAAAAAAGTTGAATGCGCAAATCAAAGATCAAAACCATGCTGATTTGCTTTTTTGACGGGTAGGGGTATCGTGCATAAAGAATTTGTTCCTCCAGGACAAACTATCAACTAAGTGTTTTACAAAGGTGTCCTTGTCATCCAGACAAGTGGATGCTTCATCATGACAATGCCCTTTGTCACACGGCCATTTCCATCAGGGAAATTTTGACCTCAAAACGCATTCTACGGCTCCTCAAGCCCCCCCCCCCCCCCATTCACCTGATTTGAGTCCTTGTGACTTTTTCCTTTCCCTGAAATGAAACATGTCTTAAAAGGACATCATCTTAGAACTCTGGTGAACATTCAAAAGACTGTAATTGACAAGTTAAAAGCCCTACCAGTTGAAGTCTTCCAGCGCTGCTACCAGGAGTGGGAACAACTCTGCCGGTTTATAGCTGCCCATGGGAACTACTTTGAAGGGGATGATATTGTTGTTTGAAAAAATAAAAACTTTGGTAAGTAAAAAGTCAGTCTCATTAATTTTCTCACACACTTCGTATGTAATGTTTTACTGTTACCCAGCAATCAGTCTTGAAAGATTTTTGTAGAGGCATGATATTGGCGTAACTTTATTTTCCTAACAGTCTGTGACCCAGAAAGATTCTTTATCCTACCCTACTAAATGGCATTTGTCTGTGTGTACATCCCCTTAGCTTAGTGGAAACCCTTAACCAGTGGAAATTCCTCATTGATTAGTACGTTTCGTGGTTGTTAGGTGTATACTTATTATATATCGATATAACGTCTGTGTATATATATATTTGCGTATCTATAGATAAATATGCGAAATATGTATCAAAGTTTTGGAAAAATTTAGTACTTTTTAATTCTATCCTAATTTTCAGATGAGAATCACAAATATCTCGAAAATGGCCAGTCCTAGCGCTCTGAAATAATTTTTTAACCCCTCCTGACAATATCCTTTCTACTCCCAGTGGTACTCGTCGCAAGATAATATTTTCAAGTGCTCTGGGGCACTGTTCAGTAATTGAGGAGGGGGTTCAATGGAGTGCCACATAATATCTCAGCAGCTGCTCGTCCGATTTTCACGATTCAAACTGTGTATGTATCAGCAGGCGAGCGCTAACTGTTTAATGCATCAGATACACTCTTGATCGACCGGATCTTGGTTATCCAGAAATTAAATAGTTTAGCCCTATGTTTTGATTGCATTCACCCACTGTAAAATGTATCAATCCGATCTTTCATTAAATACACTCAAACCTATGCACTAGCGCAGCTGTAAAGTATAAAATTATGAAGACTAAAAAGTAGAAAATGAAAAACCTATATATAAAAAAATAATTAAAACACCACTCTTAAATTAAATGCACTAAAAGGTTAAAAATAATTTTAGGACGGTATCAGAATGGATTTGACAACAAGCTTTGTTGGTGATATGTAAAAGTTATAGCTTCAAATTAAAAATTTGATGCTTTTGCAAATTATTTCATTTGGATGATGAATGGCCTAATGAGTGGGGTGCTCCAGCACCCCGCTGTATAAAGCTATGACTGTCACATAATCTTACATATCACCATCAAAACTTGTCAAATCCATTCTGGGATACTGTCCTAAAATTATTTTTTACCTTTTAGTGCATTTAATTTAAGAGTGGTGTTTTAATGATTTTTTAATATATTTTTTATTTATTTGTGTGATTGGTTTTCTTCATAAAATAGTGAACTATAACCAAAAAGTAGGCATCGGTATGTACCAATCACTAGCGGAGAATCCAAATTCGTTAGTATGAATTTCTAGAGTTAAATTTCTATTTTAACTTTCATTATATAAATTTTCATCATTCAAAAAAAAATGTTTTTACACAAGAGGTAATCAGTTTTGGACATCCAATAATCCCATTCTGAGACACCGCCCGCCAAGGCCTAGCTGTAGATAGTCAATTAATAAATTTTTTACATGTATTGTTTAATAACTTATTCGTTTTAAACAGCAGAGCATATTCAATCATGATTTAATATTCTGTTTGTTTAGTTCAAAATTGAAGTTATACATTGTTTAACTCTTTGTTCTAATTTAATCATAAGAAAAGGTGCAGGACATTGGCTCTTTAATAATTTTATTCAAATATATGTTTGAAAATAAATTATACTGCACAGGCCGTACAATTAATTGCGTGGCAAGATTTGTACACTACTATTATAACTTTTTATTCTTAAAAAAAACAATCCGTTTTAGAGAATATTCTTGGAAAAAAGTCAATATAAAGAACTTTATGATTATAAAGTTTAAAAGTATACATTTGAATTCTATAACTTTCACGATTAAAAAAATAATATTAAAGAATACAATTTTTTTTTATTAGTGTGATAAATTTCATTTTTCTCCTAAATTATTTGTAACTTATTAAACTAAGAATTAAACTTGTCAATGTGTTGTACTTTTAAAAAACTAAAATTATTTTTTGCCAACTCCAATATTTTTTATTAAAAATTATTTTTTATAACAATGCTTATTGCAGTTTTTTTTTCATTATTATTTTATTCATATTTGTTAATTTTTTATAGTATATTATCAGTATAATAATTGACTTATGTTTGATTGCGGAAGTTAAATGTGCATTCTCTTAATTGTTAACTTAAAAGAAAAATATTCTACCATTGTCTATATTATGGAAGAAATGTAATGTTATTTTTTGCATTAAGATAAGGATTAATTTTAATATAGAAATTATAAAGATGCTAGTAAAAATTGAAATTAGACAGATTGTTAAGGTGCAGAAATTTTCCTTCTGAAAGGCATTTATTTGCTGCTTTTGCTCTTATTAATAACAACTACATTCATACTAACCATACTTGTAAAAAGTATTTTTTCAATGTCTTTACTGATGAGTAAGTAAGTATTCAATGTTATTAAATCATTCAAGGTATTTTTATTAAAATGTTCGATTTTTGATGACATGATACAATCATCAGAATGATTGTATCATATTCATTTGTAGTATTTTTATTACTGGTTTAAACGATTGACATTAAATGATTTTTGGTATATTTCACATTATATTTATTTTTTCTTCTAACTTCTAGTTGGGTTTATCTTCATTAAACCTTGTTTACATAGGTTTCCAATTTCTTTTTGTAATTCCTCCTTCATTTTTCATTGAATAATTTAGGATTTCAGTGTGGGTTAATAACCGTAAAACCAAGATGTCTTGGGGATGGGCTTAGCCCGTAATTGCAGGTCAAAATTTTAGGTGTATCATGGCACATTTTGTGACTCATGTATAACTGTTTACTTATGACAGATTACTTTCTGATTTGTCACAGATGCTACATGATCTTCAGGTTATGAAGATATCACTAAGGTCAACTGCCTACCAAATTCATATCAGTTTATCAATCTGAATGGAAACTTTGCACTTGGTTACTGCACCTTCCACTGGATTGTTTAGCTTAACAAGGATGCCATACGTAAGCTAAAATTTGGAGTAGAGAGTCTAAGAGGAATCTCTTATTGATTCCTTATTATATGATGTTATGGAATGCATCAACACTTCATATTCTTTTAGCTATAGCCTTAGTTCTCCTAAGTAGACTCCTAGGCCCACATAATGAAATTTTTTATTGTATATAACTTGTTTTAATTGTTTGTTTAGTGTTTACCAATATAGACATATAAGCACATTTCTGCTCTCAAATTATATTTTTGTGAATTCTGCACTTGCATTATATGATGAAAGAATGTTTTTTATTTTCAGAATTTGAAGGATTTCCAGATATGGACCCGGAAAGTGATGAAGAAGGAGGTAAGAATTTTTTTATCGCTATTTGTCGTACAACTTATTAATGAAGTCCTGTTAATTGAATACAATGATAGACAAAAAAATTTAATGTTTCTCTAAGTGTAATACCAAAAAAAATTTGTTGAATTGCTTTTACAGATTTTGACATACATTACAGATCTGTAAATACCATTTTTCTACCGCCCTTAGTTTTAAATAAATTATGCTTAAAAAAAAAAAATGAAGGGAAAATATAGTTAAAATCTGTAAAATTTATAATTTTGCATGGCCATACCTATTTAGAATGATTTTGCTGATGCTTTTCTTTTATAAATAGCCTCAGGCACATCCTGAATTAATGTCCAGTAGTAATTGGGTAGCACGTTAGTATTCCATTTCCTTTTATAGTGGCTTTCCATCACTGAAATGTCTTGGTGGAAACGTTCCTCATGTTCGTCAGTAACATCTCCAAGGTTGTCCAGGAAAAAATCCAGATGTAAGTGGAGGAAATATATTTTCAGACATATTACATCCTACAGCTCTGTATGAAGTAAGAAGTTGATTAACAGTATTGTGGTAATAGTCGGATTTTTGTTTAAACTTCTTTAAATGAAGCCCAAGCTGCACTTTCTACATTATTTAACATTGAGTTAAATACATCATCTTTGACCAACGCTCGTATTTGAGAAACAACAAATATTCCTTCTTTAATTTTCCTTCACTTACATTTGGAAATTTCTGCCTGATGTACAAAATTCCAGGACTATCCATCCTTCTTCATTGCTTTTACAAAATTTTTCATTAGTTCTAGCTTGATATGGAGAGGGGGTAAAAATATTTTTTTGGGTTCAACTAAGGACTCATAAATAATATTTTTCCCATTTGGAGTTCTCGTTTCTTCCACTCTTTGGTAACGTAATGTTTATCTCTAGCTCGGCTGTCCCATTCGCAAAGAAAACACATGTACTTAGTATAGCCTACCTGCTGCCTAACAAAATAGCTTTAACTTTCAAATCACCACATATGTTCCAGCTATGTTTTTATAATTTATTTTTTCAAGAATGTCTTTCATCACATTGTATGTCTCTTTCAAATTAATACCTTAAGCAATTGGTATAGAAGGATATTTGTTACCATTGTCTAGTAGAATCACTTTTAAACTATACTTGGATGAATCTGTGAAAAGGTGCCAGTCCTCAGGTTTGTGAACTTGTCCTGTGTGCAACATAAGTTCATCAATATTTGTGCAATAAACTAAATTATTTTCTTCAATAAAGCACTGAGAAAGTTCTTTTTGTTGGCTTCAAAAGACTAAAATTTTTGTTTTTTTTTTAAGTAAATTCCAACCTTGCTCTCTTAAGCCTAACAGTTTAGCTTGATTTTTTGATAAATTTAAATATCTAACCAAGTCATTTAATTCACCTTGTAATATAAGATGTGGCTTATTTGAAGATAATTTAAAATCAAAATCATTGTTGTCTTGTTCAGTATTGCCTGATTATTCACTGCTTTTGATACATATATTCACAGGTGGCTCAAGAACTGAAATAATTTCACTGTGAGGTACAGACCTGATTGCAGATTGCAATGAAGGATATTCTACAATATATTTAGATTTTTTAGAAATTCCAGACACATTTGTTAAACAAAAGTAACAATCGGTTCATGATCCTTTAGTTCACGCCAAACTATAGGTACACCAAATGGGTGTACACCCAAGGATACACAAGAAAGGTACACAGAAGGATGCCTTCTGTGTACCTTTCAGCCATCCTCTTAAATATACAGAACAATTAGTGCATACAGTATGAGGAGCCCACGTCTTATCCTGATCACTAGTTTTACATTGAAAGTACAAATGATATACTTTTTTAATTAAAAGTGTAATGTTTTTTCTATTTGATTTTACAATAAACTCACTACATACATAACAAAAGAGATCCACATCTACAAAATTTCGAGGCATTATGACACTGCACTGTTAACAAACTTAAGACAGCAATAAGACTGAACAAAATTAATTCATTCTTAAATCCAATGCTTAATACAAACAACACAGCTGTGTTTTCAGCTACATGTTTTGACCTACACAGACGTGATTAATCTTGTCCATGAAGACTCACTCTTCAGTATTAGATACGATGTCATAATATGTGATTATATGATTTAACTCTTTGTCTAGTATTGTTTATTTATAGCTTACAAATTATGTTAACAAAGTTAAACAATAAAAATTGAGCCAACAAAGTACAATATAGGAGCTTAAAATGCTATACATTGAAAGATGAAAAAATCCTTTAATTAAAATTAAAAAATTTTTCAGAAATGGTGCGTGATAGAAAGATTCTGAGTTCATATTCGTTTTCAGCACCAAAAAACAGATTAAAATCATGTATTGCATATTAGGAAACAAAAATTATGTTTATCAGTGATACTGATCCTAATAATTTCTGACCAATGTAAATTTGGCCTTGCTAGAAATTTGTCATATTTATGAGTTTTTGGAATATATATGTTTTAGTTTGTGTGAAAATTGAGAGTAGTTTTAGAGATGCTTATAATTTCAGTTGACCATTGTGTGGATGATAAAGTTAAGTATAATGATCATTAGCCACAAATTTCTAATTGTGCGTTGTATGAGTAACTACACCTCGAATTGTTGAAAAGTAATTATGAGGACTGATTTATTAAAAATGCCTTCCACTGTTGGCATTTATTAATTCTTCCTGTACTTTTATTTTCAAGGTCCTACTTAGAAGTTTTGTGTATTTTAAAATTACTTGCTTGTAATAGTTTACTAAGAAGTAATTTTTAAATACAATCCACTTTAAATCCAATTTCCAAATGCATTTAAGTCCACAAAGTTAATTCCTTCAGTGGCATAGTATAATTTAATAATAAAGAAGTATTAATAATTACTATTATAATACTTGTTTCTTTAGTTTTCATTGCTGAATTTTGTTACTAGTTTTGGTTAAGTATTATAATAAAATTGTATTCTGTTACATCATTATATATACTGATACTTTATGAAAGTCTTATTTATTTTAGTTTGATTTTTTGGTTAATTTATACTATTATATAAATATGGACTCTTGTGTCCATATAGCTTAAGAACAGCTGGTCAGATTTGCTGAAACTAGAAGCAGCTCTTTTCTTATTCTTGTATGTGGCTGGAGTATTGGTTATGCATGTCTTGTATGAGCATTTACAGTGAGGCTTTCCACTCAGATTTTTCTTCTGTTCAGTATGGGGAGGGGGATTTTTATTACCAATTTAATGCCATATCAGATGAATATTCTGGTATGGCATTAATAATAAAGTGGTGCCTAATAATGGCATACTTTTCATAAATTTGATTGCATGTTTATCCATAAAAATTCTGTAATTTTTTGTATCTGTTACATTTTTATCTAAAGACCTGGTTTCTTTACTACTAAAATTTGGATCTGATTTTTATTTAAAAGTATTTCTAATTTTTTTTATTTGTCAATTTATGAAATTGACATTTAATGTACTAAAAAAGTATTCCTTTTTAAATGTTAATCTTGAAGAATTCCAAGGCTGCCTCCGACTCATCCTGATGCAGTTGTTGGATCCCCAGAAACTAGGTCCCGATGCATTGCATGAAGCAATGGTGAATTCCTACCTTGAGTTATCACCTGGGGTAGTGCTTTCTTTTAGCGTACTTTACATTCTGCAATTGAAATTGTAACTTGTGAAAAATAGGAATAAATTCGTAGTTAAGATCAGATAGTTAATACAAAATTGCTACCTTATTATTTTTTTAACTTATATAAAATGTTTATGGTAAAATTACAATAATTTTATCACATAAAATGTTTATGCAATTTTATTTGATAATTAATATTTTTCTTGAAAAATCATTGTGAAAATATTAGTATATGATATTTACGAACTACGAAGAGGCGTACAAATCTGAACTGCTTTGCTCTCTCACAATAAATTGTGATTATTATTCTACTTGTAATCAATAAAAAGAAATATCATATAGTAATAGTAATAATAATTTCTTCTTTTTTTTTGCACTAGCAAGAAGTTAAATAATTAAGTGATTTTCTAACATAATTTTTGTTTATTTAAATCCATACCAGCAAAAGTCAATAATTTGTGATACATGTTTGGCATCAATTTCATTAACGTGAAGATTTACATCTTAATGCATTTTAAATTGATGAAATAAAAACTTTTAATAATTTATAAATTTTAGTAATCCATGAAGCCTGTACATAAATATCTTAAATTTAAATACAGCAATAACAAAATTGCTGTTTTTTTTTTAAGGTGATATACTCTTATAGTGTGTAATTATTTTTAATCCGCATAATATATTTCTGTTTCAGGTTTTAATGGGTTTGTTGATCCTGCCGATGACCATGAGTTTGTTGACAATGATTTAAATGTACCTTTACCTGAAGCTGTAAATAATGATTTTGATCATAATAAAGAAATAGATGTGAATACATATGAATCGGAAGCTTTAAAAACATTACATGAATATCAAATGAAAAATCGAGATGACCAACGTTTATCAGGATTAAGTGAAAGAGTAGCAGTTTGGCATAAATTAATCCGACCTAAACTGGAGGAAGCAGAAAAGAAATCCCATTTTGATATTCATGAATATGGTTCAAGGATTCTTGAAAAATTTCCAGTTGATTGTAAAAGACCGGAAGATAATGTTATAATGTTTTCTGAAATTGTTGCTGGACTTCCCCCAGGAGAAGTAGCTAGAAATTTTCTGTCTTCCTTATGCTTAGTAAGTTAATCTATTGATATTCAAATTTCCTATTTTTTTTCCTACTTGCTTGTAAAAGGTTCTTATGAGAAAAGAGTCTGTTTGCAAGTGTATGTTAACTATTGAAAAAATTCTCTTTCCTATTGATTTATATACAGACTATCTCACAAAAAATGGAAAAGTATTTTTTTGCTTGTAAAGATTTTTAAATGGCTCCTGGAACTGTATATTGTTGTTTTCAATAAAATTGTTGTAAAAGCCAAAAAAAAACTATGTTAGATTTTGTATAAATTTACTTTGTTAAATTTCCAATAAATAAAATTTTGTATTAAGCTGGAAATTACAACAAACAGTTAAGGAATTACTGAAAATAGTTTATAACCATCCTTTAATTGATAGGTTGTAACAAATATAGTTCTAACATTTCTTTAAGTTACTAAATATGCATTTAAAGATTATTTTGTAGTTGCTTAATTTATTGCTGTTTGTAAAACAATTGTTTTTCTGTGGAAAATGCCATTGTAATCTCTATTTCTAATTTTTAGTTTTTATTGTTTTCTAGTTAATCTAATTTTCTAGCATGTTTAGCATTGTTTAGTTGTGATATTTCTTTAAACCTAGTATATTATTTCTGTTGCTGTTGTAGCTTTCGTACTTGGAAAATTGATCTGTGATCTTTCATGACAACTTTGTTGTATACTTTCTGAAGTTTTACATAAAGTATCCTATGTCAGCAGTTCTTGTTAGTACAGTGTTGGGGTGTTTATGGCATAGATAATTATTTATGCGGTTATTTGCAATTAAAAAAAAAAAAAATTATAAAAATAAATATTTTTTTTAAATTATTTTTACTTAGCTTTCTTTTGGATTTTTCACTGATTAGGCATTTTGAGAACTTCATTTTATGACTTTTAAAGAATTTTTTAGATAAAATAGCATCACATTCTTAATTTTTTTTTTTTTTCATAAAGTCCAATATCATCTAGCATTAGTCAGTTTCTTCACATTCCCTTTTAAATCATAGAATGTTCTCTATCTCTAGTAACTGTTATTTCAGCATGCTTAATATCAACAGTGAAACCTGTCCACGAAAATCTGCTGTTACTCGAGCCTAATCACTAAGCCAAAAACTAAGTAAAGGCTGATTGCTTGTATATTAATACAAAATAGATCATTTAAAGCATAGTTCTATTTATTTAGAAAGTGACCTTATTAGATAAGCTTTTATTAAATAATAAGAAATATATGTTACATGTTTTTCTTAATTTCTGTTAAACTTATCCTGTTAGACTAAGGCTTAAATTTTTTTCAGGCTAATACTTACAATCTTGAGTTGAGAAAGATGGACCCAGCTGACATTGCAATGGATTGCCTTCAATTGAGATTATTAAGTAGAGTGCGTCACCATGAAGAAATGCATGACAACATGAAACAAAATACTGATTCATGAGAAATACTTATTTTAGTTATAAAAATTAAGTACAAAGTGTTAGCTTTCTTTTTTCTTCTTTTTTACAAAACACTTTGTATTTTTTTAATGTAGTGGAGTTTCTTGCGTATAATATTTTAACTGTAATTAATTTATGTATAATTTGGAAGATTATTTTCTATGACTCCACTATAA
This sequence comes from Lycorma delicatula, assembly GCF_047948215.1. Lineage (NCBI taxonomy): Eukaryota > Metazoa > Arthropoda > Insecta > Hemiptera > Fulgoridae > Lycorma > Lycorma delicatula. The sequence continues at coordinate 78,408,875 of NC_134461.1, read as the reverse complement.
ATATAATTTTATTTTATGGTGGAAAGTATACAATAATCTGTACTTTCTCACTATGAGATCAACATCAGTCTTGTAGCGTCCATTACAAGAGTAAATTAGATTATATATATTTGTTAACTTAAAAAGGGTGGTAGGTTTAGTTTTCATATTTTCAAGTATATGTAGTTTATGTACATTTGCATTAACTATGAATGAGGTTATTATGGTAACTGTTATACAGGTACAGGTAGCAGATATTGATCAGATGATGAGAAAGTAACGTGATATAAGAAACAGCAGGTGTTAACTTTTCATAGTTAACAGAATATTTTTATTTATTAAAAAAAAAAAAATTATATATAATATATATATATTTTTACTGAAATTATTTTTTTTTTAAGATTCATATTATTCCTCTACTGTTAATATTTTTAATTTTTTTAATATGAACCACCTAGTACAGAATTATGAATATTCTGTACTAGGTGGTTCATTAACACAATTTTAAATATATATAGTTTTATTCATTTACTTCATACAGTATTACTGGTGATTCAAAAATGTTATTTGTTCAAAATGTACAAATTCTGTATAAGATGTGCTGAAATGTATCCTTAAGTATATTATGTATTTTTTTAAAAAAAGTAAATTTTTACTAAACTTCAAATCTTCTTTACTTAAACTTTTAATCTTCTTTACTTGTCATAGCACATAAACAAATATTCCTCTGCTTCTCATAGTAAGCGTTCTTTGTTGCAGCAACAATCCTTCTTTTAATCTTATTTTAAACATAATACTTGATGCATTGGCTTTTCTTTTTCGGAGACTGCTTTCTTTGGCTGTGGGCAAACAGCCTTGTGTTATTATTATCCAGATATAAGTTTATCCATCTACATTTATTTTCTATTTCAGTTTAACTTACATTGGATTTCTTAACTAAGATTAACTGATCTGTTTCCTTTAGTAAGATCTTGCCACAGAATGCCTTTAATCTTTTTTCTTAACAGATTCATTTTAAAGACTGTTTAGCTCATTTATTTTTAAAACTCTGTATACTTTTATTGGTTTTTTCAATCTCCATGATGTATTAGCTACTCTTCTGGAAATTTATTTATAATTTTTTTTTATGATCTGTTTTATATCTTAAATAATCTATGCACTGTTTCAAAAATAAAATTATTCATTATAAGAGTTTAATGGTACCATGATTACACAAAATTACCACGCTGCACTATTGTGTAATTTTTAATTTTTTTTGTGATATTAATCAAAACCCATGTATCTGAGACAATAATTTCTTGCTGGAAGTTCAAACAGCTATGTTCAGGGAGAGAAAGCATTGTTTCATTCATATGAAAATAATACCCAGATTTCTGGTCTCGGTCATTAACATTCTATGCTCACATAATTTATTTCTTAGGTTGTTATTCTTGTTGATATTTTAAAATTGTTAGTTTATAACAAAACACTTTTTATAATATTGTCAAGACCCTTAAAAAGTGTTTTATTAATTTTAATTAAAAAATAATTTTTTTTTTTTTTTTTTAAATCAAAGATTAATTTTGAATAATTAGTATATATAATGTAGTTTGGAAGATTTTTTTTTTTTGTAACAGAATAAATTGTTTAAGAAATAAAACAAAAATTTATTTGCATACAAGGAAAGAGGCCAGTCTTTGTGCAATTTCCAGATAGACAATAGGAATCCTGGGAGAGTTATTCACTACAGCTATTCGATACGAATTGATTTAAGGAATCTGTTTTGAAGCAGCAAGAGAATGGGAAAAGGAATGTGATACGTGTCTTTGATGTTAACAAAAGTTGAAGGGACAGACCTACTGGGATTAATAAGCATAACTTATTTCAGGGAAGCAAAGAATAGTAGAGTCCTGACCAACCAATTACCTGATCTTTGTTATAAGTAGTTATTTTTTATATGCAACTTGAATCAAAGAGTAATTGATTGTTTGTATGGTATTTCTGTACTTTTCAGCTGTGTAATTAATGCAAATGTATTGATTTGAGGCTTATGGGGAACTGCATTGCTTTTTCATATCGAGTTACCTATAGTTTACATTGATGGGTTGTAGTCCATGATCAAGGAATTATTATATTGAAATGAAATTGGTTTAGCTAGGTCTCAAACTATCAACTCCCCAAATGGGAATTCTAATCATAATTTACACGTACTATCTCCACCACTCTCAACACTGCTTGCTTTTTGTATTGTACATTAATTGCCTTGCTATAGAATTTTTAATGGTTATAGTTTGTCTCCTGGCTATGAATTTGTTGTTGGACTACTTACAAATTATCAAAAAATACAAGAAATGTTTTCTCATATTCCTCTTCCTAAATGAACATGCTTATTGTTAAACACAAGGTTGTAATTTTGAAAACTTTGATGAAAAGGTGGAGTGAAGTTCAATTGGGAAAGTTTTAATTACATATCTTGGTGTGGCATATCTAAAGTGTAACTCAGCTTCACGTACTTTCAGCTTATAACTAAATAGTTAGGTATAGACTAAACCTAACTAAATAAAACTGCTCTTGAAATCAAGAAATTTTGGATTTTCATTGACAGTAAATTGAGGAGGTACTTATGTTGATTAAAGGTATATTCTGGGTTAGAGCAGAAAATGAGGAAAATTTACATGTAGAAGAGATCAGAATCTTGAGGTGGTAATGGCCATAACTGAACAATAATTTGCGTGATTTTTTGCAAATTTTAGGCTATTAACATAAGCTTTCACCAAGCAAAATGATACTATATCATATGTTTTTATTATAGAAGCCACAACTACTTTGCTCAGCAGTTAACTACTACAGTTTTTCAGGGAGTACAGTACTGATGAACCTACAGTCCTGTAATGAATTATCTCTTAAAATGACCTCTTTTTGTTGTATAGAAAATATTAAGAGTGGTGTACCTTTCCTATTCCTAGTGTAGGAAGGAGCTTTTTTCATTTTTTGTCAATAGTCATTTTTAGACAAACTGTGAAAATAAAAAAGAATTGAGTTACCCCTTTGGGGTCTTGGCTTCTTACTGGCTCATAAATAAAATATTTTGGCCTATTTATTTTTTAAATTATACTTTAAAATTTTTAAATCAAACTTTCCAAAAATATACAACATATATTTTTCCCAATCCTTTTCCCAAAAATTGTCTTCATTACTCTGAAACTTGTATTGGAATTTAAAAAATTGCAGATTAAATACAGCCAAAAAAAATTAACCATGTTGCAGTATTTTCCAAGCTTTGTACCTTATTTTAAAGCTTATCTGATGTCTTTTTATTTCATTCTGAGATTTTAGATCCGTATAACACCATACTTTCAATGAAACACTTGGTTGGTAAACTCCATTCTTTGAAAAAATAAAACATTATTTTATCTGGTGTTTTTAATAGAACACAGTATTTTATATAGTAAATAAACATACACTCTTTTTTTTCCTGTTTAGCCTCCAGGAATTACCACTCAGTATTACTTCAGAGGATGATATGTGTGAGTGTAAATGAAGTGTAGTCTTGTACAGTCTCAAATAAACATACACTAGAGTTAGAAAAGTTAAAATTCAAAGTTCATAACTGTAAATATAACAAATAAAATTGTTGAATCTTACCTGTAATGTGATATATATGATGGCTGTCCAGAAAGTAACTTAAGTTTTGAAATAAAAAACCAACCAAATAAAAAAAGAAATTTTTGCATTGGAAAGAAGGAACAATCTTAAACTATTTTTCTACATAGTTGCCATTTAAATTGAGGCACTTATCATGATGCACAGTTTTCCAATTCCTTCTCTGTAGAAATCTGCCACCTTAGATTTTTGGCACCCATCTTGCACAAAACGTGTGATAACCAAGCTTCTCAGATACAATTTCATGCAGTAAACTTTGTGAAATTTGGGGGAAATGAAGCGAGAGTTCCATAATCGTAATGCGACGATTTTCACAAATTTCTTTGTTGATTTTCATCGTCAGTTCATCAGTCACAAGGCTAGACCAACCACTGTGGTCTTCATCATGAACCTTGGTGATGCCATTTTTAAATTGAATGCACCACTGACTCACTTCACTTTCACTCATTATTCCATCTCCATACACCTCACAAAGTTGCAGATGAAGTTCAATTTGTTTGAGGTTTTTTGCTAGTAAAGCCTAAACACTGAATGCACCTCACAACTCGCAGGATTTTCAATTGAAGCGCACATCTCAATAATTCATAATGAACAAAGTAGAAAACTCACAGTCCACGTGCTAAGACAGCTTGATGCATACTGAGTGTAGATACGTTTTGACGCCAAGATGGTGGCTCTGGGCCACCCATTTCCACGTTAGGCACAAACGTAACTTACTTTTTGGACCGCTCTTGTAGTATTCAGCAATTACGTTGTATATTTAAAAATATATTTGTAGTAATTGTAATATTTTAAAGCAGTTAAAATATTAATGTGTAGTATTAATACACAAGTCTAGTAATTATTTGTACTTATATTTCACTTTTTTCTCTCTTTCTTTTAATTTATGTATTTTTATACCAAAGTTTTATTGTACGAGTTTATTTTACTCTACTTTGTATAATATTTATTTTAATTTAATTTCTTAAATTTTTATTGTCTGGAAAATAATTTTTTGTAGATGGATGACTTATAATTTGTATAATGGTTGTAGATAAACTTTATTATCAGATATTTTATAATTAAAAAAAGTTAAAATTTTAATTTCTATGAAATAAAATCCTTGTTAAACAGGTTGTTTGCTGCTACTAGTGAATTATTTTCTATGTTGATTGTTGCACTGCAAAGTAGAATTATTTAAAATTCTAAAATACAAGAAGGACCCTTTTTAATTGATTATAATTTAATTTGAAAAGTTAATCGCACTAGTGATTAATTTAAAAAAAAAAAAACTGTAAAATGTAATTCACGCAATTAAATTTACTCGCACATTTAACCTTCCAGACCAGACTGACCTGAAAAACATGAATAAGTTGTTGACTGCTTCTTATCTTGCTTGTAAACATCAATAAATTCAGTGTGCTTAACTGGTTAGAACTGATGGTTTATTTGGAAAATTACTGATGTCCTACATCTTTTTGAAAAATTAACTAACCAAAGTTGTAAGCATCTAATTACTTCTTCAAAAGCGTACAGTTTACATAATGAATAATCTTCATGTATTCAATAAAGATGTCAAAATTTCTAAGTGATAGAGGAATAACTTTAATTCTTAGGTACATGATTTAGTTTTTATACCAAACAGTAAAAATTTATATGATTACTGATTAGTCTTCTTTCACCTCAATTATACTGAATTCTTATCCTTGATCTTTAAGCAAGTTAGAGATAGTTGCTAGACAAAGAATTCAGTTCTAAATTTTCTTGTTAAGATGTTGAATGTCACGAATATCAGGGGCTGTTTGTGCCATTTGGCAGCCTATGCATAAGTCATATGGAATGCATTCTATTTATGCTGGCCTTTCAGTTGTGAACTTTTGTGGCCTTTCATCTTTATGTGACCAGTTAATTGAATACTAGTGTTATAAAGTTGTTTGTGGTAGGTTATAAAATTTATTTTCATAATGGCTGTTGGTGAAATCCTCAGTCCGCCTCTATCAAAGAGACAACGATTTAATGTTAAAAAGAAATTATTCGCGGAAGAACTAAAACATATTTTGGAAAATAAGAGTAGTAACAGTGAATTTAGTGCTGAAAGTGACTGAATAAAATATTTAGATGTGAAATCTATTTAGATGTCAAATCGGGTAGTGAAACTGATTTGAGTGAAGATGAAAATCTCAACTGTGCAAACTATGCAGAGAGAAACTGAAATCAATAACGATGGTATTCAAATATCTGAAAATAACATTGATACAATTATAACAGACTAATCACGATTATATTCAAATAACTGAAAATGACATTGATATAATATACATGTACTCGACATACCAACAAATATGAAAGTGGTGTGGGTGACCTGTCCACCAGAATTAAAAAAAAAATTGATTTTGTTGAAAATCCTGGTCTTCGTATTCCTGTTCCAACTGATGGTAAGCCAATTGACTATTTTCAACTATTAGCTGATGATAAGTTTTTTAATATGACGGTGAATGAAACGAATAATTACACAGAAGTCTTGGAACAAAAATTAATCACTCTAAATTTCATTTATCATGGAAATCTGTAACAAAAGATGAATTTTACATGTTTCTAGGCTTGTTTTACAAATGGGAAACATTAAATTAAATGGAATAAAAGATTATTGGTGTAACTATCATTTATTTAATGTATTGGCTTACCATAATTATATGGGCTAGAATAAATTTATGGTAATTATGAGAGATTTTTTTTTGTAATAATGAACAAGCAGCTGGTATCGCATACATAAGATATACAACCTTTAATTGATTTTTTTTTTTTTTTTTTATAAAAAAATTGCTAAATTGTACTACCCAAAAAGGAATTATGTATAGACAAGTGGTTTTGTGGCATGGTCACCTAATTTCTCAATAGTGTATTAAGAATAAAAAGCATAAATTCAGGATTAAAAATTGATTAGATAAGTAGTATTTTAAAACCAATAATAATTTTCTTATTAAGTAATTATATTCCACATAAACTTAACATTAATTACTATGACAAGCCATATAATCCAGTCAGCACCAAATGGCATATATGGCCTATAGAACCTGCATTCATTCAGGAGGGCAATGGTGCTAAGAGGTGTTGTATACATATATGGCTTTATAGGTGATATTAGTGTAAAAATATTAATAAAACCCTGTTTTATCCATATTATTACTACTAAAAAAAATGAAAGTTGGGTTTTCAGAAAAATTTTGTCCAATCGAATAGCAATCAATGTGTTAAATTATGTAGATTGCCACAATTAAATTTTTATTATAAAGACATTAATGAAGAGTTCTTTAAGGATTTCATTGAATTGAAAATTGGGAACTCCTTTGAATCTTAAATTTTGAAAAAGTATTTTCTGATAAGTATTGGGATGTACAAAACAGCGGTCACCAGATCTTTTGAAACTATCATGGTCATTTATTTTTACTCAAACTTTGAGGTACCTGAGTCTGGAAAGTATCTTAAAACTGACGTGCAGTTTTAAATAAATAAATAAATTAAACATAAGCTACTTACAATATCTATTTATGTTGTGAGTGGCTTATTCAGAAAGCATGAGCAGTCAGCCTGTATACTGTTTTAATTTAGAATTGTATTAGTTATTAAAAGTTGTGTATATCTGAGTATTCATTAGTTTTTATGTTTAGTTAACTGTTTAGGAGTGACTTGATTTATGATTGGTGCACTTAAAGTGAACTAGTTAAAAAAAAAAAGAATCCTCTATATGTCTGTTCGGGGTTAGCTTAAGGGGATTATATGTCTGTTCGGGGTTAGCTTAAGGGGATTATATATTATAAGTTTAGAAAATATGTACACTCAAATTTGAACCTTTATATTGGAAAGACAATAAGATAATTTTAATATAATATGATTATTGTGTTAATTTTTCCATTTTCTTTAAGTTAATTTTAATTTGTTTTAAACAGTTTTAATTTAATTGAGGACGAAAAAACTTTTAGTAAGAATGTAAAAAGTACCTGTGTTTTACTTTCAGAGCGTTATGTCATTTTGATTGCTTAAATAAATGTATTTAAAAAAATAATTAGGCATCCTTTTCCTAGTTATTTTGATATTAGTTAATCTTATCTATATTAAATTAAATTGCAAGATGAGACAAGTCCAGAACTCAGTCTTTTTTGACAGCAAGAGTGGTTTATCTAGGATAAGCATAAATGATAGTCACCCGGTATTTTATACATTCCCCTTGCTTATATTTTAATAAATTTTCAAAATTATTCTATTATATATTTTGTAAAAGTAAATAATATTTACCATCATACTACATTGTCAGTTTATTTTACTGAATAGACAGTGTTACAAAACAGATTGACAGGTTCATAAATGACAAGTAAACAACAAATAATTTTCACAAAAAAAGGAACCAAGTATATTTATTAATTTACATGGCATTCTGTTAAAATGTATACGTTAACATCAATTTTACAATGATCTCACCAAAAAAAATATAAAAAATTGAAATCTTATGGCTCATATAATTACAAAAATGAATTAAGAGTATTATATGTAGACTACTGCACTAATACATATGCAGCGGCAATCAATCAATTATCAATAATATTTTTTGTAAATAATAATATTTATTATTTTATCAATTTATCTTGATTTTTATTGAATTTTTCAATATGCATAATTATTTTTATAGAAATATTTATTTGTCTTAGGATATGTTATGGTGCTGTGGTAGCCATAAAGAATATTTTTATAAATTTTCATTATATGATGTTGCTTGCATTCTTTCCAATATAAAACCTCATACTTAAGTTTACGTAGTTTCTGTACACAACATCAACTAGTGTTCTGTCTGACAAAGTCCCTTGCACCACTGCTGTCTGCATATATTTCTGTCCTAAACATTTTCCTCAGTCCCCTTGCAGTTTCCAATCTTTAATTTATTTAGTCCTTTTTTTTCTTATATATTCCTTTATCATATCTTCAATGTTAGTACTGAACAGTGACATTAACACATTGACCTTGGACTAGACCCACTCAGTAAGTTATTTTCTCACTTTCAGTACAGCTGTTTGTCTCATTTATAATTTTTAATTAATAATCTGTCTTTCCATTCTACCTTTTTCTTTTTAAGAATCTCCATTATTTTCACTCATTTCTCTTACTCTCTTAATATTTCTTTCCAACTTTCTTTAGTAGCCCAGTGATATTTCCCTGGTTCCTTTCCCTTTCCTGAAGCCAAACTGTTCCCCTCCTGCATTTCTTCCATTATTTTCAGCATGGGCTACTAAAGTTATTGTTCTGTGCATTCTCTGTTCCCAATTTTCTTTGGAATTGTTATCATTACCGTTTTCACAAAATCTTCAGGCCCTTTTCTTGTGCAGTATATCCTATTACCACAGTTTGACTATTTTTTCGAATCCTTTTCATTTAAGCATTTATAAAATACTATGCTAAGTTCATCTACTCCAATTGATTTTTTGTATTCTTTATTTGATTATATTTAGTTTCTCAGGAATCTCTCATGTTATATACAGGCCTTCCATTCCATCTTCCTCCTCATTTATCATTTTACCATCCCTATCCTCAATTCTCTCATTTTACCATTCCCTTTTCATTTATCCCATGTGCTTCATTTTCCTGTATATCATATCATACTGCCTTTTCTTTTCTTGATCCTCAATGTCATTGCATTCTTCTTCAGCCACCTTTCCGTAGGTTTTTGTTTCCCCTTCTTATCTTATTAATTTGTGATACATTACTCTTTCATTTTCTCTTGTCTTATTCTTGTTTCCCCTTCTTATCTTATTAATTTGTGATACATTGCTCTTTCATTTTCTCTTGTCTTATTCTTATACCACCTTCTTTCTTCCTTTTTTTTTATCATTCCTGTTCCCCAGGGTTAGCTCTATTTTCCACAAACAGCCTGTTCTTAGTATGACATGTTTTATTTTCATCCAAGTCTTCTCACTGTTCTCATTTTCCTTTTTTTCTTTGTTTCTTAATTGCCTTAGGTAGTCTTTCTACCATTGCTTCCTTGTTCAATTTCTTCAACTTTTATAAACTCCATTTGTTAACTACCTTTGCTTTTTCTACTTAAGAGTTATTTTCATTTCCATCATAAATAGCACATGATCAGTATTGGTACCTGCACCTGACAATACACACCGGTTTTCTCAATAGCATTCCTGCACCTTTCATCTACCAAGATATGGTGTTTTGATAGTATGCTTTGTCCCCAGGAGACACCCATGTATATCACCTTGTTTCACAGTTTTTAAGAGTTGTGGATTATGATCTGAAAGATAGTAGTTCTTATATTAAATTTACCTGCATGTTTTATTTTTATGGTGTATTATATTTATACAATCATATTGTTTTATTCTTAGAGATATAGTAGTGTGAGTTTATAACTTTTATATGAAATTTTTAATATTTTTGTATTGAATTGTATATAAACTGTGTAGAATTCCTTTTTTTATTTAAAAACAACAAAAAATAATTTTTGTAAACTTTAAATTATTTAATTAATTTTATTTTTAATTATTCATTAAGTTTACTGTAATAAAAAAAATAAAGTATGTTTCTTATTTCTTATAAGTTTTCATTATGTATTTTTTGTGTGTATGCATGCATGTATATGTGTCTGTCTATATTATAAATATTCCTAAAAAATGGAAATTATATGCTGAAGTAGTGCACTTGACTGTGCGTCACATCGTGGGCAATAGTAAAGAAGTTTTGGACCAAATATTTTTATTTCTCCAATGTAAATGTTGTACATACTTTTTAATGGTGTTTTTGAAATTTTCTTTTTTGTATGGTAGTTGTATATTTTTGTGTTAAATGTTTTAGTTTAAGTTTTTTATTTTGTCTTTGTTTTCTGTATTAGTAGTTTTTTGCACTAAATAGATCCTGAGCAGTGTGCTGCTTAAAGAAATATCACAAGGGAATCTTGTGATATTAAGGAAGTAGCTCCTGCTAAGAAAGTTATGAAATAGTACTGAGACATCTGAAATAATTTTATTCCTATTTATAACTTTTTTTTATAGCTATACTCCCTCTTTTATTAAAAATTCAAGAAATAATACCAGGTTGAAAAGTTACGGAAACAGTATAATTACCATTCAAGTTAAAGAACAGAATCACCTAAAATTTTCATGTAATTTTGAAAGATATATTAAATTAAAATTCAAAAAATAATCTTTTTGTCAGTGTAAAAACTATTATGTTTTTTAAACAAACATTTCTATATATAGAAATATGCTGTAGAACTTTAGGTGACAATATTAAAATAAAAATAGGTCTAGTGGTTTGCTTTTTGCAAATCAGTTGTTTTTTGAAGTCAAAACAGCTGATTTTTGAAGTCATACCCAAAATGTATGCTGCTGATTGATTTTCTGCTTGAACACTTTTGTTCAAGCAGAAACTTTTGTTCTGGCAGAAGTAAGCTGCATTTACACTCAGTGTAAATGCAGCTTACTTCTGCCAGTTGTTGGATGACATCAGGACTGCTTATTGCAACAAATGATGCCGTAACAGATTCGCAAGTCCTCCATACAACACACAGCCGCATGTAGCAGCTCAAACTCACGAAGTCCATTGGACACTTCTTGAACACCCACTACTCTGACCCACAGAAGAAGACACTTACCTGCCTTGTGATGATCCCGATAGCCACACAACCCCCTCCATTCCTAGCCCTGATGGTCTTTACCAGAGGTCATCTTTCAGACCCTCTATACCTGATTACATATTTCAGTCATCCATATGGACTCTTTATCAGGAAGGCACCAATGCAAATGCCTTGAAAGACATTTCCATCAGTGCTAAAACCCATCAACTAACGAAAAATGTTTTCCAAACTCGCTTAAACCGAATCAAAAAATTGATAACCAATAAAAATGGTTAAGGAGCAAAACCATTAACCAATACCATTTTGTGTTGTGGAGCAATCAACACTAAATGGTATTTAATCCTGAGAAGAACATCATGATGCTGCTGAAGGGCCACTACGCAGTGAGCCTGTGTTTTGATGACTTGCCATCCTATTTGTTATGACTCATTGCAACAGTATTTGTTGGGTGCACTTCTTGATGAGAATTTCAAATTCAGGGAGCATTTTCAAGTGTTGCTAAGAAGGCGTGTGATGCCTTCTTTGACATTCATACTATGGTCCACTCCCATTGTGGTCTAAATTTTGAAATGATGAAAATTTTGTAAAAAGGTATATGTGCGATTATGCTTTATGCAGCACCTGTTTAGTACACAGAATGAGGTATAAAAGCTACCGTGGTATTCTGTTGATTCAGCCTCTCCTGTTACTGTAACGGAAGGCTATAGGATTATTTCACCTGAGGCAGTTCCAGTTATCGTGACTGTTAAACCAATTTACAACCGTATGTTGGAACATCAGTTACATTACGATGCGAAGAAGTCCAGTGAAGTGACTGCACAGCGTATCCGGTAAATAGAGGAAGAAGGTTTTGTTATTTAGCAGGACAGGTGGGATAAGGCAGTAGATGCACCATCTAACCAGACAAAAGGCGTTGAGAGTTGCCTCGTAGATCTCACCGAACTGGTATGCGACTCAGTTTCTTTTGGTACAGGCTGGCTTGACTGACTCTGGTCAGTGCCCTAAATGCTTAATATCAGATGGCTTATATCTGCTCAAAATATAAGGTGGTCGGGGAGCTTGAGGATATTGGTTCGAGTCTAGATCTGTGGGTTAACTGGAAAGTTAGAGATGAGTAGTCATTGTTGAAAGATTTTTAAGGTTTTTACACTCGAAAGGACTGCAGAGGATGTTTATTGTAGAATACTAGCCAGGATGGCTAGGTACTCATTTGGGTGCTTTTCCATCAGAGTAGATGCATTCAGCAATTGTACCTGGTTGTTTGGTATGTTCTTGGGTTGATTGAGCAATTAAAATCGCTAATAGTGTTGAATACCCACTATACAGTCCAGACTTGTTACTGTATGACTTCCACATATTTGAATGCTGAAAGAATCTTTAGGAGGGGAAAATTTCAAAGATGATGCTGCAGTCGCGCCATTGGTTGTTGAAGCAGCCGTCTTGATTTTTTTTATAAGGAGATTAAGAAATTTCCTATCTGGTAAAAAAATATATTTCTGTTGAAGGAAACTTTGTAGAAAAATAAGGTACCTAATTTTATCCAATATCAATAAAGCTATGTAAATAAATTACAGATTATATTTGAATGATCCTAATATAAAGAAACCCAGTTTTAAGTGAATTGTATTTTTGTACTGCTTATACCTCAAAACAAAGAAAATTCATTTTCATCCACCATGTGACTGAAAGTAATACTACTTTTCTTCAAAAAATCTGAAATAAAATAGATTTGTTAGTGGTTTTGTGTTAAAAATCATCGACTGGATGCATGATTCAAGTCAATGTTTAAATACCAAAAAGAAATTGCTGAAACTGTAACATACCTAATTTTAACAGCATTATCAAATCCTTTATTGCTTCAAAGTTGTGTTTCAATTGCAAATGGGTCTTTGAATTTTATAGTGGTGCTGGATATGGACACTACTATTAGAAACTGAAGTACATCAAAATTAATTTCATGTTACAGAAATAAAAAAGCCATCCTGAAGATTCGAAGAAAATGAGGGCGCAATATGAAAGGAAATAGAGTATGTACTAATTCAGGTTCAAAACACAATTGGCACATGTAAACATGCTGTTAAGATCATATCAGTCTTTTCATCTACTTGTGATATTTACTTAAGGGAATGAGACACTAGAGTAATAAATTATTATTATAACTTCCTGTAAGAGTTGAGTGTCAGGTTCCTTATACCACTGTGATATTGTTCCTGTCCATACCTGTTGGTTTTTATAATACCATCCATTTTTGATTTCAATTTATCATTCATCTTCCTCTCAGATAATGTTTTTCACACGCTTTTAATTTGTTGTTAATGTTAAAACATAGTTTTAAACAATGTGTTGCAATAATTTATCTCTTGTTTTCATTAATTTTAAATGCTTTTTTTTTAATTCTGTCCTTAGTATAGTAAATAAATTTTTTATTTTGTATTATTATTTTTTTTTTACTTTGTAGACATTAACATGCAAGGAAATGAAATGTTATTTAAAAATTAAATTTCATCACTGGTGGGGCAGCAAATGTAGAATTTCCTATATAGCTGAAAAAATATATATATATTTCAACAGGTTCAAAAAAGAAGTGATCAGCAAATTAAAAATCGTGTAATCTAAAAAAAAAGTTTGTTTCATATTTTGCTCCAAACAAGTGAAATGTACAAGTCATGATGACAAATCCAGATAGTTTTGACTATAACCATACACTTTGAAGTATTGCATTTATTTTTATCTGGGGTTGCATGCTTTCTTTAAGAACTAAATCTTAAATTAAAAAATGATGGTCTATATTTTATAAACCAAATGTATCTTTTAAAAATAAGAGAATTTGATTTAGGATAGTTCTCATGGAAAAACATATTTAATTTAAGACAGATTGTATACCATTACTGAAAAGAAATTTAACTTTTAAGCTAACAGAGTAACAAAAGACTTGGCAGTCTTCAGAACCATGAAGCGAAGTTCCAATTTCTAAAGGAGATAGAATTTATTCATGCAGGTAATAAAGTGGGCTTCATCCTGAACCATACCAAGTTAAGGTTTTGAAAACAAGTTAAATTTCTACTGATTATTATTCATAAATTAATTATAACATGTTTTTTTACGTGGAAACTTATAACAGAAAACTTATGTGATTTTGCTGAAAAGTACATGGGATAAGCTCAGGAAAATAAAGTACCAAAGCTATAATAGAAGTGTGCAAATAAAAAAATAATAAATTTAACTGAAAATGTACTAGAGTTGTACAACATTGTAAAGCTTAACCAGAAAAAAACAATAACTTCAGAATGGATGAAAAACATGTGCACTGTGTTACATTTAATTCTGTACCATCCAAAGTTGAACCACATCAAACAATGTACGCTGAAGCAAAAAAACGGTGCAGATAATAATGTTCTACTGAACAAGTTAGTGACCATTATAGAATCGTGTAGAGAAAAACAAACAGGAATTGGTGTTGCTATTTGTAATGAAAATTCAGTGTATGCAAGTGCTGTGGAGGACTACGTTGAACATTTTATTGATTTAAATGGTGATAATATGGTCAAAAGAAACTATGTAGAAACAGTACATAAATGAATGGTTTTTGGATTATACAATAATTCTGCAAGTATCATGTTTTAGCATATAAGGAGATTTTACTTTGCTCTATCATTCAAATTGTAGAATAAGATCTCATAATATTATTTTTTAAATTTAAACTATCTAAAAATAAATTAAATTGAAAAAAAAAACTTGTGAATAAAATCTACAAAATAAATCCTCTAAATATGATAAACCTCTTAAGGAACTCTGGGTAGCTGTACTAGACAGTTACACTGCACAATTCCCATGATATTTTTGTTTTTATTATAAACATTAGTATAAGGTAAGCATAAGAAATAATAGATTTGTTTACTCTTGAGATAATGCAAAAATTTATTAAAATATAGAATATTTCAAGATATATAAAAGAAAGAAATGTGAACCATTTATAGGTAGTAGTATTTTTTTAAATTAATTATCTTAATCGCACCATAATGTAAATTTAAGAAGATAGACAATATATTGACCCTTGTTTAACCTCTAGGACCACCGTTAGGTAATGCTACAGAGGATGAGATGAGTGATTTGTAGCATGTATGAAAATGCCATGCCTGACCGGGATTCAAACCTGGGACTACCAGATGAAATGCTACCACCTGCACCACAGAGGCCGACACTGTAATATATGTAGGCTATTATGTTAACTTTGAATATACGCACTGGTTCTGTTTGTACAAACTTTCACCAGACACACTGATAATCATCAGAACTTATGGAAATTAATAGAAACGTATAAAAATTTGCTTGATCATATATATAAATTTTAAACAAAGATAAAAAAGGATTATGAAGATGTAAAAAATTATCCTTATAAAAAGAAAAAATAATTTCATTATACTACATCAATCTTTTTAACATGTGAGAGGTCAGAATTAACTCTGAAAGCTTCTTTTCCGATACCATATCAAGTGAGAATTTCAACGGGAAAAATTAATGCCAAGATTGCACTCTCCTTGTTTATATAATTCTTCAGTAATGCATTAGTATGTCATGATTATTGTTAGAATTTACAAAAGGTTTTAAAGTTAATAAGACATTCAAAATTATGAATGCCTTATCAACCAACAACCCAGAGAAATGATTAACTTGTATTTTATCCAGTTAAGCAGCACAGATTTAATTTGTCTTAATCCACAAGTATTAAAACATTTAAAGCTTGATCTCTTCCGCTGTTGGAAAAAGGATTATTAAAATTTTCAAATTTTATATTTCAGTATAAACCAGTATCGTAAAATATGAACACTGCATGTTTAATATTAAAAAATAAGCTAAAACCACAGGAATCTTTTTTAATAATTCATTTTTTATTAGCTCACTACTCAAGTGGCAATTATGAAAATATAAATATTTGGTGAAATTAACAATTTTATTTCATTTTACACTCAAATTTAGTGAGAAAACTGAAAAAGTTTCTAGTTTTTTTTTAATTTTAAGAATAAAAAAAATTATGAACTTTTTATATGGAAAATCAAAAGTTACTTATCCAGTATTTATAATCGAAATCGCCAGTTATCTGGAAAGCAATTGTATATAATGAAATATTGAATAGTTCTTTTAGCTCTGGATTTCATAGATTCTTTCATTTTGTGAAATTGGCGAGATTGTAGAGTGGATTTAGAGAGAAATATGATAAGGTGTATATCATATGTTCATTTATTACACTTTTACAGATAAATCCTACTAACTTAATGCATTCTATCGCATACAGAAAGAATAGATATAATACACATATTATACCCTTTTGTATTAATACCCTAGATATTGTGCCCTTTTAGTCAACCACCAATTGACTGGACCCTGATTGGGAGTCTTACTCTTATTTAAGACTGGGGGTTGGCATCTCCACATCCCTAGCCCCTGCAGCTTTTCTTCTGACTACACTACACAAATTAGAATATATACCCTCACACAACTACTTTCTACACTGTTTCTTTTTATTTGTCCTTGGTGGTGTTACAACATCTTGCGCAATAGTAACCCTAGGTGGAAACTATCATGACTATGGGTGAATGGCTCTATGTAGTGAGCCCAGTTGTATTTAGCTCTGGCTGCAGTATGTGTATGCTCTGCTGGCATGACCAACCCAGCACCCAATACTGGGACCAAAATTTCAAGACTACAAATAAATTCTATGATGTTGGTGATCCATCTGAAAAAACCATCACATTTTGTCTAGTGAAAAGGCCTCTGTCATCTTTGTCTGAGGAGAATAGCCCTGCAGAAGAGAGTACATTAAATTCTAAAGCATCAGATGTAAAATATAAAAATATTAATTTTGTTGTTCTCTGGAATAATCAGGAAGGTGGCTGGCTCCCTCCATAAAGTCTTGCCTTTCCTGATTAACAAAGTTTAACAGGTTCAAGTGGTTCTTTGAAGAACAACAGAAAATTTTGAGACTGAACAGTTCTGATGGAAACTTATAATGATTAATGATAAGCAAAGTCGCTCTCTGTTATGTCTTAACAATATGAGTAGCATAAACATAAATGTGGTATGCCACTAAATACCAGCCAGCGAGCTGGTGTTTAGCTGATGAGCTTCATTACCAAAACATTGTGGAGGTGAAATGACAGAACAGAGTGGAGGAACCTACACTGTCTCTTATATTAAAATTTAATCTTCCTGTACCATCAGAGAAGATTAATGTGGGTTACCTTTTGGTTCGGGTACGACCTTTAATTCCCAACCCATGATGATGTTTCCAGTGCCAAGGGTATGGCCATACCACAATATCTTGTTCAAAAACTTTAATTTGTGCTCAATGTGCCAAAGAAGATCACAACAACATTGCCAGGAAGAAGAAAAATGTGCTAACTGTGGGAGAATACAATCAGCTCGATCTCAAGATTGCCTAACTTTTAAAGAAGAGATGGCAATTCTACAAATCTGTACCAAGCAAAAGCTTTCTTTTCCAGCAAAGAGAATACAAAAAGACACTTACCTCTCTAAACCTGGTTAAATTGGATGTCTCTTTTGCTGCTGTGATATCAAGTAGAGCTCCTGTACATGCAAGCAACCAACAGTGTGGATCCCACAGTGAGCTGAAAAAGCTTGTTCAGATGTTATATGATCAGGTTGCTTCACTTACTGCAAATATTTCTTAGTTAGCGAAGATGAATAAGAAGTTGGTAGATACAGCTAGTGAAACTAACACTAGTGGGATCCCTTTGAAAGTTCCCTAAAGTTTTGTCTTTGTGGACAGGAGTAAATATAGCAGATGGTTAGCCACCAAATAAGCTCCCTGTTATGAAGCCCACACAATCACCTTTTCTGGGATGTCAGCAATTTCTCATTTTTTAAATCTCCCCCTCCAACACCACATATACTGGAGGATATGATAGAGGAACTGCCTGACACCAGGGCATCAGAGTTTTTTAAACAAAAAATTTGAAAAAGAAAAACCGGATTACCTATAACTAATTTTTTCATATATTTATCTGTATTTCTGTATCTAACTACCTTTATTTATGACATTATTGGAACATTAGAGTTCTTCAGTCCTGCATCAAAGATGTTAGAGTGTTGATGCATGCACATGAATCATTAATAATGTGCTTCCAAGAAACGCATCTATTACAAGATGCGGTAACACTCAGCAGCTATTTCTGTGAGAAATTCGACTGTGTCATAGACAGTAGAGAAAGTAGTGGTGTTGCTATTTTCATGCAGAATAAGGTGTCGGCTACAAGGGTACCCTCATTCTTTCTGTTGCTGTAAAAATCTCGGTCTCCTTTAAATTCTGCAATTTGTATTTCTCACTGAACTCTGAGTTCAATGCTCTAGAAATGTCAAATCTCCATATGCAAATCCCATCACCATCATTAATAATAGGAGACTTCAAGGCCTACCATATTTCCTGGGGCTTATTGTTCTGCTCCTGTCGAGGAAATATGATAAAAAGAGTGAGACAAGACTTGGACCTTTGTCTACTGAATGATGGGTCATACACAATCATGTGGTACACTGTCCAACATCGACCTCTCCTTATGTTCACTGCATTTACTCCCTCATCTTAATTGCTTGTGATGACCTTCACAGCAGTGGCCACAGGCCAATTATTATTGCTTCTGGTGTCGATTGCAAGGTGAACAAAAGGCCACAGAGATGATTGTTGAAAAGGCAGATTGGAACAGTTACCATAAAGCCGTCCCATCACAGTATGATGATGGTGCAGACGCCCTTGCTGAAATACCTCTTTTACGTCCCTGATACTTGAGAATGCTAATATATATATCCCACAAACATCGGGAAACCCTAGATGTCCTTTTGTTCCTTGGTGGAATGATGATTGCCAAAACACTATTAGCAAACGACAACAGGCACTGTGCAAATTTAACTGCGGCCTACAAATGAACATCTAGATTTGTACCATAAGGCTAGAGCAGTATATCATCAGGTGTTCTTAGACGCTAGGAGGAAATACGTGGACACTATCTCATGCACTATTACCAAATTTACTGTGTGGAAAAAGATGCATGGAATTTGCGGATCAGCAAAACAATCCATTCTTGCACTCATTCATGAAGAACTCCTTACATCATCTTTTGCAGTGGCAAGTAACTTGGCAGATTGTTTCTGTTCGGTGTCCCTCACCTCATCATACAGTAATGAATTTCAGAGGTACAAATTATAGATGAAAGTATTATTGTTAAACATTGGTGAGTTAAATGCCCATTTTCATTAACGAGTTGTTACACACACTTAAAAACTCAAGTGACACCTACCTGAACTTGACAGTATGCATCTCAGTATACTCTCCTCATATCTTACTACTTTGGCGCTACAATACCTATTGTGTATTTATAATGGTTCATTTTCCTCACAAGTCTTCCTTCGGTCAGAAGCCATAATCGTACCAGTAAGAACTTAAACCTGGTAAAGACAAAGCAAGCCCCTCAAGCTACCACCCTAGCTCTTTAACAAGCATTTTATGTAAAGCGATGGAGAGAATGGTGAACCGCAGGCTTACTGTACTTAGAGAGATATGACCTTTACGTCCAGAACAGTGCGTTTTTCGCCAAGGATGTTCTTCCATTGACCATTTAGTCACTAGAAGCAGCTATTCAAAACGCTTTCCTACTCCACCAGCATCTCGTTGCCATCTTCTTTGTTATCAAGAAGGCGTGAGACATGGTCTGGTAATGTGGTATTGAAAGCACCCTTAAAGAAATTGGAGTCAGGGGCAATGCGCTTGCATTTATTATGGGTTTCTTAAATGACCGAACTTTCCGTGTTCATGATTCATTATCGAGTAGCATCACTTGGAGAATGGAGTGGCTCAAGTGTAATAAGTGCCATGTTTGCTATAGCCATCAACAGTATTAGTGAATGTGTGCAGCCACCTGTTTCATGTTCTTTATTTGTTGATGATTTTGCTATATATATAGTATGTCCCGTTCAACAGCCACAGCAAAGAGAATACTACAGAACACTACATCTCACCTTCAAGCTTGGTCCAAGATTACTGGTTTCACATTTTCACCAGAGAAAACAAAATGTGTAGTCTTTTCTCGCCTGCGGGACCCTTTTATACCACAAATCTTTCTAAACGGGGAGTTAACTGCTATCTCTCGTGATATTAAGTTTAGGTTTATTTTTTGACAGCCGTCTTACGTGGGTCAGTTAAAAAAAAAACAATTAAGAACTAAATATTCAAACTGCTAAATATGCTGCAAGTTCTTAGCAGCACCAATTGGAGAGCTAATAGGTCATGTATGTTGCGATTTTATTATTCCTTAGTTCATTCCCATTTAGATTATGGTTGTGTTGCTTACTCTTCAGCGTGTCATACTGCGCTGAAGATGTTAGATGCTGTACATCATGCTTTTCTTGCTCTAGGTGCTTTTAGATCAAGCCCTGCCACTAGCATACTTGTTGAATGCGGTGAACCATCACTTTGGGTAGACTTGATCAACTTCTAGCAACTTACTCTGCCCATCTTAAAGACAACCGAATCACCCAGCTTTTACCACAGTTCTTGCGAATCCCAATTTGCAAAGGTATGAAGATCATTCGTGTTATACTGCACCTGCGGGTGTTTGTACCTGGCGGTTACTACACCTTTTAAATGCTGACATACCTTCTATTTTTTTCAATGTATCCCTGTTCATATCCTCCGTGGAGAATCAACCTTATAAATTTTATTTTTGATATTATATTCAAGAAACAATCAACACTACCTATTGTCTTTCAGCAAATGTTTCACCATATTCTCTACAAAATGCAAATTTATTTTTAATATAAAATGTATATATTTGGTCTACCTAATATATACAAGTGTATTTACTGCTGAACTGTACATTATCAATAAGTCTGAATATCCTTAACCCAAAATACCGTCATATCCTTATTTGATCCAACTTGTGTAGTGCACTCTAAGCTTTAGAAGATTTTTACTCTAGACATCCTGTTGTCACCGAAATCTATAATGCAATCGCCGAGTTGAACCATCGCAACACACAAGTTGTGCTGGATCCCTAGCTATGTAGGATTGTGGGCAGTGAACGTGCAGATTCTGCTGCTAAAGACGCATGTAGTCAACCTTCCTTCAGCACTAGAGTTACTACGTGCGATTTTATTGATAGTGTAAAACATGCTCTTCGAGCAAAGTGGCAAGATGACTGGATTGCCATAGTGGATAGATAATAAACTCTGGTACATTAAAAACACTGTATTACCATGGAACTCGTTCAGAAAACTCCGTCAAAAGGAAGTAGTCTTTATCGATTGAGGTTAGACCATACCAGTCACAAGTATCTGATGTCAACAGTAAATGCACCAATGTGCGTAAGATGCAAGTGCTGTTTGACTGTGCGCCACATCCTTGTGGAGTGCATATATTTTGCAGCCTTGGGTTGTAAATTTAAATTGCCCAGGAACATTCATCGAATCCAAATGTTATCTGGGCAATGAAAAGTTTTGGATCGGGTGTTTTAATTTCTTCGATGTGATAGTATTTATTTTATTTGCCATCTTAATAGTGTTATTTTTTTTTTATTGTTATGAATTTTATGTTAAATCTTTATTCTTTCTGTTATCCAAGAAGGAGCTCTTTACACTCCTCTCGAAATCGTTAAATTTATTTTATATATATAATTTCATATCTACATATAGTCTTTTTTTTAAATATTTGTTATTTTTAAGATTTTATCCATGATAGTTATACTTAATTTTTTAGAATGTTAGCTGTGATAGTAGTTGTATGTCTTTGTGTTTAATATTTCAGTTTAAGTTTTTATTTTGTTTTAGTTTTTTATTAGATTTTATATTTTTGTTTTCCGGGCAACGATAACGTAAAAATGTTTTTCGGCCAAAAAAAAATGACGAGGTTTTGAAAAATGTTGAATGTTTCCTTGAAATCTTATTAATTATTATAATAAATATGAATGAATTTTGTTCATTATGAACATATTTTCTAGTAAAAATGGTTTATTTTTAAATAATTTTCTTACTGATTTAACAAAATCTGAATCTTTCTGTTCAACAATGTTGCTGAGCGATTCATACTTTGCTTTTGTTTTTAGTTTTAAAGAGCTAGGTTCTGCTGTATTCTTTTCTGTTAGAAGCTCTTTTCTTTTTGTTGTGTTATAAACTGTAGGTGTTTTGTATTTTTTTTTTTTTTGTAGATCATCTTTAGACACATAATTTTCATCTTGTCTGAGAATGCTAGATAATGACACTAACACTGTTAATGAATTATTTTTATAATCTTCACAGTAAATTGATTTAACTGTTGTTTGATCTGGAATTACTTTCTATAAATGGCTTAGTTCTATAAATGCTTGTGTCTTTACTGATTGTAACATTACAATCACCAATATAATTTATTTTATGTTTATTTTCATAACTTTTATGTTTTGTATTGTGCACTGATATGTTAGATTTATGTGTTGCAGAGCAGATAGATTTAAGAAGGCAGGAGCAGATAAATGTGAAGAATACAGAACAATTAGCTTAACTAGCCGTGAATCAAAAATTTTAACTAGAATTCTGTCCAGAAGAATTGAGAGGAGAGTGGAAGAAGTGTTAGAAGACCGATTTGGTTTCAGAAAAAGTATAGGGACAAAGGAAGCAATGTTAGGCCTCAGATTAATAGTAGAAGGAAGAATTAAAGAAAAAAACCAACATACTTGGCGTTTATAGACCTAGAAAAGGCATTCGATAACGTAGAGTGGAATAAAATGTTCAGCATTTTAAACAAATTAGGGTTCAAATACAGAGATAGAAGAACAACTGCAGGAACTGCTAGAAGAACATTTTACAAGAACCAAAACAGCAACAGTAATAATTGAAGAACATAAGAAAGAAGCCATAATAAGAAAGGGAGTCCCGACAAGGATGTTCCCTATTCCCGTTACTTTTTAATCGTTACGTGGAACTAGCAGTTAATGATGTTAAAGAACAATTTAGATTCGGAGTTTTTGGCTGTTGCAAATATGTTCAGCTGTGAAAAAGAGAGTGAGTAATACGTCGTTAGTTTTTGAAAACGTCGAACGCGACTTTTCACAATAATCTTCAGCTCAGCTAGTCTTTTTTCTAACGTATATATATATGTATATATTGATCGATTTAAGGACTTCGTAAATACAGGTACATATCGTTTAAATATATATATAGATTATAAGATTAATTAGATTAGAAACATGTGGAAAAATTGCTTCCCCTTTAATTTTTGGCGACGAAAAAGAGAACAGCCCAAGTAACATCTAGACTTTCACAAATTTACAAAGAGAATCCTGAAATGTCACGACGGAAGTTAGAAATTATGAAGAGAGAGTTCACCGAATTACATAGAAATTTTGAAAGCCACGAAAAGACAAAAGACTTAAAAATAAGAATGGAGAGACAAAAATCTGATCATACCAAAGAATAATTACATTGGAGAGAGAAAACAATATATTATACGGAAAGGTAGACATCCTAATACCCGAGACAAGTAATCTCTGAACAAATCATGTAAATAAATGACCGATATAATTTTCACTTTTGTTATCGTACAAGAAATTGTCGAGGAGGAAGATTATAAAGAAGCATGAGAATTGAGATCACGGACACGGTCATTTTTATTATTCTATTAATTATATAAAATTTTAAAAAAAATACAAATCTAAATACAGTTATAAAAACCTTTTTGGCAGGAATATATATGTTACTGTGTATTGTACTGGGTACAAAAAGAAAGTAAGTTATTTGATCAAAATAATAGCTACTTATAAAAAATAATGATAAAAGTATCAGTGATAAAGAGTATACACAAAACTATAACCACAGGTTGATTTAACTGCTAAGAGCACTAATCTGAGCATGCGCATTTGTCACATAACGCCCGCATGCTCCTCCGATAACAAACCCTTTCGTACATTCGAACATTATTAAAAACGAACTATAAAAATATAAGTAACGCTTCACTATATACATACACGTTATCTATTGCCAATATAATAATAGCATTCGTTTATGCGGAATTTTTATTATGCAGTGTATAATATACATTGTAATACAAAAATAAAACCGTGAAAGTTATAAAGCGATTGATAAAAATATACAAAAAACCTATATTAAATTTATTTACATATATTAAAATAACGATGAGACAAAAGTATTACTCACATATATAATTTTTATATTGATATAATGTAGATAAAACATGAAAACCACTATCCAGTTCAATCTGGAAATTTCCGACACATCGATTCCAATAGAATTAGTAACAACAAAGAAAAAACATACAATTTGGAAATCACTGTACGCATTACAATTTTTGGAGTAGCTTGTATAACTATAGAATGAATGTCTATACGAATTAAGACAGTCCATTTTGAAGCTTATAATTTAAAATTGATTACGTCGTATCGAATAAGTTCACTATCCGGTTTGGAGGACCAAAATATGTGTGTGATTAGGTGGAGATTGAATAAGTAGACGAATCTATATTGAGTTTATGTAGTATTTATTCATTTGTAGAATGCATTTTTGATTAAGTATATCTGGTAGTCTTGTTTGTTGTAGTTTGATTTCACTTTAGTAATAACACATTGATTATTAATAATACACAAATTAACGTAAATGAATGAGCATTGTATGTTACCGTCCCACTACACCATCTTGCAACGTGTCCACAACACTCGATTGTAACAAAGTGTACTCGTCTGGTCAGCCCTAGCGGCGTGAAATGTAACTACAACAACAAGCTACCATTACAATATTTAGAATAAGAAACCATGATATTAAAACTTAACACCATTTTTTGGACTTATTCTTTAGATATTGTTTCAGATGGCTGTTGTGTGCTACCTCTTGTATGCCACCATCGTCATCTCATCAGTTGACTGATGTTCCTCTGGTAATGCTACCTTATGAAATGAATCATGAAGTGTGGTTACTACGGGCCTAATTTTCCAGATTTATCACTTTTTTAGCTTCTCCTCATAAGCATTATTTACAAAATGAAGTAATCATTTGATTTCTTTAAATTGATTTACAGTTAAAACAAAATCACAGCTTAGGCCTGGATTTGAAGACCAGTATATCCTACAAGATGCATATCTTATGTACGTCATCACAATACTGATTCCTAAAAAATACTTTCATCTTGGAAACTGAAACTTTCCATTCAGGATGTGATCTAACATTATCTAAGAACAAACCAATTCAGGATTATCACTGTCAAATAGTAGATCAGTACTTTGAACTTAGGTTTTTTCCTAGAATATTCATTGTTTCTTCTTGGGAATCAAAAGTTCAGGCCTTTCTAACATGATTTTGGTTTACTTATTTTTTGATTAACTGAAGGAATATCAGATAGTAGACTATTTTTCAGTCTTGGCAACTAGCAGAAGTTTCTTTCCATACGCCAAGCCTACTCCCAGGGATTAACTCTTCTGCCACTATTCTCTTAATGATCTCTTGCTCGGCATTCAGATTTGTATTTAAACAATAAGCTTCTTCATCAATAAATATATAGAAAAAATCAACTAGTTTTCTATTTGTGTTTTACAAAATATGCCAGCATGTTCGGAAACATTCCGTTTATAATCAAAATGTGCGGAATTGTGTGTCCATTCATCATCTTGTAACTCTTATCCACCACTCGGCCTGGTTGTTATTAGAAGCATCCTCTTCTGGCTCACTATCATTAGGTACTGTAACAGGGAAAATATAAAAAACCACTATTACTAACATTAAAAAGATAATCAAAAAACAATAATTTAATTCATAAAACACTAATTAAGTAAAATGATGTAAATTGAGCAGTCAGATTCAGCAACTTCATCTTGGAGAATTCTCCACAATTCTTCCTTTGAATAAATTTTTCATGGTTCAGCCATTGAATTACATTGAAACGTAATATAAAACCATTTACATCAAACTTTTACTCTATTGAAGTTGGCTGCCCTTTTGAGATGCTCTCCTGCGAGAAAGTGGAAGCGCTAATTACATTACGTCACACTACGAGCCACCTAACATCAAATATCCAAAGCAAGTATCAATACAAATTTGTATTAATATGCTACACGGGGCACCAACAAGACCATTAACTTGTAATCAAAATTTATACACGTGTCAGATTGCATACTAAAAATGTATCAAATTGATGCACAAGGGAGCCAACGTGTTAAAGGTACAATATAAACAGGTAAAATGGAAAAATTACGTTTTTTAATAGAAAAAGAGTAAAAGTTACAAAAACTACACTCACTTAGATATCTACAAAATATTAAGAATTGTTTGATTTTTAATCAAAATTTTATTAATAAGTCATTCAATTTTTACTGTATAAATTAAATGAATCTTCTTACTTTTATCAAAACTATTTTTGGTGATTATTCTAAATGGAGCTGTTGTAAGCGAGGCAGATTTTTTTATTAGTAAGGAACATATTTAGAAATTAATAAAACAAGTGTATAAGATCAGAACTATGTATTCTTTTACTTTAATCTTGTTATTTTTCATAATGTGCTAAGATTTGGTTTTGACAATAAAATTTTGTGGAATTTTTTTTCATATTCATTAAAAAATTGGCAATTTCTTTTTAGCATTCGTCTGTCTTGTTAAAACAAATACACTGCATGTCCAAGATTGTAATAAGAAAATAAAATTCTAGTCACTATGAACAATACAAATTTAACGTTTACTTCCATTCAAACTACTGGGGTCATCCAACCATTATGTTGCTTACTGATATATAATTCACAAGGTAATAATGACAGATAATCTCATATCTGTTATATTATTGTACAAATTCTGAATGGTGGTAAACAAACCTGGTTGCTCTTCACACATCTTCATTCCTCATGACCCAATAAATTGTGAGGTAAAAAAAATTTACCCTCAACTGTTATCAAAACCAAGATAAATGGCTTTGCAAAATTTAAAAATTTTACGCTTATTTTCAATAAAAGTATATAAAGTTTAATTTCAACATTTCTTAATTGAATGTACATTATATGTGATGTATGTAAACGATTAACAGTGGGAATATGTACCTATTTATTTGAAAAAATGCATAACCCATAGTGGTCAGTAAGAAATTAAAAGTAATTCCACCAAATTTAAGATTCCTTTTTTATGACCAATTAAGCAAATCTTTTTTGACTTTCATAATGTTATGCTATTGCTGTTTACTCAGCAAAATATATAGATTTTATTTTTTTGCAGCCTCTACTATTCCTTTCTTTTCCTGTTCAGCCTCCATGTTCATGTACTACTTCAGTGAATGAATTTATTTCGCTTCCAGAACCACTGCAAGGTATTATTGAATGAGAATGATATGTATGAATGTAAATGAAGTAAAGTCTTGTACAGTCCTGTATAAAAGTAACTGCCCCTTTACTAGGACTTGAACACTGGAACTCTCGACTTCCAAATCAGCTGATTTGGGAAGACACAATCACCATTAGATCAACCCGGTGGGTTAGCCTCCACCTTACCTAGAGCAGCTCAACTCACGGCCTTTTGTTATTATTACATTCATTTTTAAAGTTTATGTTTTAATTTTTTTTTTTACAATGTACATTTAAAATTAGGCAATTTTTTATGATAAATTGTTTCAGTAACTTTCATTGCAAAGTAGAAAAAACAATATTTAATAAGTTTCTTGCATAAAAATGAACATCATGGTAACTAAAAATAACACAGACAAGAAATAAAAACTAACTAAAGCAATTTTTAAAAATAATTAGCTTGCACCCAAATTGCTAAAAATTTTTCACAAAAACTAGCCTACATTATTTTGCAAAGTAAACAAAAAACAATATTTAATGACTTTGTTTGCACAACAATGCTAAGAAACATAGATTTCAATTTAACAAAAAATATATGTATGATCACAACTTAAAGAAAAACTAAAATTGCTGCGACTAAAAGTAATATTTTGTACAGATAACAAACGTTATTAACATTTACTTGAAAAATATTTTGTCATTATTATTCTAGCGTATCTGCAGAATGCCATCAACATTTGGTGCAAGGCCATGACTAAAAACATATTTAGTAGCTTCAAGCTGGAATTTTGATGCTACACAACTATCAGGAAACAAAAATTCAAAAGTTGCACCAATATCTTCACCTGAACTTAAGATTAACTTTTTTTGTACAACACTGAGAACCCATATAATCTTTGCCTTGGAAACATCATCTTTATTACAAAATTATGTAACTGTGTTGTCATTTCGCATAAATGAAGTCAAGAATTCAAATGTATCATTTGCTGCTGAAATGCTATTACTCTTATCAGAAGATCCAGGCAAAGAACACACAGATGTATCACAACTGTTGATCAAAGTTTTAGTCTGCTGAGTTGAAAACATTTTCAGTGAAGGCTGAGAATTCCATATCTTAATTATTTTGTTATGCTGCTTTCCTTTATTGTGCAAAGTTGCTGCCTTTCGGCCCATATTGTCCAGTCTAAGATGCTTATTACACATATCACAAAAAGCATGGTACACATCTCTACCTCTTCTCAACTAACTGAATTCTGGGTACAATTTTATATCTAATCACTGGTCATTAAAGAGAGCCTTTTTAGATGACATTTAAAAGCAATTAATTACCTAAAATACAAACAATAAAAAAATCATGGTGGTTTGAGAGAAATTCCAAGAAAACAGTTAACAAAATTAAAATTTTTCAGTGGTAACTTTTTGTTAAAATTTCACCAGTGAAAAAATTAACTGCAATTTGGAATAATCTCCTTTAATTTAAAAGAATAATTGAAGAATCTAAGTAAGAACTAGACATGTTCTTTGCTTGAAGCCCGTAGTTGCAATGTGCTGGGTGATGGAGTCGCCTGGAAAGTATATCAAATATTTATTGACATTACTTAAAAAATACTTTATTAATAACTAACATAATCTTAATTTGGTAACAAAAATTCAATTCTCTAAAAATTCTCGACTAAATTTGTATTTCTTGCCTATCGGAACTATGCTAAATGTAAACATCATAAGCTAAGTGTATCATTGTAGGTTACCGGCTAAAGCTTCAGAGGAGCAAACATGATAGTATTTTTTATGCATCCTATGGTACATATGATGTTAATAAATAAAAACGTATTAATAGGCTGGGTGATGGATATCATCGAGTTATTATAATTATTCTGATAATGGTGCATGCAAAAATCCTGGAACTATTAAGACAGAGATATTCATTATCTTAAGCAGCATAAGAGTCTTCACCAGATTTGTTATAGCCTTCTGCAAAAAATTTAATTAAAATGGGACTTCATAAATTCTTTAATATCTATGACTTACATAAATCCTGAAATTTCATGGTTGTACAATTTATTTGCAGCATTTATCTTTATTAATTATTGCAATGATTTTCATAAACTTTCATTGAGGAATTTTTAAGATAATGAAATGTACAATTATTTACATCTCATCTAACAACTACTGAAGTTAATAAAACAACTTTAAACTTTACTCACTTCTCTTTTATCGATAATTCAGTTTTTTATTACTAAGTATCAAAATTTTAAATCAACTACTTATAAGTAATTATCCCTTTGATATTAAAAATAAATATGAATTTTTGGAGTACTGCAAAATTATATTTTAAGTCACACAAAACAAGTAATTTTTTTTGAAATCCTCTTACAAATTGAACCATGCAAGATGCTCTGTTGAGTAGGAGTAAAAAAGTTAATGTTCTCCTGAACAGATAAATCTAAATTTAATTAGGAAAGAGTTAAATATAAATTATATTATTAACTTTTTTGACAGAGCGAAGCTTGGTCCTTTTCCAACATGACCTTTCTGATATTTCACTTGTAGTAGTTGTGACCAAAATGCATTTTCTGATTTTTATTTAAATTTTATAGTAAAATTCCTACAAATGTGAAACACTTTTTATAAATTTTTCATTTAAACATGGGAGCCAGTACAGGTGTTGGGAAATGTACAGTGTCAGCAGTATACAATGAGCACTTTATACCTCTCTCTTTTTCCTGTTTAGCCTCCGGTAACTACCGTTTAGATAATTCTTCAGAGGATGAATGAGGAAGATATGTATGAGTGTATTCTTGTACATACTCAGTTCGACCATTCCTGAGATGTGTGGTTAATTGAAACCCAACCACCAAAGAACACCGGTATCCACGATCTAGTATTCAAATCCGTGTAAATATAACTGGCTTTACTAGGACTTGAACGCTGTAACTCTCGACTTTCCAAATCAACTGATTTGGGAAGACGCGTTAACCACTAGACCAACCCGATGGGTCGAGCACTTTATACCTGGCTTTGTTAATACTAACTGTTGTATATTTATTGTGTTATTACCTAAAAATAAAATAAAACACGAGGATATAATGTACGTACCTCCTCAGTAGTCACTGGTCTGTATTTATTGGGTCTTCTAGGAAAACAATGATTATAACATTTTTAATACAGAAAGAATATTTGACGTAATGGCTAAATTTTTTGCATCAATTATTATTGGCAATTTAGTTTCATTTTAATTCTTTCATTATCATTCAAC
This sequence comes from Lycorma delicatula, assembly GCF_047948215.1. Lineage (NCBI taxonomy): Eukaryota > Metazoa > Arthropoda > Insecta > Hemiptera > Fulgoridae > Lycorma > Lycorma delicatula. The sequence goes on along the minus strand of NC_134461.1, from coordinate 78,378,085 downwards.
TTTTTGTATTGTTTACTACAATAAATTATTATTATATTTCAGATAAACTACTTGCCTCATATCCTAGTAGAATGGTGTACTGTTCAGATCAAAACGTGTTACTGTGTAATGTTTGTGAATATACAGTAACAAGTTTTATAGAATTACCTGGTGAAGATAGTAAAATATTGAATTTTTTGTACTATCACAGAGTTTTACAGAGAAATAAAGGGACCAAACTGTGACATGTAAATCAAATTAAATAAACAAAGATATAGTTTTTGGTGTTTTAAACAGGAAACACATGGTCATGAAACGCTATGCATCATTCATAAATATAAATGCCCCGCAACTTCTATTATTTCAGATTGATGGAAAACATACAACTGCCTTCAGTTTGAAGATTACCAGCACCTTATTGTCACTCACAGCTACAATTTTGTACATCCCAACCACATTTTACACTCAGTACCTTGAAAAATTGTAGAGAAAAGTGAGAGTTATCTCATAGAGAGCTTAGCAGAATTTATATTCAAGAGGAAATAATAACTATAAAGAATGGATTATATATTTTTTTTTAAAGCCATGTCAGTGATAATGCTGATTCTGATGATGACTTCTTATAAATTTTAAGTTGAAACCATAAACGAGTGACAATCTTTGATAGTAAGAAGATTGAGGTTGATAGAATAGTAGAGAATTACCCAGATTGGAATGAGAAAGTTTGTTGTTTACAGAACTGTTAGTATTGTATTTCTTAAATATAGAATAGTAAACATTACATGAAAAAAATTTTAGAATAAATATACAATTGAAAGAAATTATATTTTTCCAAGCTACATCTTCCTTTTGAACATATTTTTGCTGTATTCAGTAGTGTTAATAGTTAAAATACTATCAACAGCTCAGCTATCAAACTAGTCACTATCAACAGCTCAGGTTGTGTCCCTTTGAAATCAATAAAAATGGCAAAGTTTTTTCCAAAATAAAATAATATTAATAAATTTATCATCATTCCTTTTACATTCCTCCTTTGTCAGACATTTTTCTACAAATTAAAAAAAAGCATTACTAACATGTAAAATTGTCACAAAAAATATAAATCTAAAAATTTTCAAAATTCAATTTAATTTTAGAGGTTTACTCGTCTTAATCTAGTAATTTCTATACATAAAAAAGATATAGATGTGATTTTTTTATAAGATTCCATCTTTTCTCTATATAAGCAGTAAAATTCCATATAGAGGCAGTATGCTGAAAGAAAAATAATGTAGCTATTAGAAACTTTAATGACTGAAAGGGAGTAAAACTTGTTTACTCCCATTACCTTCTACTTCACATCATACAAACATATAATTACAGAGTGAACAACATAAAACCAAACCCACAATGAAACTGCTACCTAATACTATTTATGAAAGACTCGCACAATTAGTGAATGTATGTGTTACTACCACTGATTGTTGCTGCCATTTGTCATACGGTTATGTATCAATGCAATTGATTGTGTAAAATACCTGATTCAATCCAGGAGAGGATAGCTATAGTTGAGACCTATATTTGTTCTGGATTGTTTGAAGAATCATGTCAAGTATTTGTAGAAAAATTTCCGAATGCCTGTATCCCAGCGAAGAGTAACATACAAGATTTAGTTAAAAAATGGTGCACAACAGATACGGTTTCAAATTAAAGACCCACCCGGTTGGTCTAGTGGTTAACGCGTCTTCCCAAATCAGCTGATTTGTAAGTCGAGAGTTACAGCGTTCAAGACCTAGTAAAGCCAGTTACTTTTACATGGATTTGAATACTAGATCGTGGATACCGGTGTTCTTTGGTGGTTGGGTTTTTCAATTAACCACACATCCAGGAAATGGTCGAACTGAGAATGTACAAGACTACACTTCATTTACACTCATACATATCATCCTCTGAAGAATTATCTAAACGGTAGTTACCGGAGGCTAAACAGGAAAGAAAGAAAGTTTCAAATCAAAAACAAAATAGGCAATTTTCTATGAGGACTCCACAAGTCATTGCCAATATTGAAAGAACAACTACTGCCAGTCCAAAAAAAATCACTACACAAGTTATCCCAATAATCTGGTGTTAAATACACATCCTGTCATACAATTCTTCATGAATTAAAATTGAAACCATACCGCATTACAATTGTGCAACAACTAAAGGAGACAGACAAACCAAAATGACTTGATTATTGCAAATGGCTTCTCGTAAACACTGTTGGTGTACAGATAAACCCAATGTCATATTTCATGTCAGACGAGGCATAGTTTCATTTATCCAGCCACATTAATTCACAGAACACCAGGTATTAGATGGTGAAGAATCCTCACGAGATACTAGAGCATCTACTTCACGATGAGAAAATTGGTGTTTGGTGTGCCGTTTCTGGTAATTGTATAGTGGACAAATATTTTTGGACCAAATTGTCAATACATAGGTTTACCTCACAATTTTCAAAGAATTGCAGTTAACTGATAATGAAAAAAATACAGCTTCTTACAACAAAACAGAGCGTGTCACACATCAAACATTTTACTGAATCTCATTCGTGCAGCTTTCACAAATGAACAAGCTGTCAGCAAAGGACGGTGGCCTCCACGTTCACCAGAATTGTCTACTAGCGATTTTTTCGTTTGGAGGTACTTAAAGGAGAGAGTTTATGCATCTAATCCCCATAATATTGATGAACTGAAGGTGAACATTCAATGAGAAATCAACACAATTGACAATATTTTGTGTCGGAAGACAATCATTATGATCAGTCAAGCACAAAAGTGCATCAATGCCCAGGGTGATCATTTTAAACATCTTTTGTAACAATAAGGTAAATAAATGCAACACTTAATTATATTTTATGGTTTTCTTTATTTAATTTATCCGCATCATTCATCAAATTTCATTCCAACATAACCTACTAATTCTGGAGCAGTTGTTATGGGTTCGGTTTTATGTTGCTCACGCTTGTTGTATTAAAATTGAAGTACAAGGCAAATTAATACATTTTAATAATAAATTATAATATATTTCAAGACTCCATTTACCAACATTTAATAAATCTGTTAATTTGCGCGAAGATTGAAATAGAAACAAATCTGCAGGTTTGAAATTTGATCTATTTCAGTAACATCAATTTTCCCATTGAATTTAGTAAAAATTATGGAGTACTCTTCAACTTTTTATAGAAAAACAAATATTGTATTGAAGATAAGGAAGAATTTTAAACTAAAAGAATCTTTATGAGTAGCAGAGTTGTAGTTCCGTAGAAAGAGTAATAATACTCATCACTAACCTTCAGAAGATGGTAAAAAGTAACATGATGTATGTTTCATCAAATTACTTTTATAGTAACAATAATATTTCTCAATCTTCATGGCATATATAAGCTGATCTGTCTTTCTCATACAGTACCATCAGATTTCTCCTACAATTTATGTTAGCAGCCTAAGATGTTACCCAAAAATAATGAGTCACTCTGAAGGTTTTACCACATTTGCCTGAATATAGGTTGAGGTTTTTCCAACATTTTGTTCCATAAAATGGAGGACCAACCTATAAGCACGTTACATTTGGATTAAACAAGGCTTTTACGTTTCTATATTCATGATGGGGGTCTTACTACGGTTTATATTTATAGTAATAACTAACTAAAGTTACTATTATTAATGAAAGTACCCAATTAATCAAAACAGGGTTGGATGGATGAGCTTTGGTCAAGGATTGGCTTAAAACAGTCTGTTCCAAAAACTTGAGTCTTAGAAGACAGCAATGAATGTTAATATTAGACTCATTTGACCGAAAATGTAAAATTGGAAGTAAAAAAAAACTAAACACAATTTAGTTACATAATACCTGGTGGTATTGAATTTTTAAAAAAATTATGAAGTACTCTTCAACTTTTTATAGAAAAAAAAACTTTGTATTACAGATAAGGAACAGTTTTAAACTAAAAAAAAATCGATGAGTAGTAGAGTTACAGGTTTTGGATGTAGTTACGAATAAGCCTTTTAAAGAAATCTTTAAAAGATTATACTGGTTGGATGCGAAGCAACAGTCATCAGCTAACTCCTATTGGAATAATTAAAAAACTTTCTGTGAGCTTATTATGCAAGAGGATTATTAAATCATGGATATAATAAAATCATATCACATTAGACAAGGATGTAAAAATATTATGCATTAGGAATACATTAGGTAGAATTGAAGATGATACTCTATGAGAGGAAGAATCAAATAACGAAAACAATATTTTATTTTCAGATTGTAGTAATGATTATAGCATCAATTCAAACATTCATGAGTTGCAAGTGAATTTTTTTTTAATGAAAATATAGAAAAACAACTTGCATAGAAATGTAAAAACTGCAATAATTACTTTTCTTTAAAAATATTTCTTACTAGTACATAATGTTATGTTTCTTTTAATATTTTTTTATTATGATGCTATTTAGATAAATGGTATGTATAATATAAGAAAATAATAGTATAATAGAAAGTATATATATTATTAAAATCAATTCTTTTTTTATTGTTGTCCATATCTTCCTCTGTACTAATTATATTAAAGACTAAAAGTAAAACTCAACAATGCTCCACAGTACAGAATTTAATATTTATTATTACATCTTCATTTGTACATCAAAAGTGCTTTTGAGGATTTTTTCTCATCAGTTGATTAAAAAATTAAAAACTTAAAATTACACATTAAGAAATTAAAATTATCGCATATATAGTGTAAAATATACAGTCAAAAATTAAAATTAAATATTAAAAATCTGATGTGGACACCATATGAATTCCTTGTACGCCTATTAAATTACATACACACATTTTTTTAAAATGGAAAGTACATAAAATTTTATTTCATTAATAACTTCTGATATTTTTTTATAATTTTTTTTTATTATTATTGAATTATTATTCATCGCAAATATTTTTTTACAATCATAGGTTAATAATTATTAATAAATCAATATATTTAAATTAAAAAAAAAGGTTAAAAAATAAAGGAGATAAAGTCTGATTCGAACTGATGCGCCTTCCCTTGTAAGATGCAAACATTTCATTAATAAAAATGTTATTTGGCTATTACTCTGGAACTGATGAAAATAAGTACCACTTATGATATATTGTTGAAAAGCTCTTAATGAGAGCTATTACTGCAGTTAAGAAAAAGTCTAAAATTCAATTTTTTTTTGCTTTTGGGCTTTTTTGAACACTTTTGGTTCAGTCAATTGCAATCAAAAGGGGAGGTGCACATCTAGATGTTACAACAGTCCTAAATCTAAAATTTCAGCATCCTATGTCTAATCGTTTTTGAGTTATGCGAGATACGTACATACATAAGTATGTACAGATGTCCTTGCCGAACTAGTCAAAATGGATATTTCCATTGAAATCTGAAAACCAAAATTTTTCATGATTACAATACTTTCTTGTACAAGGTAAACAAAAAAACATTCTTAATATAAATTTTTTTTTTTTAATTTCTTATACATGTCTGCAGCCGGCTACTGCATACAATACCATAATAATATTTTATGAATTTTACTTAATATTTACAAAAGTACTATCTATAACAGCTTTGATAAGAAAATCATAATCAAACTCTGTCTGCAGATTAATTACGCTGAATTTTTGTTTATATCTGTATATATAATATTTTTCTAAAATGCCTGATTTTTTATCATTATTATCATTTTCGTTTGTACATTCAATTATTTTTTAATTTATTTCTAGATTGGTAATGGAATGGTTGTTAACTATTGAATATGGTTGGCAAATTTGAAAATCCTAACTTATTGTTTTTATAATGTCTAAGTGTTCTGCAAACCTTGCCCTAAATGATCTATTAAGTTTTCCCCATATAAATTTTATTACAATCATTACAGGTTATTTTATAGAACTGCAAAAATTATTAGAATCATAGTTATCATTATGGAATTTTAAATGTCTTATTTAAACTTATATTTATTTAATAGGACTTTTAAAATTCCATAATGATAATTGATTCTAATAATTTATACAGTGTATATAAAATAACATGTAATGATTGTAATAAAATTTATATTGGGAGAATTAATAGATCATTTAGGGCAGGGTTCTCAGAACACTAAGACATTATAAAAACAATAAGTTAGAATTTTCTAATGTTTCCGACCATTTAATAGTTAGCAAAAATTCCATTACTAATTTAGAAACAAATTTAAAAATAGTTGAAATTACAAATGAAAATGATAAAAAATTTTAGAAAAATATTATATACACAAATATAGACCAAAATTCAGCTGGATTAAACTGCAGACACAGTTTGATAATGATTCTATCAAAGCTGCTATAGATAGCAGCACTTTTGTAAATATTAAGTAAAATTCATAAAATATTAGTTCAGAATTGTATGTAGTAGTTGGCCACAAGCATGTATAGGAAATTTTAAAAAATTTAAAAAAAGTTTGATGTTATCAAGAATGTTTAATTTTTAATATTTTTGACTACATATTTTACACTATATATGCAATAATTTTAATTTCTATGTATAATTTTTTAATGTGTAATTTTTAAAGTTTTTAATTTTTTGACCAACTGACAAGGGAAAAACCTCAAAAGCACTTTTGATATACAAATGAAGAAGTAATAATAAGACAAGAATTATTAGATTCTGTATTATGGTGCATTGCTGAGTTTTATATATTAATATATTATTGTGTATGTATGTATAATAAACTGAGATTAATCTCTAATTGGTGTAAAAACATTTCTACCCTATCTTCCTTCCTAGAGCTATGGTGCAAGAAAGAAAGTATGGTAGTCAGTCAAAAAATGAGGTATGGATGTTTTACATTTCATGACCCAGGGACCCCATAAACAGAACAAAAAATGGGAGAGGGGATAGTTTTTATACATATGTATGCCTATTGGTGAGTGTGAAGCTTAATAGAACTTTTTACTGGATAAACTGATTTTGATTAAATTTTACACACTCTTCTTGTATATGGGGCATTTTGTTAATAAAATTCTTGGTCATCTCTAGGAGGTGGGGTAGATAATTTTTTTTGGATCAATTTTCTCCAATTTTGCAAACATAACCTTACTTTATATTCAGTAGTCATGTGTGCCTGCTTATCTTATAATTTAAATAAACATTTTGCTCCAAAAAAAAAAACTTATTTATGGTACATTTTTAACTTAACTTTTTTTGTCTTCCTAGGCACAGTAGTAGTGCAAATGACCCCCCAAAAAAATACTTTGGGTATAGGGGAGCTGATCAAAGTTTAAAAAACTAGATAACTAATATTAAAACTTTGTCGTCACTTTTGTTTATATATATTGGATGGCTTCATTCAAAATAACCTGTGTGCAAGCAAATAACACTGTACTCGGCAAAGAAACTAGTAATGAAAATCAATCAGACAGCTGGCTGGAGTACAGGCAATTTTAAAAACATAATTACACTAATCAGTATTGGACCATTCAACTATATAAGGCTATTGACCTTGTATCAATTATCAATATGATCAATTTAAATACTAACTTCAACATACTATCCTAAGTTTTTTGAGATTATTCAAGACAATGAAGACATTAAAGTGTTTTGTTTACATACATTTTGATTCAGATATTCTGTTGAATATTTACCAAAGATTATAAGCCAATTTTTCTAAACTTACTCTATCATAAGTTAGAAAATAGTGTATCTTAAAAAACATACATTATTGTAAATACACACACATACACCTACTGTATGTATATTTTAATTTCTGTCTTAACAGTTATTTTTTAATTTAATTTTCTCTTAAATAAGCAGATGTTTATTTTTACATTCATTCAATTTTTACCTTCTGTACAAATTCTTAACATTGTTTCTGTTCTTGATTAGTGTAAAAAAAATTTTAAATGCATTTTAGTAAATCTTTAATGTATATTTACTACTGAAGTCTTATATCAATCTATCAAGTGTTTTTTAACCTAGGTTGTTCTATGCTGACGTTCATATTTTTATTATGTATTTATACTTCATAAAGATGAACGATTTAACAGGGAAAATATCTATAAAATCATAAATGAAAGTGTTTCCTATATGCTGATATAAAGTATAGAAATTGGCAAAAGAAAATGGTTTTTGTTTAGAATTTTGTTAGCCAGGCAAAGAGTTAAGAAAAGATACATACAAAATAACTGTGAATAGAAATACAAACTAGATAATTGTTAATCTAACATTTACGGCACAACATTCATTCATATCCTTATGAAAACATATATACATGAAAAGTGTGTCTGTTACAGCAAATAAAACTTAACATCTTTCACACATAATATAGGAATCATGTTTTGGTGCTACTGCTTTAATGATTAAATAGGAGATTACTACTTCTCAAAATTACCTTTAAAGAGAATAGATAACTTAACGAAAATATTTTTCAAGTAGAGTATAGTAATGATTTCCTAATAAAGAATAATTTTGTTTTTAAATTGTAATATCAGAAAGTTAATTTTATATCAAATCATATGAGATCATCAGTTTTTTTTTCATTTAGCAGTAAATTTGTCAGTCATTTAATTACTACCATATAATATAGTTAAAGAATTCAGTTAACACATATTACTAATTTACAGGATACATTTATATATATTTTTAAAACAACACAATAAACACAAAATAAAAAAGATTACAATTAATTTTAAAATTATTATTGAAATTCAACAGATATCACAAGATAACATGATTTAATATTTCTAATTTACACAACAGTAAAAAAAATAAACAGACCAGAACCCTAGTTAACTGTCATAATGTAGGCTCACTCCTTTTCAGGCTAGTGGGAATTCCTACAAGATAAAACCTAACAATAGAATATATAGCTACCATTTACAAATTATACAAGAAAAAATAAAAAACATTGGGTACAGTTTCTGTGTCCAAGGTTAATTGCTTACTGAAAACATTTATTGGCTATCAACTAATATATCTTTATTGGCTAGAGAATGATGCTCCAAAAACTATGAAAAGATTTATTATTCATGAAGAAATTTATATCAGAATTTGAAAAGAAACAATTTACTTTCTTTTTTAACTTTTCTGTTTAGGAGTATTTTTTATAATTATATGCAGCTTCTCTATCAGCAGTTAGTTACTCTTGCAAATACCTTCTCTAAGATTACTACAGCTTCATTTAGTTGCTGTTTTTTCCAAACAAATGGCAGCTGATATAAAAACTAGGAGTACTGTTAAACTCCTCAGACTGTATATGTTTGAAAAGCCTGTAAAATATAGTCTATTAAATGAATTCAATATTAAAAATGAATCTGTATTCTAATAAAACTGCATCAAAAATTAGGGTTCCGTTCTACATTAAAACAATAAGCAAGGATTTAAAAATTTATTTATATACATTTATGTATAAAAAAATTAAATAAAAAAGCAAAATGAGTAATATTGTGTATTTACAGAAAATAAAGAACAAACACATCGGTGCACAATAGTAATAAATGTTAATAAGTTACAATAGCAAATTAAAATAACAGCGAAAATGGCATTCATTTATAATGAGTGTGTTTTGTACTTAATAATTTATTTATTTACTAATTACAAACATATTTATTATTTATCACTCGAGGCATAATACACATTAAAAGATTGAAAGAAAATACAATAAAATTCAAATCATAAAAACAATAATTAAATATATCTGTCCAATGATGTCTGTTTATATTTAACACCAAATAAATTATACAATAAAACTCAAAATATAAGTTATTTGAAATATAATAAAATATTTCTGTACAAAATTATTAAATTGAAATTATAATAATCTGTTAATTCTACGCATATATGTACGGTTAATTAAAAAGAAAAAAATTAAATGAATTGCATTTAATCTAGGTGACCCTTTTCATACAAAGGTGTGCAATTTATTTTACAAAACACAATAAAATAATAATATTTATTATAATTATAAAGACAAGATGACGATGATAATAATTAATGATTCTTTATCAATCATTATAATTATACAACTGAATAACTGTTTCTGTTTTCACTTATTAGTTCTTCCTATTCTTCTTTTTCTTCTTTCATTTTGTTTTTTAATAAGGTATACAATAATCAATAAAACGTATTAATCCACAAAACTCTGTTCTACACAAGCCTTCACCCTTTTTTCATACTCTCTTCTATTTTCTTTGTACAATTGAGCGGCCATAGAATTGGCTGGTGAATTTGGATTTGGATCACTTAGTAGCGACTGTAAAACAATAGAAACTAGGTATAGAAAAATAAATATGAATAACATAAATATGAATAACAGCATTCAACTACTATCAACACTATTCCACCTTTTCTTTAAATTAAACATTGTTGTTCCTGAGTATGTATCATACTTTTTTTTTTTGTTAAAAATTAGATTTCTTTAGCAAACACTTAGGAATCTAAAAATTAATAAAACAACATGAACACAGTTAAGGAAAATATGTATGGTACAATAAATGCAATATTTGACAGCTGTAGTGACTGAAAAGATGTGGTGCTGTTAAATTTTTAATATGAATACACTTTACAGTGTCATTTTCTTTTAACTCTTTAAACACTTTCTGCAGACATATCGACAGTTGAAAGATAATTATGCTACAGATAAAATGACAGGTCTCTTAGTCATTATGTAATATTTTTGCTTGTTTTATTATAAATCTGTTTGGTGGATATTCTTTCATATAACCAGTATAAATTGCATTATGAAAGTACCAAAAAGATAAACTACGCCTCGATCACGAGAGCTTTTATTATGTACTCCCATTCTTAAGTTCTTGGTTCTAATTAAGCTAGTATAAGCTTAAAAACAGTTTTGCTGTCTCTGTGGTCCATGACTTATCACTTATCTTTTACCATAACTCCTTGATGCAATTTGTAAACAAATACCATCAAGGTGAAATTATGTCTATAAGCTCTTACTGTATGACCATACCATTATCACATATAAACTTTCTAACTCATCTCTTACTTATTCCATAAATAAGGAAAGTGACAAAACACTCAAAATGGATCTTACCACAGCCAGAGAAGCTCTGCCGGTATTATGGAGCTACCCAATTATAAGCTGAGGCTCTAGCAAATGATAGCTAACCCAACAGTCTCGTTCCAACAACAATAAACAGAACTTTAGCCAAAAATTCTGTTCCTCATTTTTTAAATGACTCATATTATAATACATAGAGTAATAAACTGCAACATTGGGTAAATAAATACAGAAGTGTTACCTAGAGGTAGCTGCTTTAGGTTGGGCTAATTTTTATATTGTATTTGGTTTCATACTGTGTATAAATTCTGGATTCAGTTTTGAGTCCCATGAATGATATTAAAAGTAATTTTCAACATAATGCAAGCATCATTTATCAACTTCTGCAGAATAATATTTATTAGAAAATGCTAACCTAAGACCAAAAGGCAAAAGAGGATTATAGCTAGTAAAATGAAGAAAATGTGCCACATCAAATGTTTAATTCTAGACATATTTTTTATAAATATCATGCATGTAGTTTCACATATAGAAAATTGAAAATTACATTTAATTGATGTAAATGGAAAATGTAGACAAGTACTTAAGGATATTGTAATGGGCACTAGGAGAGTTATGTTTTCTCTTTAATAAATGAATGTCTTTTTATCAATTAACAAGAAGAAATAAAGTTTCCAATAATTCTTGTTTATTGTCTTAACATCTATCATTTCACCCCAATCCTAAGTTTTCTGGCAAATCTTAAAAATTAATTATAATAAATCATTCCATATGCCTTACATTCTAATGAAGCTTGTATTATAAGTAATATTAATTTTTTAATCCCGAGTCTTAAAAGTCCAACAAAAAGTTTAAAAACAACTCAAATAAATGCTTATTTCTTATACCATAACAAATCAATAAATGTAACAGATATGGTGGGATGCAGCTAGAATGTATAAATATCTGAAAATTATTATGTTGATCCACAATTATCAGATAAGAGAACCAGATTGATCAGACAGTAATTCCTGAAACTACGAATGTAAGCAACGAATAAATACAATCATTTAAACAGAGTATTCATCAATTTCAATATGTCACGTAGAAGACTAGTCTATCACTTATGACATAAGAGATAAAGTATAAATTAGATTTAAAAGCATTAATCCTTTACCCTCCAATTATAACATCAAGTAGTGCCACTGGGTCTCCAGTTTTTTGATCACTTAGTTCCCTATCAGCTATTAATAAAATTTATGGTGATTACCTTATGTATATGGTAAAATTGGTTATATCAAAAACTTATTTTAAAAAAACTTTCATTTAATCAAAAAATAGGGTTTACGTGTCAATTACAATAATTTTTTTCAGTGTGATATTTCTGGAAACCATTTTCTGGATGTAAACCTGGGTTTATGGAACTACATCGGGCCAACATTGGGGTTATCTATTTCATCATAATTACCTTCCCTTTCACTGTAAATATAAAAAATGGCATTTCTTGATCACTTTCTTCAAAATTATAATCAGGATCTTCATCACTACTATCATTAAATTCATTTTCAATATCAGTATCAGTTAAAAAACTACTAGAACTGATAGATGCCATTATCAACTCAGAGTACATAACCTCACATCAAGAACATAATTAAGTGTAAATCAATCTATTTTCGATTCTATCAATATTATGATCTTATAAACAGATGTAAGTTTGTTTTTGGATCTCTGTGCATTACCATGGTTAGTTTAAAAATGTTTAGTCATATTTAACAAAGAAATGCTACATATAAAATTTATTGTAGAGTTATTCTCGTCAAAGGAGCAGTACCAGTAAATTATGATGTAAAACTGTATTTGACAAAGGGTTAAACCTAAAATATACAACCACGACCTTCAGTATACATTTTTAATTTAATTATCTATTTAGGACTCATTTTCTACTTTAAAGAAGTAGATAATAGGTCCATAGATGTTGCCTTAACAGGCAGGTATCTGTAAAAAAAAAAAAAAAAAAAAAGTTCAAAAGTCATTCCTTAGGAATGATTAACAGCAAATTATAGCAATGCAGCTTTCAATAGCTATGCTACCAAGTTAACTGATGGTTGATATACCCAGTACAAAGCTTGAAGGTGTGCTATTATTATCTTTGAGAATTACTAAGTTAAAATCAATACTATGGAAACTAACGCTGTAAAATCCACAAAAATTATTTTTTTAATTCAATACAATGACAACCTCTTGGGTATGATATTTTGAATTACATTCCTTTAACTGGATCTCTGGGAAGGGACTATAAGAGGTATGTGATATATTAATAAAGCTTCATGGATTCAGAACTTAGTCATGCTGAATGAAGTGCAATAAGATATACAGGTGGATTGAAGTTTGTGTATAAGCAGAAGAAAGGCTGGAACTAGCTACAGGCCAGGAGTCATTGATAACACAAGAGGGAAAAGATAAGAAAATATATGACTGAAATAGTAAAAGGAAAGTCAGTTCTTATGTAGTTGATAAAAAAGTACCTCATGTTTCTGAGGAAAGCAATGTGTTTACAGAAGAATGTTTAATAAAAGAACAAAAAGAATATATAACACAAAGAAAAAAAGGACAACATGACAATCTGATTTCTTTTAAAATTTGACTCCACTTCACATAACATCTCAGAGAATGACATTCTGAAATGTGAGGATAAATATACAAAATTTTATATAAAAAAATACAACTTTAACAACTGCTGTTTGTTGCCCTCACACAGGTCTTGAGTAAGTGAAGAGCCTTCCTGCTTGAAGCAATAACAGTTACTATGTTGAGCAGTACAGTAGGAAGTTGTAAAAACAGATAAGCCAATGTACAGATTTCTTTCAAATTTTTGGTGGCTTGATAAAATTACAACCAATTTATACTCTCACAATGAGTAAAAGCATTTATTTTAATAAGATTTTTTTGCTACATCAGCTAAATAAATAATGAACTTTGTTCACTGTAGTAATTCTATATCGATAACATTAGCTTTCTGAATCACGAAAAATGAAATCAATCTTAAACTATAAAATAATTTTTAAAAAAACAATAAAACTAATTAACCTGTATAGATGTCAGTATAGCAGAAACATCATATGTAGGGCTCCATCTGTTTTGCAGAATATCTAAACATATTCCTCCATCAGCATATACATTTGGATGAAACATTTTTGATACAAACCGAACAGTTGGTGGTTTATTTGGATATTCTTCTGTGAATTCTATAGTTAATTTAAAAGTACCATCTTCAAAGGGGGTATCATGAGGCCTAAGGAAACAAAAATAAAACTCAGTTAAAATAAAATAAAAATAAAATATTCTGGTGGATTTTCTGGTTTATATATAAAAGTTTTTTTTTTTTTTAATTTATACTACTTTTCAAATGTAATGATAAGAAAAAACTGTATGACTACAAAATTCCCACTATTCTTACCATAAAAAAATTCTCCATGATGATTTCTTTCCAAGATGCAAATGATTAGAGCATTAGTGAAGTTAATTACTTCTTATTTCAGAGTGCAATTGCATTCACGTAAATCAACCATAACCATACCAATATCACACATCAAAATTGTTGTTTTACATTATTGTTATTTATCACATAACAGAAATGCCAAAAGATTTAAGTATTTAAATTTCTTGTTTAAAAAAAGAAGAACCTTGCTATCTTTAAAATGATTGGTTAACAGTGATAAATTCACCCACATGATAAACAGTACACATGTATTTTTCAACTACAAAAGTTCACTGAACCTGGAATATAACTTCATGACCCAACAAAAGAAAGCACAATTACGTTTAGTATATATATATATATATAGACATACATAATTCTTCACTTCTCATTTACATATGAAGTTCATTTATGTTAAAACATGAAAATAAAACATCTCCGGTGATTTATTTGCAGTCTTTAAAGTGTTTAATTTGACAAAACACAGATTTTTGTTAAATTCTTGTGCAACCCCTAAATATATTAGATTCACAAATATTTCATCATAATAACCTATATAATATGTAGCACTATTACTAAAATAAGTTTAATGAGAAGAAGTAAGACTAAAAAATAGTATTTTAAAAACTTTTGGCCAGAACCATAAAACTGATTTAACGGCAAACAATATTGCAAAGACATTTTAACCTATTGTAGGTGGTAAAACTGAATTCCATAAAAGAAAAACACAAACATCAACATTTTTTTAACTGAGAAATGAAAAACATCAACTTTTCCAAAGTTGAAGAAATAATTTTCTTGATTAACCCTTTAACATGTTAGTTATGCAAGTAATTGTGACCCCCTATCAGCATGGAAATAAAAAAAAAAATTACAGAAATGAGCATGTTAGTTGAATTTATTTTATTTGAACTTCTACTTAAGATATGTGTATAATATTTTAAACTTAAATAGTAAATATTCTAGAATACTGATTAATAAATGTTTTAACATGAAAAAGGAAGTGAACAGTTAATTTAAAAAGTTTTGTTAGTATCATAGATCTCATAACGTAGATCTATGCACTAGCCAGCTTCAGTTACACAAGCCAGTGAACTTAAACCCCAAGTTATTACTAACAAGTCATTACTAGTGTCTTGTAATGCATCCTCAGAAAATAAATCAGTCATTCTAATAAAAATCTAATATTGTAGGTCACTGTATCACCAGAACCATTATGCATTATACTACAAATTCATCCTCATCATCAGTCTCATCTAATGTAACAATATCTAGTAACATCGAGTAACATTTTATAACCTAATGATACTAATCCCCTATATTACTAAGTAAATTGAGCAAGTCATATTACACAACAGCAGCTGATAACAATACACGAAGCATACTAACTATTACAGCAAAACACGTCTAAAGGTTAAAATATTTTCTACTGTTTTATATTAATATTTCATCTAAATAGAAATTATTAATATATTAATAAAAATAAAAATATTACTATTTTCTATTCATAATGTTTAGGAAAGAAGCAATTTCCAAGACTTAAATTTTACTCAACTGAGCATAAAATATTATCAGATAAATCTCCTTCCAACAGATCCACCACGTTTTCTTTTCCTCATTTTTTCTGCCTTTCAAAGAGATATTATGGAAGGGAATTAGCTGCTACCTAGCTCCATCCTGTGCTGCTATTAGTACTTCAAGCCAGAAGGATTGCTGCTTTTTTAATGGGTCTTCACAGCAGGACAGCGACTCTACCTGTGGGCTTGTTTGTGTCTCCTATCTTTGTCTATCCAAGGGATTGTACAGAAGTACCTCCTATTGGGTGAAGTCCAACAGAGTAAATTTTATTCCTAAAATCTAATCTAACCTAAATCTAACATTAACAAAATAATGAAATTTTAAAAACTTTTTTTTACTTTTTATTATTACTTTTAAGACCATCATAATGGATCACTTTAGTTCATTTTTTTTTTGGCAAGTTCAAGTTTTTCTTTTCTTGCTGATTTGTTGTTTTTCAGCTTTTCTTTTTTGCCAGTAATTTCTAAGGGTTTTGATAGGAATCTTGTTTCTTTATTTTTTAATTTCTCATAGTTTCCGGTTTTCGTTTTTAGGTTTTCACGGGTTATGTCTAATTCCTCCATGTCTTTCTGTACTTCGTATAACCAGTTCGGTCTGCTTTTCTTGTTCCAGAAAAGTTTGATTATCCGTCTGATAAGTCTGGTCTCTTCCATTCTGAAAATATGTCCTAGAAAGGAAATTATCTTCTTTCTAAATTTATTAGTTATCGGGATGATAGTTTTGTAAATCTCTTCGTTTGGAATAATTCTCCACATCCCGCCTTTTTTAATGTTTTTCCCGATGCATCGTCGTAGAATCTGTCTTTCAATTTTTCCAGTTTGTCGGTAAATCTTGTCTGGTACGGTCCAATATGGTTTCGCATCCGTAAAGTATTTCTGGTTGGATAACTGAGTTATAATGTCTTATTTTTGTGTTTATGGACATGCATTTTTTGTTATAGATGTTTTGTGTTTTTATTGTGGCTTTGATGAGTTTATTTATTCTTTCATTCCAGTTTGGATTTTCTTGGAGGTTGTGCGTGATGTTTTCCCCCAAATATTTAAAGTTTTCTACTAGATCTATGTCATTATTGTTTATTTTTACTTTGCTTATGCAAAGTGGGCCTCTCACCATAATTTTGGTTTTTTCGTATGAAATTTTTAGACCGATTTTTCCTGCAATCTCTTCCAGTGTTGACAGTTGGTATCTGGCCTCTTCTATATTTTGGGATAGTAGGGCTAAATCGTCCGCAAAGCTTAGGCAATTTACTGAGATACCTTTTCCAATTTTAACGTTGTCTTTATTTAATTTTTTCCAATCCCGTATTATAAATTCAAGGGCACAGTTGAATAAAGGCGGTGACAGTCCATCTCCTTGTCTCAGTCCTGTTTTGATGTCGAATGGATCAGATATTTCTCTCCTGAATTTAACCTTGGATTTGGTATCCGTTAGTGTTAGTCCGATGATTTTGACTAGTTTTGGGTGAAGCCCTAAATTTCTCAGGATTTTTAGCAGGGATTCTCGATGTACACAATCATATACTTTCTTGAAATCAATAAAATTCACTACCAGTTGTTTATTCATTAGTTTATGATACCCTATAATTAATTTTAAATTTAGAATTTGTTCTGGGCAGCCTCGCCATGGTCTAAATCCCCCTTGGTATTCCCCTAGTTCTTGTTCCAGTTGGTCTTTGATTCTGTTGTAAATTATTCTTGATAGAATTTTGTAAGTGCAATCTAGTAAGGAAATTCCCCTATAGTTGTCAGGGTTTTATCACCTAGGTTTTATTCACCTAAAGTTTTATCACCTTTTTTATGTAAAGGGTGGGCTATTGCAGTTTTCCATTCTTCTGGAAATTCCTCTTTGTGCCTTTAGAAGTTTTCTAAAGCTTTCTCTCATGATGTTGGCATTTTCTTTATCAGTATGTGCCAGATTTCCTTCTGAATTTCTTAACATTAGTGTTGGGGCATTAAATGTAGTGTTCTTCAGTTTAAAGTTTTTGTAATATTGTCTTGTATTATTTTTATGGAAGTCTTCCTCAATCTGTTCTAGTAATTTCTTGTGATACTCCCTCTTTTGATTTCGGATTATTTTTTGTGCGAGTTTTCTTTGCATTCTTAGTTTTTGTTGGTTCTCTTCTGTCTTTCTTGATTGGAAGATCAACCAAGCCTTGTGTCCGTTTGCCAGTGCTTGATCACAGATAATGTTCCACCATTGGTGTTTCCTTTTTTATGTGGCGGTGCAATTTCTGATGCTATTTCTTTTAGTTTTTCCACCAGGGCTTCTAGTTTGTTTTCAGTCCCTAGTTGGTCTGTTTTTTCGGTGTATGTGACATTTCCTGTAATTCTATTCTGGTCATATTGCTTTTTAAATCTTTTGCCCCTTGCAGATTTTCTCCGTGGTGTCATTTTGATTTTAATTTTGATTAAGTAATGATCTGAGTCTACTTCCAAACCTCTCATCACTTTTACATTGTAGATCTCTTTGTGTGAATTTTTTTCCATACAGACATGGTCGAGTTGAAACTCTCCTAGTTTCCAGTTGGGACTTTTCCAGGTTTTCATTCTTTTGGCTTTTCTGGGTAGTCTGGTGAATTTAGATAAAAGGTCGTGATTTCTACAGTAATCCACCAGTCTTTGGCCATTTGCATTTGTTCTTTTCTGTACAGGCCATTTACCAATGATATCTTGGTATCTTTTTTCCTTTCCCAACTGTGCATTGAAATCCCCTAATAGAATTTTGGTTATGTCTTTTGTTTATTTTGGTAGTTATCTGGTTTAATAGGTTCCAGAAAATAAAAAAAATTTGTAATAATATGTAAAATTAAAAATGTTTTATATTAAATTGAAAAAAAGACTAAAATGGATTGTTAATTAATATTTTTGCACTACTACAAATATTCTGAAATATGAATACAGAAAAACTGCATTTAAAGAACAGATTTTTAAGACATTAAAAGAATGATATTCCATTTTTATAACTTAAGGAATTCTAAAGATAAGGGTTAAAGTCAAACACATATTACTTAGTACAGCTGAACAATAATTGCTTGCTAATTTATTTCTATTAAAAACTATAATGATATCAAAATTTATAGACTAATGTGAGAGTTCATTGTACGTATTTAATTAAGAAAAAAATATGTTCAAAAAGCAATAATAATATACAAGCACACCTGTCAATATAATAAAACAAGCAAATTCTACAGTGAAAGATCAAAACAGATTGGAAAAAATTTGTGAAATACATGTTAACATATTATGCCCCAGCTAGTGTCCTAACAATCTATATTCACCAATGAACAGGATCTGATTATCGTTAATACTCTTTTAACTATTGTAAATATTTTATGGATAGGGGAAACCAACCATTTGCAAAGTAATTTAATTGTTAAAATTACATTATATACTATATATTTCAAAAAGGTATAAACAAATCACATACATACACACTAATATATATATATATATATATATATTTTTTTTTTTTTTTGAAATTTATATATCTGTATTTAAAGTAATACAAATACTTTATTTAAATTTGAAGTAATTAAATAAGAATAATATGATCATGTTATATTCATAACTGACATACAGGTGATTCCAAATTGTATAGCTCTCTTGGGAGATTATTCTACAGTCAAAAATAAGAAAAAAATTCATATAAATCTTAGGTCAGAAAACAGTTTGTTACCAAGTTTCAGCTCGTGAAATATATAGTCCTGCTTTCTGCTCCCTCTGTAAAATTAAACTGTACAAAAATTCTTGGAGTATAAATCAAGGGGTAAATTTGGTGCTTCCTAATGGTTTTTCATCTAAGAAATTGAATAAAAATGGTCCCAAACTTCTACCTCACTCTGGATTTTAGGAAAAACAGGATAACATATGAAAATGTTTTGTCGGAAAACACACTTTTTTAGGTATGAAACAAAATAACTTTGTTAATTAACCAATAAACAAACAAAAATTTCGAGTTAACTTTGTGGATAATTAATTCTGAGAAAATGTATGCTTAAACCACAACAAATCGATGCTGGTCATGAACATTTTGTCAGAAATGCCAATGCTGAAGAGCAATATTGAATGTGGTAACAATTATCTCCCATCTCAAGCACCAAAAGGTTGTCAAATCGCTTTCATGTTTTGCAATCTAGTGTGAGGTGAACGTTACAGGAGGAAATTATACCTACTCCATTCAACATGAGTACAATAGTTATTGCCGCCACCTGACTTTAATAAAAGGATGAAATTCTACTGATAGTTAATTAGAAAATGTGAACATCATCCTGATTTCCTAAGTAATATTTTAATTACTAACAAATTCTGTTTTACAAGAAATGGCACTGTAAATAATCGAAACTCACACTTTGGCAGAGAAGAAAATCCCTGTGAGACAGTCAATTCCAGTGCACTTTTTCATTTAATGTGTGGCGTGGTCATCTTTGTGATATCTCATAGGTCCTTTTTTCTTACTGCCAAGAGTTAATGGACAGTGGTACTTGCATTTTTTGCAAACTAATCTGATGGAACTCTTGGAAGATATCCACTTGCAGATATGGTTTATCAATGATGGCGCACCTGCTCACTATTGTTGTGATGTGAAGCCATTCAAATAACACAATTATTAAGCAATGGAATGCTTGAAATGGACCAGTAAAATAGCTACCTTGATCTTACGCCAGTAGACTTTTTCCTTTGGTATTGGATGAAGTTTTTAGTCTATTCTGCTTGTATTAGTACACAAGAAGAACTGAGGCATTGTATAATAGAAGCTGGAGCTACTATTATGAATGATAATGATGCTATTAGACATTCCTGGTAGCATGAATTCATCAAGCTGAACTATGCATTAAACAGAATTATGGCCACATTGAGCAACTGCTTTGAAGAAATGTTTGCAGCTTTATCAAGTAACCATTTTGATATTTAATAATTTTTAGAAAAAAACCAAAAAGTATGTGATTTTTATTTATTTTATATCTATTTTTTATTCATTTTTTTCTGTTATTGATAATTTTTTTTCCATTTACATTATACTATTCAAACATTGATGAAGATTGTTCTGTTCAAAATTATATCACTTCTCTGATCCAGTTAGTGTGTTTTGTTTCTAATTAAAGTTGAACTTCTCAAATTTGTGTTTAATTTTAATAGATGTTATTTACATAAATTTTCTCAGAATCAAATTCTAAGTTAACTAGAAATTTTTATTAGTAAATTAAAAGTTATTTTATTCCAAACCTAAAAAAGTATATTCTTCAACAAAAACTTTTCATGTTTTATCCCATTTTTCTTGAAACCTAAGTGAGAGAGGTCTGAGACTACTTCTACTCAATTTTTTTTAGATCAAAAGGAAGGGCCATAAGGAAGCACCCAATCTACCACTTGATTTGTACCCCAAAAACGTTGGTACGATTTAATTTCACAGAGTGAGTAGAAAGGAGGACTATATGTTTTGCAAGCCAAAACTCTCTCTATAACATTTTTTCTTATTTTTGGCTATAGAATCATCTCCCGACAGATTGCTGTAGAATTTGGAATCACCTGTATATATATATGTATAATTAATTAATATCAGTGGATATTGTATTAATAATTTTCTGATTTTACTCATGCATTTTTTTTATAAATTAAAAAATGATTTTTTTTTTTTGAAAAAAAAATTTAATTTAATCTCATATTTAATATTAGTTTGTTTATTTTTACAACTTTAATATAGAAATCAAGTGACCTACTTCCCCATTTTATGTTATTCTATAAATTATGATGTTATTAAGTCCCAAACAGAAATAACTTTGTAAACATTTACTGATCAACCATGTTAAATAAATCTTCTGTGTTAAACTATAACTAATTATAAACTCTATTTTTAAAATTTGTTATTTTTAAGTCAAGTTCAAAATCTATTAGCACATATTTTTGTATAGTTTTCAAACATCTAAAAATACAAAAAAAACAAACGTTTATATTAATTAACACATAATTTGTAATGTAAAGAACACAATTACCAAAACTGAAAAAAGATCTATGTTCCTTAGAGCACGAACATGGAATTAATTGTCTGACATTTTATTATTGTACTGAACTATTGTAGATTTAAAAATATAAATTCTTCTTAATAAGAATTTAAACTGATGTCGTTATTGTAAATTAATATAGATATACATATATAATTTTAAAATTAATTCCACATAATTGTATAATAATTTAATTAGTATTCTTACACAAATCAAAAACCTTTTAGTGACCAGTAAAAGCTATACAATCAAAAAATTACATTCTTTGCTTTTCTAAAACTGCTTAATTAAGAAGATCAGAGACTGTTATCCAAGGTTCAATTGTGTGTTTATTTCTTCACACAAGAATGATTTTAAGTATTTGTCAAATAAAAATTATAAGTTTTGTTCTGCAGGTAAATGTTAAAAGAACATATTTTTGCTATAAGTAACAAGTATATTGTTTTTCAGGTACTTTTTTTATACCTTTTGATAGATAAGATGACTAGAGAAAATGTATGTTTTCTGCAATTCTATTAAACTCTTTAACATTAGTTGGACAGGCAACTGCCACCTATCTGCATGGATTTAAAATAAATAAAAGTACAGAAATGAGCATGTTACTTGAATTTACTTTAACTTCTGCTTAAGATATGTGTACAATATTTGAAAATTAAATAGTAAACATTCTAGAATATTGATTAATACATTTTTAGTATGAAAAAGGAGGTACAGAATTAACTTAAAAGGTTTTGTTAGTGTGATAGATCTCAAAACATGGATCTATGCACAAGCTAGCTTCACAGTATACAAGCCAGCAAACTTAAACCCCAAGTTATTACAATAAGTGACTTTAATGCTCCTCCAGAAAATAAATCAGTCATTCAATTAAAAATTTCATCTTGTAGGAAACAACCACAACTGAATCATGATAACCATTATGCATTACACTACCAAATTCATCCTCATCATCAGTCTCATTTAATGTAACAATATCTAAATGATGCTAAGTCATCTAATAACCTTGCTACTTCATTATCAATAAAGTAAGCACTATTTTCTGCCATGTTTGAACTGTTTATTTCTACAAAAAATAACCTAACACAAATTGAATAAGAGTATACAAATTAGAAAAAAAACAAAAAAAAAACATTAAAGTAAGAAAACTCATGTTATAAACACAATGTTTTTATAACTACATTTGGAAAAAGAAAACGTTATATAAACACAACATTACTAAAAAAACAAGATAAATTACATTAATGAAAGAAAACATACTGTAAACACGATGCTTTTATAACAAAAATGTGTGTAAACTGAATAACAACAATGAACAACACGGCAGAAATCAGAATGACGGTAGTATGGTGGGAGGAATAGGCTACAGTAAAGCAACATTCAAAACAGCTGTTTCTCTGGGCAATTGTTACAGAAATTAGGCTTATGAGCAACATTTTATAACCTAATGATACTAATCCCTTATATTACTAAATAATCTGAGCATGTCATTTTACACAGCAGCGGCTGATAACAATACACGAAGCGTACTATTATGGTAAAACACTGTGGAACTGAATTTTCACTGCTGTAATAGTGCAGCAAAACATGTGTAAATGTTAAATCTAGTAAAAAATACATACTTATATCAATTCATTAAATTTTCCTTTAAAAATAATTAACAAAATTTTTTTAATGAGGTGCATACTTTTACCTTTCAAACGTAAAATAAAAGGATTAAAAAAATCCCAAAACTTACATATTTTTGGAATCCTTTTTTTAAGTACTTTTTTCACACTTTCACCTAATGAATTTCAAATAATTTTGGTTCTGACAGAAAATTATGTCTATCTACAATTCTATTTTCTTAAAATTGTCATAACTGTGATTATCATTCAACATCTATTAAATCAAAGTTAGTGTAGACATGTTGAGGTTTCAGGTGCACAAACATTTCAACCAAATATGTAAAATATTCTATTATAGTAAATAATATAAAAAGATAAACTACAGATTCTTCTTAAAATGTATTTCTGAGACATTCTGCTCAGTCAATATATTAATTAAACTATTAAAAAAATACTAAATTTACAATTTTATCAACAATTACTTCAAACATAATTAGATAGCGACCTACTTATTAGAAAAGACTTTTCAGAAATACCATACAAAATTATGATAGCAGCTAATTTGTTCTATTTTAATGAATATATCATAAACATAAAAAAAAACAAACACAGAGTTGCACACATAACAGTGCAATTATCTCAAAAGTTAAGGAAGACAATATCCATAAAAATCAAAATTTTTGAATACACAGAAACATTTCTAATCACCACTATTATAGAATATGTGTCGCACCACTTAGAAGAAAAAGGGCTGGCTCGTAGGTGGCTTTATTTAATTTACCATGAAGATGTATTTTTATAAAATGTATAAATGGAAATCTATTTATTAATAAAAATACGTTTCTACATAGTAAACAACACTTTTAAAAACTTTATAAAAAGGGAATCAAATGATTTACCAAGAGCCAATAAATTGTATCATTAGCCAATGAGAATAAAATTCATATTATCACTACAACAAAACAAATTAATAAATTATAGAGCATTTAATGTTATATAAACCTATTTAATATTTTGTTGTTTATTATGAATGTCAATGAAAAACAAACAAAATGTTAATACTTTACAATAAATCCTCCATTACATATAAACTTTTTTTTTTTTAATAATGGACTGTTTTAGCATAATGATATAAACATTTTCAAGGGTCTATAGTTATCTTTTACCCACAACTTAAATTAATTTAAAAGAACTATTTACAGAATACCAAATTCATTAAGAATCTTGTAATTATAGTCATAAAATTACATAATTACATCTGGCATTTTAAAGTTAAGTTGCATACTTTTTCTAATTTTACTGAAAGTAATACTTACCCGAATATAACAGCATTCCATATCATAATATTATTATCTGTGGGTGCTCCACTAACACCAGTAGGTGGGTCCTCTTGAAGTCTTAAAAAAAAAATTATGATATATTATTACCAAGATGTTAGGTAAATGAATAATTGGAATTATAACCAATATTTGTTAATATACAGAGTGATAATATACAACCTGGACTAATCTTATATCTGGAAGATTTATTACACAAATATCAGTTTAATTTTTTTCTATATGATTACAACTGTATTAGTTTTTATCTTAACATGTATATGAATAATTGTACTAACCCTTGGATTATCTTGTGGGCTCTCATTCAGCAAAATACAATTATGAGTAGGGATGGATAAACCAACACACAATACAATTAACAAACCATCAAACAGGTTATTAAAGCTGAATGCTGGGCAGACAACTGGATATTGTTGGCATTCAGTTTTGTTATAGATGTTGGCACCTATTTACTTAGAATAAACTAAAACATGGGACTAGGTACAAACTTTGAACTATGAGGAAAATCTTATATTTACATTAGAAAAATTAATTATTATACATTTCTTTTTACACAAAAGAACAGTTCACACTTAAGCAGTTACTATTTATAATTATTTGATGAATTCCTCAATATTCTGAGATCTTATAACATTATTGGATTAATTAAACAAAAGAAACTGATTTACCTCTCATTCTCTGTGGTTTCCAATGGGTTAAACATTAGGCTTGTTTTTCTTTTGACATCATGTTGTACACAAATCAATAAATATATAATACTTTTGTTGTTACAGTCAATTCCTGATTATCCACAAGTGGTTTAAGCCGTGAGGCCTCTCGAAAAAAATATTTTTATAACTATTCTTTTAAAAACTTATAGTTTTTAAAAGAATAGTTAAGCTATTCTTTCTCATTATGCTGTGATAGATTACTCCTTCATTAATTTGCTACTTGAATATGTGCTTGTTTTGAATATGATAACGCTGTATTCAATGTAGATATGATAGGATGATAATTCATTGTGTGATATAATTACGCTATGCAAACTATGAAATTCAATTAAAAAAAAGTGTTTTCAGTTACTAAAACAATCAATAGTGTCTTATTTTTTTTTTAAATACCTTAAAAGGGTAAAATCCACAATTTACTAATTTTTTTTTTTTAATGTCTATGTATTTTTTTTACATTAGCTAGCAGTTAACGTGTTTAAATTAGCATTAATGTATTATGTAGTACAAACAAAACTGTATGTACAATCTATTTACATACAGTATTGGCGATAGTGAACAGTTTTTAGGTGTTAATATGTATTTTGAATAAATTTCTGGATATTACTTTTACCAGGTACATAATAGTGCATGTAAATTCTTTACTGCAGTATGGTATTAGATCATTTTAACACATATTACTTTATTAAATTTTATTTTTGTACAAACCAGGATTTCACTATGATTTTGGATTATCCACAATCCTCTTCATTCATTATTGCAGATAATCGGGAATTGGATGTTTATGTATTATTGGCCAATTAAACTCACAAAATTTTAAAATGGTATATACTGGATGCTTATGTTTTATTGGCCAATTAAACTCACAAAATTTTAAAATTATTTATTCTTTCTTTTTTGGCTTTTTACAATCTTCTGGTAAAATGTGAACAGCTTGATGAGCTGTTATTGTTGTACACAAAAGTTCATTACTATATGTAGTCTGTAAAGAACTAAAATTACTGTTTAAGAGATAACTTTTATGCTATTAATTCTGTCAGATAAAAAATTCAAAATTTTCTGAAATATAAGAATACTGTCCATCACTTAGCTAAAAAATATTATCTCTTCAAAGAAAAATACAACTTCTAATAGACAAAAAAGCAACAGAAACAGCAATTATTTGAAGGGGTTAAAGTGCATATTAAGGAAGCTCCATTTATGTTTAATACTTATATAAATTATTATCATTAAAAGTAAGTCACAAATAAAAGTAAGATGACTCACTGTTGCAAAATATTGGATAATATAGTACCATACATATTTGAATATTTGTGTGTTTGCGATTCAAATAAAACAATTTTAATTATAAACTAACCAGAGATCCTCATATACTGATTGTCTGTATAAAGAGAAATTTGTAGATTCTCTCTCAAACCATGACGGCGTTATTTCCTTAGGTTAATATTTTCTAAAGGATTTTTTCTTAAGTTAACAAGGTTATGTTCAAATGAATTTTTACGAAAAATTTTATAAAGTACTTTAAAAAACAAATTTAATAACAAGTATATAATTTACACAAGTAAATTCAGTTGATACTTCATTTAATATTAAAACACATGACAGATAAGACGATTTGAAAGTTAACAAAAACGAAACTACCACTAAAATTACAACAGTACATGAACCAAAAACGGACCTAGCTATAAAACAGTTAAGATATTAATAGTTAGATGAATAACTCCTGTCCATAATAAATGTTATAATCACGTCAAAAAGTCCACCAAGCCTAAAGAAAACAATGGGTTGGCCTTGACAGGAATCGCACTATTTATCAAATTAACAAAATTTCCATTTACACAAGTGATAAAAATCTGATCTCGCATACACTAAAATTACATACAAAAATGTAATTAAGCTTCTTAAACATATTTATTAAATAATAAAAAAAATAATGTGGCTTCAAAACTTATATTACCGCACCTTTTAAAATCTCGCATCAATCGTCTTCTAGCAGGCGTAGACATTTTACAATATCACGAAAGGCAACCTAAAATATAAATTATGTTTGAGCAGTATTTGAAATTGATTATATTTCAATTAAAAAGTTCAGATATACGTAAAAAAATAACAAATTAATATTTCCCTAATTATATGCCCTAACCTCAGAGCACAAACTAGCTTTCAGCATAATACATTTTCTCAACAGATTTCTTCTTCCTTGTTTTTTCTATTACCTTATGGATTATATTTAGCCAACATTGAACGTATATCGTTACACAAAATTGTAATCGTCACGACTATTTTTAAAAAGCTAACTCATTTCTTCTTAATTTAATTTTAATAAAAATTAAGTAATTTGTTGTAAATTAGATTAAATTAAAATGTTGATAGTGAATATTTTTTAATCTTAATTGATTTTTAATACAATTATGGAATAATCAATTCCTTTAAAAACGTTAGCAGGCTATTTTCAGTGATAATACTACCTTCATTTTCGCGATAATACTAAACTCATTTCAATAATAATTAAAAAAAAAATTCCCAATTAACTAACATACGTCAACTAAATACACTATTACTATTTGTTTGAGCCGATCCGAATTATTTATAAGTTAGAAAACTTCAATTTTTTTTATAACGAACTTGAATTATTAAACAGACCGATTACTTCTTTTTTCCTCTTTCATGCGATTAGTGGGTTAATCTTTGAACTTTAAATTATAAACAAAATAAAGTATTTCTGTTTGTATAACTGTTAGTGTTAACAAAAGATTGCAAGGATAATTATTTAAAAATGGAAAGGCTGATATTAATAATTATTATAATTAATAATTTAGGTTAGTGCTTTCATTTGTTATAAACTTCTAAATCAGTTGTACCAACTGATTTTTATGCCCTGTGATCCCAGAAAATAAAAACCAACTTTTACTTTAACTGAATGGCGCCAATTCCTTACGACATAACAAGAAATGTACTACAGCAAACTGTTTAGTCTTCAAATTGTTTGGCTGTATAAAGTTTAAGATAATCAGTATCTTAATCTTACAACTGATTATTGAATGATTAATTTGTTTTAATCCTTAACTTAAATATGGATTGTTCTCAGAATGTATTTCTCATGTAGACGTAATCTATATGCTAATCGCATAAACATTTTCACATTAATTACAATAGTATTTCTGTTGCCCGCAGAATTACATTTTTCGTCGTATTGATAGATAATAGATTTTTGTTGGACAAAAGAATTGATTTCGTCTGCAACAATATCAAGCTGTGTTCTGTTTTATGAACGTCTCAATAAAATTAAACGATTTTCATCGTTAATTTTTTATTATCGCTATATATAATTGATATTTTTTATATCAATTGATATAATTGATGATTTATATATTTTTGAAATAATAAGATATTATATTATAAATATGGATAGGCTGAATGTGGATATAGTAGGAATTAGTGAGGTTCGGTGGGAAGAGGAAGGTGACTTTTGGTCAGGTGATTTTAGAGTAATTAACTCACCGTCAAATAATGGGCAGGCAGGAGTAGGTTTCGTGATGAACAAGAAGATAGGGAGGAGAGTGGAGTATTTCAAGACGCATAGCGATAGAATCATTGTAATAAGGATAAAATCAAAACCTAAACCGACAACGATTGTTAACGTCTATATGCATTCAAGCGCCCATGATGATGATGAGGTAGAGTGTGTATACGAAGAGATTTATGAAGCAATTAAACATGTAAAAGGAGATGAAAATTTAATAATAGTTGGAGATTGGAATGCAAGCATTGGAAAAGGCAAGGAAGGAAATATAGTGGGTGAATACGGGCTGGGCAAAAGGAATGAAAGAGGGACCGACTTATAGAGTTTTGCACGAAGTATAATTTAGTAATTGCCAACACCCAATTTAAAAATCATAATAGAAGAATATACACTTGGAAAAAGCCAGTCGATGCTGCAAGGTATCAGATAGATTATATCATGGTTAAGCAAAGATTTAGACATCAACTCGTTGACCGCAAAACTTACCCTGGAGCAGACATTGATAGCGACCATAATTTGGTGATAATAAAATGTAGACTGGGGTTTAAAAACCTGAAGTAAAGGTGTCAGATGAATCGGTGGAATTTAGAGAAGCTTGAGGAAGAGGAGATAAAGAAGATTTTTGAGGAGGACATCGCAAGAGGTCTGAGTAAAAAAGATAAGGTAGAAAATGTAGAAGAAGAATGGGAGAATGTTAAAAAGGAAATTCTTAAATTAGCAGAAGCAAACTTAGGCGGAATAAAGAGAACTGGTAGAAAACCTTGGGTTTCAGACGATATATTGCAGCTGATGGATGAACGTAGAAAATATAAGAATGCTAGTGATGAAGAAAGTAAAAGGAACTATCGGAAATTAAGAAATGCTATTAGAAATGAATTAGAAAATGGTGTTATAGAGGAAGAAGAGGAATTTGAGGAGGATGTAATGGGAGAAACAATACTGAGATCTGAATTTAAGAGAGCATTAAAAGATTTAAATGGCAGAAAGGCTCCTGGAATAGACGGAATACCTGTAGAATTACTGCGCAGTGCAGGTGAGGAAGCGATTGATAGATTATACAAACTGGTGTGTAATATTTATGAAAAAGGGGAATTTCCGTCAGACTTCAAAAAAAGTGTTATAGTAATGATACCAAAGAAAGCAGGGGCAGATAAATGTGAAGAATACAGAACAATTAGTTTAACTAGTCATGCATCAAAAATCTTAACTAGAATTCTATACAGAAGAATTGAGAGGAGAGTGGAGGAAGTGTTAGGAGAAGACCAATTTGGTTTCAGGAAAAGTATAGGGACAAGGGAAGCAATTTTAGGCCTCAGATTAATAGTAGAAAGAAGATTAAAGAAAAACAAACCAACATACTTGGCGTTTATAGACCTAGAAAAGGCATTCGATAACGTAGACTGGAATAAAATGTTCAGCATTTTAAAAAAATTAGGGTTCAAATACAGAGATAGAAGAACAATTGCTAACATGTACAGGAACCAAACAGCAACAGTAACAATTGAAGAACATAAGAAAGAAGCCGTAATAAGAAAGGGAGTCTGACAAGGATGTTCCCTATCACCGTTACTTTTCAATCTTTACATGGAACTAGCAGTTAATGATGTTAAGGAACAATTTAGATTCGAAGTAACAGTACAAGGTGAAAAGATAAAGATGCTACGATTTGCTGATGATATAGTAATTCTAGCCGAGAGTAAAAAGGATTTAGAAGAAACAATGAACGGCATAGATGAAGTCCTACGCAAGAACTATCGCATGAAAATAAACAAGAACAAAACAAAAGTAATGAAATGTAGTAGAAATAACAAAGATGGACCACTGAATGTGAAAATAGGAGGAGAAAAGATTATGGAGGTAGAAGAATTTTGTTATTTGGGAAGTAGAATTACTAAAGATGGACGAAGCAGGAGCGATATAAAATGCCGAATAGCACAACCGACACGAGCCTTCAGTAAGAAATATAATTTGTTTACATCAAAAATTAATTTAAATGTTAGGAAAAGATTTTTGAAAGTATATGTTTGGAGTGTCGCTTTATATGGAAGTGAAACTTGGACAATCAGAGTATCTGAGAAGAAAAGATTAGAAGCTTTTGAAATGTGGTGCTATAGGAGAATGTTAAAAATTAGATGGGTGGATAAAGTAACAAATGAAGAGGTATTGCGGCAAATAGATGAAGAAAGAAGCATTTGGAAAAATATAGTTAAAAGAAGAGACAGACAGACTTATAGGCCACATACTAAGACATCCTGGAATAGTCGCTTTAATATTGGAAGGACAGGGAGAAGGAAAAAATTGTGTAGGCAGGCCACGTTTGGAATATGTAAAACAAATTGTTAGGGATGTAGGATGTAGAGGGTATACTGAAATGAAACGACTAGCAATAGATAGGGAATCTTGGAGAGCTGCATCAAACCAGTCAAATGACTGAAGACAAAAAAAAAAAAAATATTATAAATTAGACTTCCTTCAAAAAGTTAAAATGTGTTTTCAGGACACAAAATTTGCCAATCATATCACTGATAGTCTTTGAAAAATATATCAATGTTAAAAAAAAAAAAAAAATCCAAGCAATTGTATTTACAAATGTCCTGACTTAAGTAACTTCCAAATAAAAAATAATGCAAATCTCAATCAAGTCACAATTTAGTGAATGAAAATTATCATCATCACTTTTGTTACCATCACAACTTTTAATAAATAACTAAACCAATTATAGATCGCTTTTATTCAAAATTTATTAACCTTTTTTAAAAAAATGAGTATTACTCTGATGAATGTTTAAACTGTACTGATTACAAAAATCCTGAATTTTAGCTTTCTTGCTTCAGGTTTATTTTATACATTTATTATTTTTACAGATTTAATTCATAATATTGACTTTGATCAATCCATCCACACATCTCTCTTTTTATTTATTTATGTTTTTTTTTTGTAATGCTGCTGTGATGAAGTTTTGATCCTTTCTGGTAAATGTTATGAAAGATCTTTTTCCTACCTTTAAAATTCCTCTCATTTCTGATGGTAAACTATATCCATACTTATTTCACATACATATCCACACTTATGTACAAGTGGAATTCATTTACTTATTTCCTTCTGCACTTCCACACATCCCTAACAGGATTAATAAATTTCTGCAATTTTTGGCATTCAGAAAATTTATTTACTCATTGTTGAATTATTTGTTTTTGCCTGATTGAATTGCTGACCTTCCAATAATTGCTGAATGATATCCATTTATTTCTAACAACTTAATAAAGAGTACAGAAAAGTACTGCTCTTCTTTTCTACCTGCATTCTAATTTAAGTATTTCAATTCACATCACAACTTAAATGTTACTGATATTTTATTTTTTCTAAAATTAAGCTTAAAATAATTTTCATTGTCCATGTTGCAGTGATTATAATTTTTTGGTTATGGCCCAAGTAAAATGTGGAATGAATTCTATGAAAACAATCCCTATTGGCTCCTCATAGCCTGCATTTTCCCCTCAACACCCTTATCATATAATCTGACAAACTATCCAGTTGATTTTTCCACTTCAGTATCCTATTCACACATGCATTTATCTCTCATTTAGATCTTTCAACAAGCATATCCATTCCTTGTATCATGTTACCTTGTTTTCAACCATTTTGTTGTTAAAATACATGGTAAATGATATTGTGATAGGTTTAAAATTGTTATAAAATGTAACTTACAAATTTGAAAGTGTAAAAATCCTTTCCTGTCTCTAAAAAATTACATAATTAGGAGCAGTCCATGGAAATGGAAAAATTCCAAAACAAAAATCTTTAAAAATAGTTTAAATCATAAAATATATTTAAATATGTTATACAATACCAGTATCTCACAACTTACTATAGCCCTTGTTAACACATTATACACAACACCCATATAATTTCACTAGTATTTTGTTTTTTATTGCTACTTTATTCCATATATTATGTAAAATAAATTTAGTTGTAGATACTCCTACATGTTTTAAAAAAAAAAAAAATGTAAAAGGTATGAAACATGACTCTCAGACAATTATACTACTCACCACTTTAATATTTTTATTACCTCACAATCATTGATTATGAGTTGCTAATCATTTACATTTCGTAAACTGCATTTTCTTTGACTTACCCGCATTTACATGGGTAATATAAATTACCCATTTTTCGCAATAACATTTAAATTATGAATCTTTCTTGCAAATGCTGTTGATTGTGAGCAAACAGCATCAAGTCATTCACATAGAGTAATTCTCTAACATTTGGTTCTTCATTCACTGAAGCTCTCCTAAACAGAATCTGCCACATTGTAAATAAATGTAGAAAAAAGCAATGACAACAGAAGATATTTTTGTTTTACTTTTAAGGAATTAAAACCCTGTGTTAAACCGTAATCCTTATGGCAGCCCTAGTATCTTTATAATGTGCCTTGATGTATATTGAGAAATTTGAACAACTCTATCTCATATACGTAGTAAAATAGCTCATTTCAGTCAAAAATAACTTTAAAACTATAAATATACACTTTGTCATATATATCTGACAATTTTAGCTTTATTTTACTGGCTAAATTAAATAAATATTGTCAAATAAACCTTGCTGAATTCCACATGATTTTCATAAATTACCTTTTTCTTTACCCATATTCAAACCTTATTACTATCAATATATAATCAAATATTCTTGAGATTGCATTAATAACTGAGATTCCAGTACAATTTTTAACATTTGTAAGATGGTGTTTTTTATGAATTGAAAAAAATAAAATAATTTCCAAGGTTCTAAAGTCAAATGCCTCAATTTTAAAATGTCATTGTAATAACAAAGATGCATTTGTATGTTCTCTTTAGTCACTGGCTTAAAATATTGGTAAAATATTATCTATTTCAAGTAAATTTGTTATTTTTATATTTTCAGAAAAATAATAATATGCACTGGTATTATTTTCCTCTATGGCGAGGTCCAAATAATTGTCTTTATTCAGAATATTGTATGCTGTAGAAACTACTAAAATTCTCTAATGAAAATAATATACTGATAACTATATTCTGTCTTTTGCTCTAATATCTATTTAAGCTTGAAGTGTTCTTTACAAATGTTTATTATACTCTAGAAATTTATAGCCTCTTTCACATTTTGAATTAATCCCCTTGTTTCTCCTACTAAAAAAGTCAGTTTCTTAAAAAAAAACTGAAATACTTTTATTTGATTCAATATACCTCTTTGACTGTTCTATATTAATTATATTACTTCATACTTCTTTCTTTATCACACTCCCAATCAAACCATTTTTATTTCTTGGCTGATGTACTATTACCCTTGTTTAATATCTGTTTTCCATCACTTTATGGATCATATTCAAGATTATTTTCAATCAGTGACAAATATATACTGGTTCATTACAATCTGGCACTTAGGGTACAAAATGTTTTTGTTCTAATTTTCATCTATATTAAACTTACCATATTAACTTTAAAATCTTATTATCCTAGTTACTTAGTTTATTACCTAATATTCTTACACTTATTTTCATAAGAAGCAAACCTGAATATGCTAAAGTTTTTACACAATACTGTCCTTACAATTTTCTCTTAGTATTAAGAAAGGATCTTAAATTTCATTCATTACATTCTGGGAGATTTCTACTATCATTTTTCCCCTAATAATTTTTCTTTACTCTTAAGTAAGGTATATGCATGCTTTTAGAAGTAATAAGTTTTAGTATTTTTTTATTTCCAGCATGAAGACACTTGCTTGTTTACCATTCTTCTATAAAGACAATAATGAGATCCTTAACAATTTTTTTCTTTATGAACAAATAATTTATATTCTTTCATGAGACTCAGTATCCATGTTAAAATATTTTTCTTAAATTTCTTTAACTTTTTATATAACTACATTAACTTATTTTTTTATCTTTGATTCATTTTTCATCTCTTGACTTAAAAAAATAATAAATTTAGCTATTTTTTATAAACACAAAAAAAAGAAAGTAGTTTGGAGCTCATATCTATAGTTTTCATATTGGTTAATCAAAATAAATAATGTACATATGATTTGAAAAATACTGCTGAAAAAACTTTAAATCTGCAATCAGTTTTAGTTAGCTAATAAAAGACAGAGATCAAGCACTGAAGTCCACAAATCTCAGTCAAAGATAATTCTTTATTCCCCACTATTCTACCGCTCATATCAAATCTATCACAAAATTCTAAAATCTTATGACTTCTGCCATTCGTTATAACATTGAATGCTCATAACATTTAACTCCTACTCATTATCAACTATTTATTCACCAACTGTTGTCACTGTCCTATTCACCTATTAAAATCATCCATCAACATACAATCTCTTTTCTGAGTACTACTTTAAATGTAATTCCAGATTTCAGTAAAATCTTCATCTCATGTTTTGCTACTGTTAAAATAAACTGATACCACATACAATACTTGCTACCATCGAATCTAACTATGAAAATACTCTCTTTTTCTTATTTGAATATAATTATTTAACCTCTCTTGTTAAATTAGATTAATACTCCATCGTAATCCCTCCATTTGCTCTTCTACAATTTGTTTCTTTGACTGTCACCTATTTTACACTTAGAAAGATATCCCTAATAAATAAAAAAAGCTTCAGTCAAACAGAAAATAGCATACATTATTTAAAATCGAATAAAATTAGGGAAAAACTCACCATCAAAGCCTGCTACATCATATGAAAATACTTCGCTTTGCACTCCGATTAAGGGGAACGATGTCAAACTATTCCACATATTTCTGCTTAAATAGTTTATTTAGAATGTTCACAAAGCCAAAATTAAGCATACCTTTGAATAACTATATAAATAAATTTCATCTTCTATTCTGTACTGCAACTACACAATCGTTGCCCATGGAAACTGTTTACCTACCACTAGTAATCGACCAACAATAAATAGCATCTTCCTGTCATTATTTCACTTTACAGCAACATAATTAATTTTCTTCTCTTCTTTCTGTATTATAACTTAAATTTAACTATATAATCAGACCCTTTCAGCTTCTTCTAATAGTATATTGTCAGTATTCTTGTTGATTTATTACTTTTTTCATCCAAAAAAATATACCCGGTTTAAAACTATTGATTCATCACATTGCAATGCTTGTGTACAGAAATCCTTCATCACACTACTTGAGTCACTATTGCAATTGTATTTTAACCCTTTGAAAACTGAATTATTTCTTCTCAAACTTTCTTCATGTTATCTAACCATTAATCCTCTAATCATTAAGTCCTATTTCTTCAACCATTTAATTTCATTTTAATACTCGATTTTCGTCCGTTAACTCTTTAATTGCAGCTAATAAACTTCCACGTGTTACTTATTTTGTCTAGGCCTCCAGTTTTTCAAAATATTCTACATGGCATCTTATAAGACCCTCGATCTTCAATTTCGGAATTCTTCTATTTTATTATACTATTTCTCACGAAACGGTGCAGAAGATATAAATATGAATTCAGCATGTGTGAGTAATATCTCAATAGTTTAGGCTGAATCATTCTGTTACTCCCGCATGCAGTTATTGCTTTATGCGTATAATAATGTACTGTAAGCTACCAGTTGTCCGGCATCGTGATATACCGATGATTGGCGATTAAAAAATTTGTAGAGTTTTTGTTTGATGTTTAATAACGATAACATAGTTTGTAATGGTTCACAAAATTTTTCAGTTCAGTGAAAGAAAGTATTCCAATCTATGTTAATCGTGTTACTCTGTACAGTACGATACAGTTTTATACTTCATTTTTATAACAGTTTCACTCATTGTTATTTTAATTCATTTTAATTTACTCTGTGTTTTTATCCCAATCGGGTTTTACCAATGATTTATTCTATCGTGAAACATAAATCTGGTAAACCCTTAAGTAGCTCCGAAAAAAAATCAGCAAAGTATATATAACCTTAACACAAGATAACCGTGAAACTGGAGTTAGACATTTGATAGGAAAGCAAGTAAATGTATCGGCACATGTGTTGGCCTATGTATGTATGTAAGGAATGCATTTTGCATGCATTCCGTGTTCGTTTCACCGAGAAAATATGTAAATCGCCCCAGTACTGTGTGTAATTTGGATTTGTTTGACACAGATGCTTTGAGGTGTTTAATAAATAAATTTTATCTAACTGATAAATGCGTTCCTATTGTAAAGAGAATTATACAAAAAGCCCGCGAAAGTGAAATTAATCTCAAAGGGAATGAAAGATCTTTAAGAAGAATATTACGTAAAATGGGATTTAGATGAAAAAAAACAGAAGACAACTAGAAAATACTGATAGAACGACATGACATTAAAAAAAAAGAATGAAATTTCTACGACAAATTTCCCTGTTTCGGGAAGAAGGAAGACCGATTGTATACAAATATGAAACCTAAATTCACAGTAGTAGTCATGCGATACCAAAATCGTGGGTAGACACCACAAACCTTCATGAGGGATTGAAAATGTCAGTATCCAAGGGCTCACTATTAATAATTGTTCATGCTGGCTGTAATAAAGGATTCTTTAACAATGCTTTACTTGTATATAAGGAAGGAGATTATCACAAATCGATGGATCCCGAAAAGTACACGAAATGATTAAGTGAGAAGTGTATTCCCAACTTGCCAGCTTGGTCCGTCATTGTACTAGATGACGCATCGTATTACAACGTTCTGTTATAAAAGCAGCTAAATTCTAACTGTTTAAAAAGTGATGTGATAAAATGGTTAGCCGAACAACGAATTAACTGTTCTCCTGCTATGACGAAGACTGAATTATATGATATTATAAAACTACACAAAGAAAATCAAAAGAAATTTCTAATAGATGACATTTTCGAAAATTATGATCACACAGTTCTACGGTTGCCACCTTACCACCCTGACTTAAATTCCACTGAAATGATTTGTAGGCAAGTGAAAGGGTAAGTAGCTAAAAGAAATACAACTTTTAACATGTCGAACGTTCTTAAGTTAGCTGAAGAAGAATTTCATGAAGTGTCTGATGAGTGGAGCAATGTCTGCGAGCATGTTGTCAACGTTAGAAAAAGTAAATTGAAGATGAACATTTATTTTGATATGCACATCGACAATTTTGTAATAAATGTGAATTCAGAATCGGACACGACCTCTTTAGAATCTACCGACGACAGCGACTAATGAATTTGCGAGCTACAGCAATAAGCGAGTAGAAAAAATAATTTTTTAAAGTACTTTAAATATTAACTGGGATACTAAACCAGTTTTAATTAAATAGCATCGTATGTATTTTTGGTTGTAAATATAATCTATATTAAACTGACAATGTTTTCAGTCGACCTAGGGCCGTGCCAAATGTTTGCTCAATGCTAGTAGTTTTTTGTGCCAACTTACGTGCCGATAGTTCTAGTACAACAATCGTTAGCCAAAGAACAATTTTTAATATAATAGACACACAAAATTGATGGTAAACAAGTTAGTCCTAAAAAGAATCGAAAGCGTGTGAGACCGATTGAAAGGTTCGAAGATTTTCTAAAACCGCCATCAGAAAAAAGCTCATTTATTTTATTTCATTAACGAACTTCCTTTCTTGAACAAAATATTAAATGCCGTGAATACAGATTCTGAACTGCCGAATTTATCTAGAAGTACATTACATCATGTTTAAAAATCAATGAATTTTCGTTTCATATCCAGAACAAATAATTCTTTAGTGATTGAACACGACATATTATTTTATGGGATAGGGAGTATTTAAGAAAAATTAAGCGATTTCGTGAAGAGGGTGAGACAATTTATTATCTAGATGAAACTTAGGTTAATGCGGGACATGTACAGGAAAAGGGGATAAAGGGAATATATGGAGGTGATAAAGAAATAAAGAGCGCAAAAAACGCTTTTATGAAAGTTTGTCAACTAGGGTGAAAACCCTGACAGAAAAAGGTAAACGATTAATATTAACGCACATAGGAAGTGAAAATAGATGTTTGAACGGATGATTTATGGGTAGTCTAGATCTTCCTAAGACTATCATGATGAAATAAACGGTGTCAGTTTTATGCAGTGGTTTAAAAAAAATGTCGAAATTGTTGCTGAAGGATCCGTCATAGTAATGAATACTGCCCCTATAATGAAATCCCAAATTTAAAAAAATTATGTCATGCTTTGTCTTCCTTCATACCATTACAATTTTAATCCGCCAGAATTGATGTAGGCACAAGTCAAATGATACATTGGGAAAATATAGCAACATTAAATTAAGTTGTGTAAAATAATTTTAATTGAAGGTGTTAATAGAGTATATGCAAATGCTTGGAAAATTGAATTTTACATGTAATTAAAGAAGAAAAAAGCATGGGAAGCGAGCAGACCGTTTTTGAGAAATTATTATTGAAGATATAGTGATAAATTTGGGAAACGATG
Source organism: Lycorma delicatula (assembly GCF_047948215.1). Lineage (NCBI taxonomy): Eukaryota > Metazoa > Arthropoda > Insecta > Hemiptera > Fulgoridae > Lycorma > Lycorma delicatula. The sequence continues at coordinate 78,338,442 of NC_134461.1, read as the reverse complement.
ACAATAGTTCAACAGACAGGATATGAAGAAATATTTTCCTGTTTTACTTGATGAAATTTTAATATACCTAATTAAATTTTTATTTTTAAGGTAAATATATAATTTTATCATCTTTTTATTACATGTTATTTTTACTTCATTTTTATTTTAAAAGTAAAAAGAAGTGATTTTTCTCGGATGGATTGCGCTAAATGAAATTAGAATCGTACTGTTCTGTTTTGGTTTGCGGCACGGTTTCGTGAGAGAAATTATTGGTGAAGACCAGTCACTTTTTTTGTCGTTACGCTACCAGTAAGAGGCGATGCGCACTTTTATCGTTACATTAAATTTGCCCAGCGGAGTAGGAAGGAAAAAAGGTACATTAAATTATAATTTATTTTAGTTAATTACACTATATATTAGTAACTAGTACCAAAATAAAAATTTTAAACAGAAAAATACCTTAAAAGAACGCGTACACACCTACACATGAACAAATTCCATACCGGTGTGCTTAAGATGAATGACGTTAGGTTAGATCTACTAAGTAACTGTAGAGACGATAAGAGAATTAATTATAAAATGTGTGTTTTCCACGAAATTCAATATTAAACTCTCTTAAATTAATGTAATTACTTATTTTGAATAAATAAATTAAAATCTTGGGTCTAATCATTATATATATATATATATAGCAACTTTATTTCTGAACCTGTTTAATATTTCTGTACAATGTTTAAAAATACTTATTCTAGAAAAAAATTGTATAAAAAACTTTTAAGCCTATTTCTCGTTAGAGGATAAGAAAAACTGTAGGAGTAAGCTGGTTTTTTAATTTTTTGAGGAAGTCCACGTAACGTTTTTGAATAAAAATTGCTACCTTAAATTGTCATTTATTAGTACTTGACAAAAATTGATACACAAAAATTGTTTTTAACATATAGTTGGTTGTAAGAAGACATCAACTTAAAACTATTTTTTGTTTAAAGGTTCCTCTGCATTTGAATTCTAGAGAAAATAAGTATCTAGATTTGTTTTTTAGATCCCAATGATTCAAGTATCAGAGAGTTTTGACAGCTCCAATTTCGTAGGAAAATATACTTTAAAAAAAAAAATACAATTATAAACAATGATGTTATAACCGATCACAAGCACATGAATACAAAAAAAATCATTCTAACTTCAGTTGCTGTTTATGTTTCCAACTTTATCAAATTGTGAATGTTTTTATCATTAATTGATCTTGGGTATATTTTTTTTTATATCTGTTTTTTTTTTTTTTTTTGTCTTCAGTCATTTGACTGGTTTGATGCAGCTCTCCAAGATTCCCTATCTAGTGCTAGTCGTTTCATTTCAGTATACCCTCTACATCCTACATCCCCAACAATTTGTTTTACATACTCCAAACGTGGCCTGCCTACACAATTTTTCCCTTCTACCTGTCCTTCCAATATTAAAGCGACTATTCCAGGATGCCTTAGTATGTGGCCTATAAGTCTGTCTCTTCTTTTAACTATATTCTTCCAAATGCTTCTTTCTTCATCTATTTGCCGCAATACCTCTTCATTTGTCACTTTATCCACCCATCTGAATTTTAACATTCTCCTATAGCACCACATTTCAAAAGCTTCTAATCTTTTCTTCTCAGATACTCCGATTGTCCAAGTTTCACTTCCATATAAAGCGACACTCCAAACATACACTTTCAAAAATCTTTTCCTGACATTTAAATTAATTTTTGATGTAAACAAATTATATTTCTTACTGAAGGCTCGTTTAGCTTGTGCTATTCGGCATTTTATATCGCTCCTGCTTCGTCCATCTTTAGTAATTTTACTTCCCAAATAACAAAATTCTTCTACCTCCATAATCTTTTCTCCTCCTATTTTCACATTCAGTGGTCCATCTTTGTTATTTCTACTACATTTCATTACTTTTGTTTTGTTCTTGTTTATTTTCATGCGATAGTTCTTGCGTAGGACTTCATCTATGCCGTTCATTGTTTCTTCTAAATCCTTTTTACTCTCGGCTAGAATTACTGTATCATCAGCAAATCGTAGCATCTTTATCTTTTCACCTTGTACTGTTACTCCGAATCTAAATTGTTCTTTAACATCATTAACTGCTAGTTCCATGTAAAGATTAAAAAGTAACGGAGATAGGGAACATCCTTGTCGGACTCCCTTTCTTATTAGGGCTTCTTTCTTATGTTCTTCAATTGTTATTGTTGCTGTTTGGTTCCTGTACATGTTAGCAATTGTTCTTCTATCTCTGTATTTGAACCCTAATTTTTTTAAAATGCTAAACATTTTATTCCAATCTACGTTATCGAAAGCCTTTTCTAGGTCTATAAACGCCAAGTATGTTGGTTTGTTTTTCTTTAATCTTCCTTCTACTATTAATCTGAGGCCTAAAATTGCTTCCCTTGTCCCTATACTTTTCCTGAAACCAAATTGGTCTTCTCCTAACACTTCTTCCACTCTCCTCTCAATTCTTCTGTATAAAATTCTAGTTAAGATTTTTGATGCATGACTAGTTAAACTAATTGTTCTGTATTCTTCACATTTATCTGCCCCTGCTTTCTTTGGTATCATAACTATAACACTTTTTTTGAAGTCTGACGGAAATTCCCCTTTTTCATAAATATTACACACCAGTTTGTATAATCTATCAATCGCTTCCTCACCTGCACTGCGCAGTAATTCTACAGGTATTCCGTCTATTCCAGGAGCCTTTCTGCCATTTAAATCTTTTAATGCTCTCTTAAATTCAGATCTCAGTATTGTTTCTCCCATTTCATCCTCCTCAACTTCCTCTTCTTCCTCTATAACACCATTTTCTAATTCATTTCCTCCGTATAACTCTTCAATATATTCCACCCATCTATCGACTTTACCTTTCGTATTATATATTGGTGTACCATCTTTGTTTAACACATTATTAGATTTTAACTTATGTACCCCAAAATTTTCCTTAACTTTCCTGTATGCTCCGTCAATTTTACCAATGTTCATTTCTCTTTCCACTTCTGAACACTTTTCTTTAATCCACTCTTCTTTCGCCAGTTTGCATTTCCTATTTATAGCATTTCTTAATTGCCGATAGTTCCTTTTACTTTCTTCATCATTAGCATTCTTATATTTTCTACGTTCATCCATCAGCTGCAATATATCGTCTGAAACCCAAGGTTTTCTACCAGTTCTCTTTATTCCGCCTAAGTTTGCTTCTGCTGATTTAAGAATTTCCTTTTTAACATTCTCCCATTCTTCTTCTACATTTTCTACCATATCTTTTTTACTCAGACCTCTTGCGATGTCCTCCTCAAAAATCTTCTTTACCTCCTCTTCCTCAAGCTTCTCTAAATTCCACCGATTCATCTGACAACTTTTCTTCAGGTTTTTAAACCCCAATCTACATTTCATTATCACCAAATTATGGTCGCTATCAATGTCTGCTCCAGGGTAAGTTTTGCAGTCAACGAGTTGATTTCTAAATCTTTGCTTAACCATGATATAATCTATCTGATACCTTCCAGTATCGCCTGGCTTTTTCCAAGTGTATATTCTTCTATTATGATTTTTAAATTGGGTGTTGGCAATTACTAAATTATACTTCGTGCAAAACTCTATAAGTCGGTCCCCTCTTTCATTCCTTTTGCCCAGCCCGTATTCACCCACTATATTTCCTTCCTTGCCTTTTCCAATGCTTGCATTCCAATCTCCAACTATTATTAAATTTTCATCTCCCTTTACGTGTTTAATTGCTTCATCAATCTCTTCGTATACACACTCTACCTCATCATCATCATGGGCGCTTGTAGGCATATAAACGTTAACAATCGTTGTCGGTTTAGGTTTTGATTTTATCCTTATTACAATGATTCTATCGCTATGCGTTTTGAAATACTCCACTCTCCTCCCTATCTTCTTGTTCATCACGAAACCTACTCCTGCCTGCCCATTATTTGACGCTGAGTTAATTACTCTAAAATCACCTGACCAAAAGTCGCCTTCCTCTTCCCACCGAACCTCACTAATTCCTACTATATCCACATTCACCCTATCCATTTCCCTTTTTAAATTTTCTAGCCTACCAACCTTTTTTAAGCTTCTAACATTCCACGCTCCGACTCGTAGAATGTTATTTTTTAATTTTCTGTTTTATATCTGAATTTATCATAAAAGTTTACATTTGACAGTTATGTTAAATGTAAAATACATTCTTCCTTCTACAAGGTCATTTTGACTTTCTAAAATAATTATTTTCAGGAACTATAAAGTTTAAAAAATTATTACGAACTATTATTTTTAAGGAAAAAACTACATTTTACAATACTGAAACTTCTACTACAAATGTTAAATGTAATATGAAAACGAAAAATAGTTATTTACTTAGTTTTAATTAAGATCTAATAAAACTGAGTAAACTATTAAGGGTACTGGCTGGTTTGTTTTTCCTTCAAAAAAGGCTAACGTAAAGCATGTCTTAAAAATCCAAAATTATACTTTCATTATATTTTAAAGTATCCTGGGCCAAATTTTTATTAAGACACTAAACAACTTTTTGTTAATTTATAGCTGTTAATTTCAAATGCTGATTTTGAGAGCTATAATTTTGACAACTGAATCCAACATCCACTGTCTGAAAGCTTATATATTAGAAATCTTTAGCACTACGTTTAAACAATAATTTTTATAATAAATTTAGGAAAAAAATTATTTTCTGTTGAAAATACACATAATCTTTGTCAATAATTATAGTATTAAAATGTTTGTAAAATATGTGTATTTTATAGAACTGCTTATAATACATGTTCATGGGCTATACATTAATTTGTAGTTTTTATATTTTTTAAATTTGAACTATCCAGTTGATTTTAGTAATAACTTACACAATTTTTAACTGTGGAGTAATGTGTAAAAAAGAAAACTTCAAGATTTTAATTTGAATATGGATTAGTTTAAAAATCACACAAGAGGTGGAACTATTGATTCAGGTAATAAAAAAGGAATAATTATAAAAAAAATCTTTCAGTTTTCATCATACAGTAATAAATTTAAAGATAACCTTACAAATGTTCAAAAATGTACTCTTGAAATCTTTCTACGAAATTGAGATTTTAAAAATATCAGTTCAGTAGATTTTGAATCTTATTTCCTGCTCTAGCTTGAAATAAAGTTAAACATGTTTATATCCAGTGCAAAAAATATAGTAAATTTTCATCCAATCAATACTTTTTTACTAATTGTCATCTACTCTGTCTCTGAACAAAAATTCAAAGATGAATTATTAAACCTTTTCTTTTTCCTGTTTAGCCTCCGGGAATTACTGTTCAGGTATTACTTCAGAGGATGATATGTACGAGTGTAAATGAAGTGTAGTCTTGAATAGTCTCAGTTCCACCATTACTGAGATGTGTGGTTAATTGAAACCTAACCACCAAAGAGCACTACTATCCACAATCTAATATTGAAATCCATATAAAAGTAACTGCTTTTACCTGGACTTGAACGCCGTAACTCTCGACTTCCAAATCAGTTGATTTGGGAAGACGTATTCACCACTAGACCAACCTGGTGGGTTGAATTATTAAAGCTAATTAATGTAAGCTGATTAAATAAAAGAATGTGTTTAGTATAAAACTTAAAACATTCAAAAAATACAGATCAATGAGAAAATAAAGAATATAGATGCTTGAATGAAATATGTATGTCTGCTGAAACATATCTATTGTGATTAATTTTAGATTTTGTTATAATTAAAATATTTTTTTCTTGAAACTGTTAATGTATCTATGGATTTTTAAAAATAATTTCATTATATTTAAAAAATACTCTTATTCTATTAAATAAATATTCTAGTTTGATACATAACTGTAACTAGTGGTTGTAACCCACGCACTGACTTAACAGTATTGAACCAAGCACAAAAACTACAGCCAACGAATTCTATACTTTATGACTTCTTTACTTACACTGGAAGCAATTCCACTCCAAAATGCTTGTGCATTTCTTTTTTGTTTTTGAGTCTCTTAATATATGTCATATTTGATGTGTAATCAGTCCAAGTAACTGGTTTATAAAAGTGTCTATTTAGATCTAAATTTCAAAAGCTTCTAATTAACCTGTGCTGGTCATGATTCTCACAATGTGTTTGATTCTTTGCATCAATATTTTTAAAATATATAAAATGATTATCTAAAACAATTTTACCTTTCTATCTTGAAAGTGCTTGATATACCACATTATTTTTGTCAATCTATAATCAAAGTTATTTGGTGTAACGTATGTTAAAAAATGTATTCAATTTCAACAATTTTTATAAAATTAATACTAATTTAAATGGAAAAATTGGTTTTATTCTGTAATTAATTTCAGTGTCTTTCATCAGTAGTAGAACTACTATTACTACTACTACTACTACACTTTTCCACAATATGTAACAGATGGTCAGTGAAGCCCATGTGAAATTGTATAAAATTCTATCTATATATTCATCCACTCATATCCATCTTGAAATGTGGTCATAATAGAAGTGTTTTCAAATTACAGAACTGATATTTCATTACTTGTTTATAAATAATGAAATATTATATTTTCACTGTTTTAATCTATCTGTTCTGACACAGCTAATATTTTTTTCATAAGTTTTATTTTGTAGAAATTGACCTGGGAGGATGAAATAAGATTGTCATTGTAAGAATGCAATTCCAACTTATAAAGTCATTTTCCTACAGAGTGAGAAGTCATTTTGCTATGGGTATATACATATAAATCTGTGCATACATATATATATATATATATACAGATGCATAATATATTACATTATACAATGAAACAAGAACCACAATTAATATAAACAAGCATGAATGTATAAATTTATTTCAACAGAATAACCTAAAATGTAGTTGTTGACTGATTATATATATTAAAACACTTCAGCTTTTAATTTCAGTACAGTTATAAAGTAAACTGTGTAAGTATACACATGCTAATCGGATCAAAATTTACATCTGGATGTTTCAGATCTTGACGCTTCACGACTCTCTCTAACCAGAAAACATAATTTCAGCATTGAAAAATTCCAGAGGATACATGTATGTAGGCTTGCTTTTTTTCTTAATATTTCTAAACTAGATGGACCAATTTGGCATGATAATTTTTGTATGTTATTCAATTTTTGTTACAATTGATCAAGGAAGCAGAGACAAATGTAGGCCCTATAAGTCAAAATTTTACTCAAAGGGAGGTAAATATTGTCACTTACTTTAATGCCTCTTCATTGGCTAAGATACTTTCTAATTGTTTATATTTAATCCCTCATAAAGGAATGGGGGAAAAAAAATCCTTTTTCTTTTGTTTCTGGATTCAGTCACATTCTTGTACCAATTAAATGGTTTCATTATATTAGTATGTCAATATGGTTAACTATTTGAGCAATTTCAATAAGTACATTTCAGGGGTTGGAGATAAAAGCCTATTTTTTGTCAGTTATTGATTTGCTTGATATCTTCAGACTGGATTAATAGATTTTCATGAAAATTTATACAATGACTATTGAATATAAATCAGTGAATTTTGGTTACAATTGATCATGGATCCATCCTCAATATTTTAATCAGAATAAAATAATTTGTTTGGTACTTATGAATTATAACAGTGCCACTATGAGTGGAAGGTTATATATATTTATTTATTCTATAAATATAATTTAACCAAACTTAACCTATGCTCGCTAACCTTGACTATTTAACACAGTAATGTTTTGAGTATTTAAATAATAAATCCAGTAATTATTGCAATTATTTATTATTTAAATAATCAAAACATTACTGTTAATTAATTGAGGTGAGCAAACAAAGCGAGCTCACTTAACCTCTGGTTAATTTATATCTGTAATTATAAGAAGGTGGGCATATAATGGATTTTGACCAATTATATTTATAAAATAACGTTCTAACTATAGTGGCACTGTTATAATACACAAGTACCATTTTTTTTTTAACGTACATTCTTTACTTGTATTTTTACAATATAAGTTTTAATGTTCAATTTAATTTTTTTTCTAGAGTAGTAGTCTATCAATGTGAAACCCTCTGTAGCTGATTTTGATCTATTATATTCTTGAATGTTTGAATTAATTTCATAAAATAAAACCACCTCTATGGTATTCCTTAATTCTAAATATCAGAGAAAAATAAATTTTATTTTCATGTTTTTTTTGCATATGAATTAAGCAGTTAAATACAACAATGTATATTATTTTATTTTTTTACATAGTAGCAGTAATAACTAGAAAAATGTAGGCTATTAAAAAGTTAAAAGAGTTAAATAAAATAAAAGGATGCTTAAAAATTAAACTAAATTAAAATAAATAGTAATTAAAATTTATTGCAGAATCTGCATTTGTAAAAATTAAAAATAATACATGCCACTTAATAATTATTATATTAAATATATTATGAGCTTTTCAGAAACAAATTTAATCATGGTTTTTTTATAAAATTATTGGATATTTGAATCTGCACAACTTTTGAATAGGTCTTTTCTTTTAGTGTTTATAGCAGAAAATTTACTTCAATATTTAAATTACCTTAATCAAATCATTGTGTAAAAGCATAAATTTCATTTGTCCTGATAATTTGTATAAAGAAATTAAAAAATTAAATACAAAACTTTTTTCCATACTGAAAATTTTTATATTATACTAGCTGTACCCGCCACGCTTCGCTGTGGCACATTGTGGTTGCATGGATGAGAAATGAAACAAAACAAAGCATACGTTTCATAGAAGTTTAATTTTGCAATACTTGTGGATATACAATATTTTTTTGTTTTTCCACTGTCTGCGTAGATATAAAGGCTATCTGGTTTGCCGATTCGGGAACACGTACATACAGTTGTCCATGTGAGAAGCAATCCGCATCTAAATCTAAACCAAACAATTCTAAAGATTGACCTTGAGTTTTATTGATTGTGATTGCAAATGCCAATCGAATTGGGAATTGCAATCTTTTAAATTGAAATGGTGTATCGGTCGGGTTCATGGGTATTCGAGGAATGAGGACATCTTCACCTTTGAAAGGCACCGTTAAAATCGTTGCTTCCACTTATTCATCAATTTCTTAACTGCAAGTCGCGTGCCGTTGCAGAGTTTTGGCTGATTAATATTCCGCAACAGGATAATTGGCACACCTATTTTCAATTTTAATATGTGTGGTGGCATCCCTGGCAGATCAAGTGAGTTTAAAAATTCCGTTGGATAATTAACTACTTCATCTGCTTCCACAACGGTGTCTATCGACTTGTAATTTCCTCACTTTGAATGCTGGATTGAATAACATTATTAAGTTGATAGACATCTTTATTCTTTGCGGCAAGGATAGCTCGTTCACTGAGCCAAACGTGATTTCTATGATTAATTTGAATACTTTTTCGATCAGTTCTTTCGATGTTACTAAATTACAAAAATTATCAGGAAATGATATTCGTCAAGACGTCTCATCGACTGGCAACTGTCCGTTTCCAATTTCCAGTAACTGTCGTTAGAATATCTCAGCTGATGGATCATTCTGCAACTGGACACGCATATTCGTAATCAACTGCAATGTACGTACGTGTCGCCACAGTGTTTTATATATTTCAGGCAAGCATTTATTTCGTCTGCTGGTGTCGATCGAAAAATTACAGGCAATGTTTGCCTAAAATCTCCTGCGAGCAATATCAAAGCAATCCCGAATGGTTGAACGTTTCCATGCAAATCTCGTAACGATCGATCAAGAGCTTTAAGCGATTTTTTATGTGCCATCGTGCATTCATCCCAAACAATGAGTTTACATTTTCGTAATACTTTTTTCATACAGAATGCTTTGGAAATATTGCACGTGGGAGTCTCGATGATTTGCATGTTTAATGGCAACTTCAGAGCTGAATGCGCAGTCCTTCCACCTGGTAACAATGTCGCAGCTATTCCAGACAAAGCAAGAGCTAAGGCTATGTCATTTTTTGATCGAACCGTTGCTAGAATCAATCTAATGAGGAATGTTTTCCCAGGTCCTCATGACGCATCAAATAACAAGATCCCCCTAACTCCGTCATTTATCACTTGCATTATGCGATCATAAATGCCTTTCTGTTCACGTGTTAATTTGGGAATGTTTGATTCGACATATGACTGAAGATCACCAATGTTGTAACTGTTCACGGGGTAAATCCACATCAAATGAAGCAATCACAGCTCGGGTGGGTGCGGCATTCCCAATTGACTAAGAACTTTATTTGCGTTAGCTAAGCACTTGTCTTCAATATTTATCAATGCTTAGTTGTAAATTCAGACAAAAGTGAATATTTAACCTAACAAAGGATTTTTTGGTCATTATGTAGGGATATTATTTTCTGTGTATTTGGTTATTTCGACTTTTTTTGTTTGCATAGTCTTAAGTCTATTTGGGGTATAAGAAAGTTGGGTGTTTTAATTTATTTACTGTAAGTCATCCTTGGTGGCTTTTCTTTTTGTTTTGGTGTTTTTTGTTTTTTTTTAATAAAATACAGATGTTTTGGCTGTTAAATATAATTCAAAGAAATTTGGTCTTTGTGTTTGACAGCGGCCATCTTGCATTGATCTGATTGGTTTTCCTTTGTTTACATTTCCAAATTAAAAATAGATAGATATATTAAAAATAGATGAAGACAATCTTTGATGCGGGTTATATATCGTGCTAAAATTTGAGCTCAATCGGTGCAGAACATTTTGAGTTTTTGAAGCGTACACAAACGAACTTAACATTTTTATATATATAGATAAAAGAGTAATTTTTGCAATGATGCTTAGATTTCATATTTTTGACTGTAATACAGTGCAAATTAAAACATTTAAGAATGGTGAATGTCATTTATTAACAAAATAATTCTATATTACTCAAAAGCTTTTTGGAATATGTATTAATAAAAAAACATATTTTAACAGAAAATGATTAAGTTGAATCATATATAAAATACTCTTTAATTCAGAAAAGTACTATATTAGAATGAAATTGAAAGTGATACTTATACTGACTTAACACGTAAGGCTCATTGTGCTTATCTTAATTACACTTTTTTTATTTTATCTTTAATAATATTATGTATGTTTTATGCAGAAAGTAAAGAAATATTTTTTTTATAATATCTTTATTTATAAGATTACAAAAAACTTTATAAACTTGTGGTCTGGACTAGATTGTGTTTTCTTTGAGAGGAGATAGAATGAATTTTTATTTATTTTTTAAATAAGATTCTGCAAATCAATCTGTCATTTTTAATAAGTAGGCATAACTTGAGTTTTCTAGTTTTGAGCTGCAGGTTATACAAAAATGTTGAATATTTTGAACTGCAGTAAGATTCATTGTGCTTATCTTAATTACACTTTTTTATATTATCTTTAATAATATTATGTATGTTTTGTGCAGAAAGTAAAAAAATACTGTATTTGTAATATATTTTTGATAAGATTACAAAAACAAATTCGATTATGCTATGTTTTAAATTATACATTATCATTAGTGATTAGATGATAATGTATGTATATATTGACCAGCATCTAGCTGAGGATGAGTTGATGTCAGAACACCCATTTAAGTCCAGGCAGTTTTTATTTAAAATGGAAAGGCGCGATGCAGAGCACTGCCACGGGGTGTTTGAGGTGGGTCCATTGTTGGTGATAATCTTCCTTGGTGGAAGGAGGCTGTTCATTGATTTTGCTTCTTACAGAATCAGGGAGTATTTCGATGTTTAGTGGTGTTTTAAGTGTTGTCAGTATGGTCACAAGAAGACTAAGTTCTGTGATCTGCTCGTTATCTGTGCCCACTGCTGTGAGGAGGGACATAAGTGTGAGGACTGTCTCAAAAAGGTTGAGCCTCCATCATGTATAAATTGTTAAAGGTTGAGGAAAGATCATAAGCACTCTGTTGACAGCAAGGTGTGGATCATACTTCAGAGCTGTTGAGATGTATTTTAATTATTGTTCAAACTGAGTTACGTAAAGTGGCCTTAAGTAAGCTGATAAGTAAATTAGTAAGTTTAAGTAAGTAGGCCTCTGTGGCGTGTGGGTAGTGTCTTGGTCTTTCATCCGGAGGTCCCGGGTTTGAATCCCGGTCAGATGGCATTTTCACACACGCTACAAATCATTCAGCTTCATCTCTGAAGAATGTAAAGGTTAAATAAAAAAAAATAAAAAATGTAAGCTAGATGTTTTGTTGCAGCATCCAAATATTACATCTGGTGACCTGCTGGGTTTTGCAGGATGGAAACGATATTATTGTGGCTCTGACAGCATATCTGTTTTGTACAGAAGAGAAATAAGTTGTGTCTTCTTGTGACAGCTCTCTAACAATCATCATGTTGTTGTTAGGGTTGATATTCAGAACTTACATCTATATGTTGTAAATTCTTATTTCCAGTATTGGGACCATGCTGAGCATCATCTTGAGGTCTTGGAGAAAATTCTTCAGTTTTCAGAACATAGTTCTATTGTTATTGGTGCCAATGTTAATGCTAAATCACTTATGTGGCATAGTGATTATATTGATGACAGTGGTGAAGTGGTTGAAGGTTTTATTGTCCAACATATACTGGTATAGTGGATGGTAGGAGGCAATTTGCTTGCACCAATATTGATGTCAAGGTTGGAAGATACATTCCTGCATGTGCCTGTGGTTGGAAGGTTGTTGATGATTGCTCTAGCAACTTATTGTCTTCAAGATCACTGGTGGCCTGAGGGATGGTTATAGGTGTAATTTCCCAGTTCAGCAGAGGTGTTTTCTGCACAGGAAAGTCAATTGGCGGAGGTCTGTTACAATTCTTTTGGCCAGAGGTCTGGTTGGTCTTGATCTTGAGGACCTGGCAGGTCAGTTATCGGCAGGATTTCATTGATGCCACTGAGTGTTTCATTCCCTGCAGTTTGGGTTGGGAGAGGGTGGTCCCTTGTTGGATGCATGAACTTACTGAGCTGAAGTCATCTGTTCTCTGTTTACAGAGGTCCTCTCAAAGTGAGAGTGACCCTGAGTGGCAAGCAGATTTGGCTTCGAGCTTTTAGGGAGCTCAGATGTTGTTATCACAAGGTAAGACAAGCCAAATGTGATTCTTGGCATTCCTTTGTTCAGGAACAAGGTTAACAAAAGACCCGTGGGGTGATGTTTACCAATTTCTAGGGCATAATCGAAAGAAGGACATTCTTCTGTCTGCTCTCTCGACCAGGCAAGGAGTGAGCTTAGATAAAACTGTGATACTATGTACTTTGTTAGATGATCTTTAGCCAGACCATCATTTGGCTGTAGAAACCACTTATCATATTCAAAATGATGTTGCTTCTCATTGCATGGATGTTTTGTTTTCAGAAGTTACTGAGGTGAAGGTGCGCAAGATAATCTGTAGTTTTGGTAAAGGTAAAGCTCCTGGCTTTGATGGAATTACAAGTGGAGTTCCTTGTTTGTTCAGTGAACTTAGTGTGGGAATATTCACTAAAGTATTTAACAAAGTATTATTTGCTGGCTATTTTCCAATTTGTTGGAAATAGGAAACAGTTAAATTGTTGTTTAAGGGTGGCAGCAAGGATCCCACTGTTAGTTCCTCATATTGAACTCTTAGGTTATTGGGAAGGTCTTTGAGAAGATACTATATCTGCTTATTAATGAGAGGTTGACATCGCAGTAGTTATTGATGGAGCGTCAGTATGGCTTTCATTCTGGTAAGGGGACAAAAGGTGCTATTTTATAAGTTTTAAGCATTGTGAAGAATAGTAGTTCTGGGTATGTCTTGGGGATTTTCCTTGACATATCCAGGGCATTTAACAATCTGTGGTGGTCTTATGTTTTATTTCAATTACAGAGACATGGGTGTACCAAAAATGAAATACAGGTAATGCATGGCTACTTTGGGCATCAAGACATTCTGCTTTGTAAAGGTGGCCACAAAGTGGAGAAGATACTGTTTAAGGGTTGTCCTGGACAACCCTTAAACTTGACATGTGCTGGACCCCTTATTATGGGTTGCGGAGTTTGATTCTTTGATGCGGATGAGGTGAGGTTGCCCAATGGCTGTTGCGTTGTCACTTATGCCAATGACGAGCTGCTGCTGGTCGAAGGATGTTTCTGGAATAAGGTTGAACTCTGTGCCTCTTGAGCATACAGGATACTTGAGCTGTAGGGCCATCAAGATGGCATTCAGCTCGGATAAAACCAACAAGATGTAGCTGAAGGGCTATTTGGGTATGACACAGTGAGTCCGTGTTTCAGTGTCAGGCCATCAAATTCGATATGTTGAGGTTCAGAAGTACCTCGGGGGTGCTTCTTGACAAAAACTTTTAAGGAGCATTTACAGTATGTTGCAAAGAAGGTCAGTAGTGCCTTCGACATGTGGTTAATCCAAATTGGGATCTGAATTTTAAGAGTATGAATATCCTCTATAAGAGTGGTGTAAGGCAATTATATTGTAAGGTGCACCTATTTGGGTGGATAGGGTAAAATTTAAAACTTATAGGGACATTTTGTTGAGGGCCCAGCACCTTTTGTTGTTACGGTGACAGGTGGTTACCGTACAATTTCTTGTGAGGCTGTCATGGTGATTGCTGGAATAAAGCCTATTGATGTTCTTGCACTTGAGCATCAACAAAGCTATTTCACAAGGAAGTTGGATCAACTAACTTCTGCTAGAATTAGAGCGATTGAGAAAGGTGGATTTTAATTGTGGCAGACAAGGTGGGATGAGACGGCTGATAGGTGTTACTCTCATGGTCTTTACCCTGATGTGAGGAGTCTATGGGGTGCCTCTTAGGTGTCCTCTAACAAGAATATAGATCAGTTTCTTTTAGACCATAGTACTTTTAGGGATAAGTTTGCTCATTTTAGCCTGGCTGATTCAGCTCTGTGGTGTGGCATAATAGATGATGCCTTTCATGTTTTATATGTCTGTCATCAGTATGATGAAAGACAATTAAAGATAGTGAGGTAGCTCGAGGATATTGGATCTATTTAGATAGATAAATGTTAACTGGAAAAGCCAGGCTGAATGGTCAATTGTGGAGAACTTCATGAAATATTTAGTTCTTCGGTAAATTGCAGAGAGCTGTAGGATGGGGAGTTCGAGTTACTAGGGTGATCAGAGACCGCTTGGGAATTCTCTTGTTGCCAAGATAGGCGTTCCATAGTTTTGTTTTTGTTCTGTTCGTTTTATTTCATTGGTACGGCTATAGCTCAAAATTTAAATATTTTATTTCTTCTCAGTTCTGTTCATTCAAGTAGTTTTTGGTTTTGTTTTGTGTTTATTGATAGTACATTCTTACACTGATATAAATGTCATTTGTGGCATTTTCATTGATGGCATCCTGACGGAGGCCAAGCTGTTAACTGAGAGAAGTTATTCAGTCTGTGGGTTCGGAAGATGATCTCTGGTAAAGTCCATCAGGGCGAGGTATGAAGGGGGTGGGGTGGCGACCGGAATCATCACATGGTGGGATCTACTCCTTCAGGTCAGTACATAGACTAAATAGTTATAAATCCTGTTTTGATACAAAATAAAAATATTGATATCTGTTCTTTTTTTATTCTCTATCCATCTAAAGAGCTTAAAAAGTGAGAAAACAGCTATGAATAGATTAAAAATTGAGTTTAAAATGCAGAATTTTTCAAAACCTATCAAGACCAATGAAAAATTTCCATTTTCCAAATCTGTTATGTCCATTTATGTTCTCCAGCAATCTAGACTTTTGGAACTTTTATACAATTAATATTACAATACAAATAAATAACAAAGATATTATTATTATTTTGGAGAACAGCTGATTGAAACTGGTTTTTTATTATGTTTAAAATGTTTAAGAGAAAATAAAAGCTCAAAATCAATCTGAAAAACTTAATTCTTTAAAAATACAGACAGTACAATACATACAGTAGGTGAACTTTATATAAATATGAAGCAATGTTCAGAAAATGAAGTAATTTTTAATTACAATTGCCAAAAAAAATTAATATTGCCCAAGATTCCTGACCCGGATTTCTATTATGCAAGGTACATTTTTTTTTTACACAATTTTACTATTTTTAGGTCATATCTATGCCCTTCAAAATAAAAAAACAAATTTTTTTTTAAAACTTTTTTTATGAATGGACTTCAGATAAATTTAAAAATAAATCCCCAGCAAGAATTATCCACAGTTCTGCATAGGTTACATAAAAGAGAAATTTCAAATACTGACTTAATTACACTGTTTTCAGATCGAGTATTAGAACAAAATAATAATTGCTAAGCTTATTAAATGGTTAAGCAAAGAAGTATCATAAAATCTAAAACAAATTATTCTTACATTTTTAATAGTTGAGAATTAATTTATCCTACCTATCAGAATTTTATAAGTTAGAATAGATGTTTTTTTAGGAAAAATGTACTATTAAAAATCCAGAAGAATATTTAAAAGATTTTGAAACATTCAATAATAATATTTCTTTTTGGAACTGAATGTGTTGTCAGAAGAATTTTTAGAAACGAAAGAAGTTAGCAGATGTTCTAAAATGCAGAGAATAGCAATTTCAGTTCTAAATTATGTAGTGATATTATTATGAGGTACTTACAAAAATACTGTCTTTATTAAAGGTGAATCTGGCTATAAATTTCAAAGTGAGGTAAAGGTACCACCAATATTGTTTTGAATAAATATCTCAAAATATAAAAAAATGACAGTAACCAAACTTAATGACATAAAAGATTATTTGAAGATAAAGATTAAAATTTTGAGATGAGATGCTAATTATTTTGAAGGTAAAATGGAAGAAAATGACTTCGGTGAGATTTCAGAGGATGAATTACAACATCATGTTGTAATAACGTTAATCAGAAAGTTAATAATTTAACTTTATTTAAAATCAGTATTTCATAGTAGACTTTATCAAACTTGTTTACTTTTATTGTTACCAAAAAGCAGTTTGTTAATTTTGTCATGATAACAATAGTTTGTAATGTTATGTTTGTTATAAAAGGTTATCAGAAGTTCTTATCAGACTTGTTCAATTTTATCATTATCAAAACAAATTGCAAATTAGACAGATAAAATATTTTGTTTACATGATGATAACTTAAAGCACATAAAACATCTAATTCTGAAGTGTAAATATATTGAAAAGGTTGCAGCAAAATCTGTTGTTCCAAGCATAAATGCAAAACCTTTACAGTTAAGTAGCTTAAAAAAAGGCACCTAAATTGTGCTTTTGTAAGCATTAATATTCTTTTTTCAAACTTTAAGAAAAATAGTAATCTGATATCGATGTACAGCACACTTTTTCATTTTAACAAAAACCTGGTATAACAGGTTTAACATTACATGTCAGAACAACATTTATTTGGATATAAAAAGTTTTGCAATCGAATGATTTATGTAAGTTTAATGGCTTTTTTTAAGTCTACAGTGAAAATTTAATGTTTTGCTAATAAGAAAATTATGTGAAAATAACTGCATATTAAATAACTTGTAACTATTTAATAATGTCTTATATACCAATATTTTGGTTTCCTAACTCAACTCTTTTTTGTTAGAAAATTATCCAAAATAGCAAGGCGAGTGTTCTTGACTTAATCCATTTTTCAATATTTAAGTCTATATTATAGAAACTGCAATACCAATTCCATTAGGGAAGTGTTTTTTTTTATTACAAATAACCTAGTCACAAATGATTAAATCAGCTTAAAATATGCTGCCAAATTATACTAACAAGGACAATAAATGTTATTTCAGGATATTTTATTTACTTCTAGAAGGATTGCTCACACACTTTGTAAATGGAGAAATTAATGAAATAATCTATGTAAACTATAGCAGTATTCAGATGTTTGAACTCTTGATTAAATTATTCAGTACTGTTATATTATGTTCAATGTAAAGAAATAACTTTTATTTATATTGAAATATTAGTAACTATTAATTTAAATAATTAATTTATAATCTATGTGCAGTTCATTTTTATATAAAAAAACACAATAAATTTTATTAAAAAACACTATTTTGAGCAAATTTAATCCAAATAATATTAGAAACTTTTGGTAATCATGTCACTAATTTTATAATAAATAATGAAGATTTACTTTGGAAATTTATTTTATTATTTTTAAGTAGAAAAAAGTTCAAAATTTTTTATTTATACAAAATGTGCATTTAATTTTTTGCAGACATCACGAATAAAATGTTTATGATTTGCATATAATCTAATATACTGATCTATCTCTATCCAATCAATTTCCATTGCATCATCACCAGCTTCAGTTTTAATAACACCAAACACTTCATTTTTCTCATCATGAAAATGCAATGCTGTTGTGGTTATCCATGCTTGATCTGTGTTTCTTCTATCATCTACATACCCACAGTATATTAGATCACCATTTTTTAAAAAATCATCTAACATTTTCTTTGCAGGTTCTATTTCATTTTCATTAAGGTAGCTGAAATCACTACTAATAGCTTCCTCTAAAAGTTCTCTTTTAACTGTATTTTCTATTGGTTCATTACCATCAGCAAAACCACCTGGCAATGCCCATTCACCACAATCTGCTCGTCTAACTGAAAGAAATTCCAAAATCGGTTTTCCCTTTTGACTGTACTTAATGTTTCCATCAATTGTTCTCCATCTAGTAACAATTGCATCTCCAGCTTGATTTGGTCCCCATCGTCCTAAAACACCTCTACCTTTTAATCCAGTCCTTCCAACTGGATTGATTGGATAACCATCTTTATCTATTTCATAAAAATAATTGCCATTAGTTCGATTTACAGTACCTTTATTATTATTCCATTCATTTTCTGGATGAAATCCATCGGCTCCTATTTCTGGATCTGCCCATGGTTTACCTATTAAAGCTGGAGAAGTATATGTTGGTGGATTATATTCAGAATAAGGTTCTTTCCATGATACTTTATCATTAGGCACATGAAATCTAATAACTTTCCCATATGTACCTGGATATTCAGTATTTCTACAATTATAATGCATATCTGTAGTGCGTAATCTCAATACAAATGCAGTGGATACCTGAAAATATTTGTGACATGTAATTACTTAAAGAATCAATTAAGCAAACACAGTGAAAATTATACAAATCAAATATTTAAATAAATAACTTTAAATACAGTTGAACTGGTTGTTCAACTTAGAAATTGAACAACCAGTTAACTAATGAATATTAAATCAAAATTTTTCTTTGCTGTTAAAATTTTTAACAAATACTTTTAAAATCTTTATGATCTTAAATTGCAATTTTTTGAATATCACATTTTAAACAAATACATTTAAGAATGTTGTTTGTGCAAATCTATTAGAAAGTATTTTGTAATTAGTGTATACTTAAAAATTTAGGCGACTAGGTTATTTTAGCCTATACAATATGCATTCCAAAATTTTTCTACTAAAAAGAGAACCAAATGAAAAATTAATACTGACATATTAAATGTAATTTTTGAATAGCTAAAAAAAAATTATAACTATTTCCTTATTTAAAAGCTTGTAAAAATTGCTAAATATTTGCCATTCACCTATTAATTAAAGGTCATATTTTTGACAATAGCATGATAATAATCATCATATTTTCATTCAGTACAATTCTTTGTCACTGTTCAGCACCTTAAACTAAATTCAATGATTATTATTGCTAAATGTTATACATCTCTTGGATTTAAAAAAAAACTTTATTTTTATGATTCCCCTGCAATGAAGAAAGCACCTTCACTTGACCTTAAGGATCCAATCTACTATATCTAGCCATATGATTTTCATTTTCAAAGATGCTGTTTAAGGAATTTCTATACCATTAAACTGTAATGCTGAGAAGTACCATTTTGTTGCCAAATTAAATTAGAGTTCTCATACTAATGGGCTTTTTTGTAACTCAAGATAAAATTATTTTTGAGACATTTCAAAATATGATTTTAATGTAAATAAACAGTTCAGAAAACTGCATTCTAGCAGCAGATTACTCATATAATCAATATTTTTGCATTTATTGCGTTTTTGTTTTTTTGTCCATGTTTAGTGCTTTTGCTATAGTTATGCACTATGAAAAAACTTCATTACTTCAGTGTGAAGAAGCAGAAAAGTTGATTTCAAAACAGAATTAATAAAAAAAAGGCTTTACTTGTTTTAATGAATGTAATAAATACTATGGATAACATCCAATGGAGATTACCCACAAAATCCAAAGAAAAGAAGTGTGAGCAACAGTGTGACATCCTGTCTCACAAGCTCCTGAAATTAAATTCAATAATTTATAAACTATTTAAAGAAAATATAATAAATAAACATTAAATACAGAGCTAGAAATATAATTTAATGAATATTTTATTGTATCAACATTACCCTTTATCACTGAAAATAACTGACTGGGTGTATTTTTTAAAAATGTTTCAAAGGAAATCTGCCACCTAAATTGAGGCTTGGTTATAACATATACTGGATTAAAATACTTAACTTTTATTAATCCTAGATTTGAAAGGAAAATAAAAGACAACAATCACACACATACATGCACAAATTTATACACTTAACATAAGTGATGAAGAAAATACATCATAAAATAGAAAACTTGAACAGTAGTAATAAAAATGCTGAGTATCTTCAACACTTTTACATAAAAAATAAATTTAAGTTATGTAATGCTATGTAAAGAAATTATAAAAAGCATAATAAAACTGTTTATTACTCTATTACTCAGTCAAACACAACATCACATACCATTCGCACAAAAATGTAATAAATTAATTTGCAATAAACTAAAAATTTTAAATTTGAGAAAAGGACACATTGAAAAATCATCCTTTTATTAAAACTGAAATATTATATAAATTCAATATTTAACTGATTTTACATATGCAATAAATTAAAAAATAGTAAAATAATATAAAAAAATCTCACAATATAAAACAAACATTTCCTGATATTTGCAGAACTTAAAATTAAACTTTGACCAGTGATAAAACAAACTTAATCTTTTTTATGGACTTATTTACTACTTCATCATCATCCTTCTTCCCTTTATCTAATTTTTATTATTTTGAATTGCAGATCGTGGACCTCCTCTTCCTCCACTTAATTCTGTACATCTCCACCATTCCTTCTTAAAAATTATCATGTGTTGTTTTCTTTCCATGTCTTTATGGAACTGTCCAGTCTTATTTATGTAGTTGTAAAAAAAAAATATATATATAAAAAAATCTAAAATGATTTTATAAACCTGTAATACATGCAAACAAATTAACAAAAATACAATATTTAATAAACCTCTGTTTTGGTTTCATAATTTTTTTGGGGGAAATTAAACAATCTTAGGTATTTTTTATGAATTGCTTTTTAATCTAAAAAAAATATAACAAGTAAACTTTTAATCAAATTTAACTTTCTTTAAGATATGGTATCCCTCACACACAAGCTGACATATCAAATTTCATTAATCCAGATTATAATTCACCAAAATGTTAAGCAAAACAGATGCCAACACTATTTACTTCCAAATTTTTGCAAGTGGTAAGAAAGTTCTTTATATATATATATAGATCTTAAAATTAATCATCTTTTAATCTAATTAATATAAGAAAAATTATTGTTTGTGATGTGTAACCAATGCAATGTCTTTTATTCAATATTATAACTAAACATAAACAAACACTTAAAAGATCAAATGATTAATTGCAAATGCTTTTTTGAAAATTAATTGTTTTGCGATTTTTTCATAAAATTAAATATTTTTAGCTGCTATGATTTTTTGAATGACAGTTGGGAATAAATTTTTTTTATATTATAAACTTTTACATAAAACTTTTTTTCACCAACATTTATATCATTTACTTTGAGCAACATATTAAACCGATTACGTGCATCTCCAAATAGGAACCTAATGATGTCAGCTGTCAATTTTCAGTCATAAATTTTCCCAGGATATGTTTACACACTACAGAAGAAACATGTGTCATCTAATTGGATAATGGCCATATTTTCAAAAATTGATGTGTTGGATAATAACGATTGCTTGAAATTTGCTATCAATTTGATAAGCATGGTTTGCAGTATTAAATGTATATTTTTATTAAACTGAAATTAACTTAGATTTGTTTAATTCATATCATAGCATCTATGCATAAGTTGCTAATAACCTTAATGAAGAATCAGATTTTTTATTCAAGGACAAAAAATTGAAAACAATGATTTTCATAACAATTATATAACTTTAAATAAATCTGTAATATCATGACATGATAATACAAACAAGAAAATAGTTTTTAATATAAAATTAAATATGGAAAACAATTAGGCTGCCCTATAATTTCTATTTTTGTCTTCCAAAAATACTGATACTAATACAATGTAAAAATATAAATGTAGATTTCATCTTAATAAGCAATTTAAAAAATATACTTGTTTGCAGTCTGGAAGAAAGCAACAATGCTAAGTTTAAACTTTAGGTACATTGGCATGACAAGAAAACAGTAATAACAGTAAACTGTATCATGTGAAGGCTTGCTTTATTTTTTATTACTAATCTTGTAATACATATGACACATCAGTTCTCAAATATTATTTAATTATGTCAAGAATGTATATATAGTTCATGTTAAATAGCTTGTGAAGAAACTGTATTATAAGCTTTACAATTATTTACAAGTTGTAATGAATTGTCAATATTTTAAACAATGAGGAGGGAGACTTTAACCAACAGCACTTTGGCCACCAGTTTGGTTTCTAGTGTGACCCTTGAATAGGAAATACTTACCAGACAGAATAGTCCAATGAGCCCAATAAAGAAATGGGTCCCTTGCATTCTGTTAAATGACAATCTTCATCATGTTTGTTACATCACACTTTGAGCATTACTCAAATCTAAATGAATTAATAAATAAATCTTTACTATACAATGACAACTCTTTGCCACTAACATGTTAAAAAAAAAAGGTATAGTAGGTGGATTATCAAAGAACATTAGTGGATTACATTTTATTAGGGATAATGGCAGAAATGTTTAACTGTTACATCTAATAAATTAAATTATATGACTGATATTCAGCAATAAATTGTTAATGTTTCTGGTAAACCACCAACCAATGATTTAATGAAGATAGTACAAAAAGATAAATAGTTGGAGAAAATGGACTTGTCTGTAATCACATTTCTTCTGCAAACACCAATATTTTGGCTTGCAACATATGAGTTTTTTATTTCTGCATGTGATTTTTGTCATAATAAATTGATATTTTGTAGTGTTAACTCAATAATATTAATACAATTGGCTTTTTCTTTATAAATGATTTTATATTAAAAACAAATTTCTTTTGAAAGGTAAAATATCAATTTTATTTGGGCGGTATTTTTTATTCTAAATGCATTTAATATGGGGGCATAGAGTTTTTTCAATGTCAAATCATGATAATAAATAGTTCACTTAAAACTATTGAAATATCACTAAATAATAATTTGTATCTATAGAATTGTCAGTAAGAAAAACAGCCATTCTTTATATAGAAGTTAATAAATAATCAGTACATGGAGATTAAAAATGCTTTAACTGCCTTTATAAAAAATAAACATTTAATGCTTAACCAAATGTGTTAAATCAGACAATGCATTTTAAACAATACATACACAAACAACTATTTATGGTTAGGCTAACTATATAAGAGCATTAACCAGTTAACTGACAAATCTGTATGTTGGTTGATTGAATAATAGGACATATATATATATAGGCCAAGACAAATTACAATTAGAACAGATTTCTAATATTTTAAGAGTGTAGATAAAAGAAAATAATGACATTCTCAGTGTGTAAATGTATTTCTTTCATTTTTAGTATGTTGCTAATGTAATGTGCAATTTTTCTATTGAGTACCTAATATAAATTGTAAATACGTAAATTTATACATGAGTATGTAAACCATGCTTGTGTTTTAAAAGTGGTTTTATATGGCAATAATTTAATTTTCAGCAATTATATTAAAAGGATTCAAAAAAGTGGTTTTATATGGCAATAATTTAATTTTCAGCAATTATATTAAAAGGATTCAAAAAAATACTAAATTCAATGAAAATTATAAGTATTAATTTATGTTTCATTAATTTGCATCATGGATATAGTAACCTCAAAATTTTTACAGCTCTAAAGTTGTTTTAAAAATATAAATAAGAATTTCTTATTTCATTGATACTTTCAGGATTTTTTAAAATGTTTTTAACACTTTATCAGGCTATATATTTTACAGTTACTAAGCACGTACATAAAGATATGTTGTGAATTAAAACTGATATATTTTTTTTGTAAATTTAAGATAAATGAAAAACTAACACAACATAAATTAGATGAATTTTATATCTTACCTAATCTAGGTTATTTTAGAGTTGTAGCTGATTTTATCTTCGAATTCACAATAAAAAATTGGTAGTGCTGTTCATGTCATAGTTACTCTGGATTTCCAATGTCCTGTTATGATCTTTGCAATAGCTCAGTTTAAGATAACATATACATATTTCAATTTAAATCCCTTCTTCTTTTTAATTACTTTCTCTTTAAATTCAGCCCATTTCATTTTAACTGGATTGAATTAAAAATTAGGTAAAAGTATGACTTTTATGGCCTTTTTCATTAGATATGATAGTGTACATCCAACCTCTATTTATTATCATTTAAATAAATTTAATTCATTTTTATTGTAGTAATATTCTTCAATAGTTGCACAAATTAAAAAGTTCCAGTTTCTTCAGATGGTAAATAAATAATATCTATAATTCTGACTTTCAGAGATTTTGAATTTTTTAAATGTTGTTTGGCACTCAATCTAACAGGCTTATTTGATTTGGAATTTCATCAATAATTATTACATAACCTACCTTGAGACAGTTCAGTCAGTAAATCCATAAACCATTTTTTAAATGTGTTTAACTTACTATAAAAATTCCGATCATGTGAAAATTGTGTGAAGTATCTATTATTGTTTATGAAACCATATTTCTTTAGTGTATTTTCTTGAATTCATTTAAGTCTCATAGAATGTTTATAAAAGCTTTACATTATCTTTTTTAAAAATCTTAGGTGCTTGGCAATAATGTATGAACGGTCATTAAAAATTGTCTTTCCGATTTCCTTTTCTGATAATTTAAGCTTAATGATTTGATAATCTGATACAATGTGTAGAACTGAATATCCAGTTTTGTGCACCACTTCTGTAACTTACTTTGAATCTGTTTAAACTGAACAGATTATACCTCATTCTTCATAACTTTATATAAATAACTTTATATGAAGTAGAGGGTCAAGCAGTTCAATATTTTAAAAAACTTAGTAAAAAAGTACATCATTCTAAGGATGAAGTAAATTGAAATAATGAAATTTATTAATTGTAATTACTAGAAATAAGTCAATTTTCAGTGTAATCAAACACTGATGAATGTAAATCAATTAAGTATTTACTACATAATTACACCATTATTTACTTCATATAATTTAAACTAGTAAACAAATTTAAGTTTTGAACAAATGTCGATAATCTTTATTTTAATGGGATGGTTAATAATTATTTTGGCAATTTCTGAAATATTTTATACTGGCTAAGAAAAATTACTTACCTAAATGTCAGGAAGAATAGTTATTAATTTAAAAGAAAACTTATATTTCCAAAAAATAAAAATAAATTGATAAATATGGGAGGAAAACAATTTCTGCAATGAGGTTTTTGCTGATGAACAATTTTAACATAAAAAGTCAAGACAAAACCAATAAATTAAAAAGAAAAATACATAATAAAAAAGGAGGAAGAATTATTTAAAAAAATTAATATAAAATTATAGACATTCTGTTTTAGTAATAATTCTGATAAGGCAAATAAAAAATACTTTCAAAATCTTCAACCAAAATTTTAAACAACCATATGTTTTTCAATTTATTATTTTTTTTTTATAGAACAGTAATAAGTAAAAAAAAAATTCTTGTAACATAAACATAGAAAAAAAAAAATCTTTTCAAAATGGAACTATGTTAAGGCCAATTTTGAAATACTTAGAAAAACTATACTGTTTTTACTTCTTTCAGAAAATAAATTTCTAATTTTTCATTGATCATATTATTAAAATATATCAATTATTGAGCATGATAAAATAAAACTGTTTAACTTTTCCTTTAAAATTTTGTTAAAATTAATTACTACACTTATTTAAGAGCAATTAGTGCACAGATGTAACTAAACCCTTAGATGACACAAGAATCAAAATCTGCATTACAGACTTACTTTTATATTTACTAAGTCAAATATTGCATAAAAATATTTTTGTATTATTATTTTAATTAAAGTAACTTGCAAAAAAGTCTTTTAACTCTCATCAGCATTTTGTCTCAGTCAATCCATCTTTTTTTTTGCTTGATATCACCCACATAAGCCTGAGCATGGATATGGAAATGTAGCATATAAAAAATGCTGTGCCCGATTGAGATTCGAACCCAGGACCTCTGGATGAAAGGTCGAGATGCTACCACTCGTGCCATGGAGGCACGCTGATTTGAATCAGGTTGATTACTTCTTGTAACATCTATTGGACATTAAAAA
The DNA here is from genome assembly GCF_047948215.1 of Lycorma delicatula. Classification (NCBI taxonomy): domain Eukaryota; kingdom Metazoa; phylum Arthropoda; class Insecta; order Hemiptera; family Fulgoridae; genus Lycorma; species Lycorma delicatula. The sequence goes on along the minus strand of NC_134461.1, from coordinate 78,311,871 downwards.
CTGAAGAATTAATAGAAAATTAATTAATTATTATTTATGAATATGAGTAAATAAAAAGAGGTAAATACATGTCACTAAGTTGAGTATTGAAAAAAAACTAGACAAATCTCACGACAGAGTCACAATTACTCTCTACCTTCACCTTCCTTTATATTTCACAGGCAGTACAATCATGGCCACATTATTCAAACACAATTTGTGTTTTTTTTTCTGTAACGGTTACATTCTTAAGTTACACAAACATCTCTTTCTTTTTCCTGTTTAGCCTCCGGTAAATACCGTTTAGATAAACACAAACATCTCAAAATAATGATACCAAACTTAGAATGCTTCTACAAATACAGGCAATCCTTATGTACCAGGGAAATGAATAGGACTCAATAAAGGTGTATATTCAAAAATATACACTCCTTTAAACAATATTCAAACCCATACAAAATTTGCTTGATTAAACCACAAAAACAGATTTGGATGATTAATCTTTTTTTATATATACATGAATTAATTTATAAAAAAAGTATATTTTATTACAATAAAAATTATTAATTGAGAAAAATTTATGAAATAGAGAAAAATGTATACAAACAATCTTCAAAATATAATTGTACTTTTTACATTAATATTTATTTCAAATGACTTTGAAACTACATTTGTATGTTCACTATAAATAATATGTACTGTAATATGTAATAATAATATAATGGTAATATAATAATTGTTGAAATTGGTAATTTAATGGGCTATTGGGAAAGAACTTTAAGATTTGTAGTTTGTAATGTTTCAATATAGAGGTAAATTTTTTCCATACCTGTCATGTAGTGCAGATTAGGTAAGTGTGATACATTCCAAGATCAACAACGAATAATAATGATTCTTTAGTATATTTGTTCAGAATTAATAAGAGTACATCTTCAAGAAGGATTATAGAAAAAAAAAACTGATTAATCTCAAAAAAAATATCCACTCTTCTAAAAATTGTTGGAAATTGAATGCATTGAAACACGAATAATTAACAGAATATTTATATAGTACTTTTGGGCTATGTAAATATGTTTTCACATCATGCTATTACTCAACAATTCAGCATTATTTAATTAATAATCCTCTGCGTTTTACACCAGTCTGTACAATGGGATTCGAAGGATATGAACTATTTATAATTTAAATTTAATTTTATGTTACAAAAACTTTATTAAAAATTTCTTATTTAAACAAGATATACACTGGTTAGTTAATCTATAATTAAGTAAATAATGTAATTTGTTTTTAATAAAAATATATGAGTTCTGTACCTTTACTCAAATAACTTGCAAACAGAATAAATAAAAAATAATAAAAAAATAAAAAGTGCAAGCAAGCTGCATGTCCTTTACATCTAAATGAAAAGACTAGATAATGAGAATTAAATGAAAACAGGTATAAAAATTATTTACCTCCATATGAAACTGAATTGCAATTAATTATTTTCAAATATTACTCAAGAGAGATTTTCATTTTTATTAATAATTTTATATTTATACATATAATTGATTCTGAATATATACTCGGCTATTGACTAAGATTCATTATTCTTTTTACAACTTAATTTTATTACTGATACTCAGTTGAACTTGAAGATGCTGTTTCTGATAATCTCTTAACTGAAACAACAGAATTTTCATCTTCCAATTCTTGTTCTTTTTTTTTTTTTAACGCTAATTTTTCAAAATAATTCAATGGATAAAAAGCATGTAAATCGAGTGCAGCATCTTTAACAAAATCTTCATGATTTGCAAAAAATTCCATTTTAAACACATCAACTGCATCCATCCATTTTACTTCTGTAATATTTGGACCCGGTACAAAATGCAAATTTCTAGTAATGTTACCAATATGATCAAAAAATAAAAAAGCTGAAGTTGATACCCAAGCGTTATCTGTATTTCTTGGATCATCTACATAACCTTTGTAAATCAAAAGACCATCATCTAAAAATTTTTCCATTTTGGTAAGACACTGATTTTTTTCAATATTTGTGTAATTTTTAAAATTATTAAATATTTCATAAAAAACACACTTCTGCAGAGTTGATAAAAGTTTCTCTTTAATTTCAACAAATCTACCTGGAATAGACCAAAGATCTAAATCACGCCTTTTTACTGCAATAAATTGAAATAATGGTTTACCCGTCTTTACATCATGAATCATTCTTTTATTTTTATCTCTTTTCCACCTTCCTATTATAGTATGGACTGCATGATTCGGCCCCCATCTACCTAATAATCCTCTTCCTTTTAAACCAGTCCTTCCAACAGGATTCAAAGGGCATGAATTATTAATGATAAACACATGAGCTCCACACATTCTACTGTAAGGTCCACCATGAATATTCCATGTTGGTTTATGATCTAACCATAAGGCATCAAGTTCTGGATCTGCCCAATCTGGTTTATTTAAAACAATTTTAGCTGTATATGTTGGTGGATCATATGGTGGATGAAACGGTTCAGTATCCCATGAGACTTCTTCTTCGGCAACGTTACGACGAATTACTTGTTCATTTGTTTCTGGATAATAATCATTTCGGCATTTATAGTGAGTCTCTAATCTTCTATATACTCTTATTTCACAACTAATCTGAAAAAATATATTTCTTTATACAAATAAAGCCATTAATATAATATTATTTTTAAAATATTCAAAGTTTTTACTCAAAAATTTATTTGATTTCCAAAAAAGGAATAATATTAAATTTAAAAATAACATAAAGTAATAGTCGTTCGTTAATAATACAACAACCTTCCTTTAATTGATGCAATGAATGAAACCGACATGAAAGTGTAATTTCCAGTTATATTATGCTGAATTCAGAAATAATGCAGTGTTCAAAAAGTCCTTCCACAATATTGAGCGCATTAAGCACAACATTTTCTGTATTGAAAATCTGCACAACACTCATGAGAAACTACTGCATTTTGAGAAAAATGGTGTTTGGAGAGCTATTTCAAGTGAAATTATGAATCTCAATTTTTTTGAAAATGTCAGATCATACAATATTAGTGCTCAAACAGTCTATATCTGTCCTTGGAAAAAGTTGAAATTAGCAAATATTAAGTAACTATTTTTCAACCACTTCATACCATACAAACTGCTTGTACTTCTAAGGTACTCTTTGTTGTAGCATAATTTCAAACAGATTTTAGTCTTAATGACTGAACTTCTAACTTTTTTCTTATGAGGAGCAGCAAAGTTAGGATATAAGGACCCACCAATGAGCATCAAGGAATTAAAAACAGCCATCATCAATTACATTGTTTCTCTAATTCGACTTCACAAGACGTATTCAATAACAACAGTAAAAGATCAAATTATGATTTCAACAGAAGGTACATTACTTTCCATTTAATTTAATGATAAATTTTACTTGAATAGAGTTTAATTTAAAAAATCATTTTTGGCACGCCGGAAGGCAGAGGTAGATTTCACTGGTGCTAAGTTGCAGATAAAAAAGATTTCCATCTTAAAGTTAAGAAAAACTTCAAATTTACTCAATACAACAATGGCTGCATGTGAAAAAAGTTTCACATGTTTAGCATACAACAAACCTTCTTACAATTCCAGCAACATTTTGGCCATTCCTTGCAATAAGAGTTGGTCATATCAAAAATTGACAAGTTTTAGTTAATGTTTAGAGGACTAACAACCTCTTTAAATCGATTTGACAATTTGGCCCAACCCCCTGGGCCAACAGTTGGTGATAACAAAAACCTGTACTTAGAAAAGTTTTAGGTCTAAGAATAGTAGGAACTTTAAACAAATTCGATATTTTACTTAATAAGAAAGTTATAACAATATTTTGTTCTTTCCAAAAAAGTGCCCCCCATTTCCATCGCCATGGTCCGATTTTGCCCATTAACAAACTCGACTGAGATTTTCAGTTGTTATATTTTATGTATCAATTTGAAAGTGAGTGGCACAAAATTATGGCAGTTATCGTGTCCACAAAAGAGTGAAATATATATATACATATAAAAGTATATATAAACATTTGAACTGACGGTAGTTTTGAGGTCTGGGGGATGTGAAACATGAAGATATGCCAAATTTTCTGGAAGTTGAATCATGCTACCCGTACAATAGGTAGCTTTCTTATGAAATCTACCTAAAAATAGATACTAAAATAATAATAATAATAATAAAAAATTATTCATGTATATGTTAGTATATAATTTATAAGTTTACTGCAGAGGTATTTTTTTGATTACATTGTACAAGGCTTGTTAAAAAAATATCTGACCATATGTCATAAAACAAAAAATAGTTTTTTAGTTGCTTTCAATCCTAGTCTACTTTTAAACACTGAGGGGCGGTATTCCATTTTAATTCAACAAATTTTCAAAACTTTTATTGCATCACTATTTTTGATTTTGATGATATTTGGTATATGATAACTACCCACCTTGTAATGGCCAAAAAACACTTTTCTATATTTAAAAAAAAAATTTTTCTTGAATAATAGATTATTTTCTAACTCGCCAACAGGTAAAAACAGCCATTTTTGTTATTTTTTCCATGAGCTGTAGCATTCTTATTTTACATCATACAGAGGTCAAAAGGGCCTTTTTGGAAAGAGTAAAGATGTAAATTTATCTTAGTGTACTCAAAATTAATTTTGTCACATAACCAAATCTTGTAATGTTTACTGAAGTTACATTAACAAATTCTTGTTTTTTTCAAATTTTGGGCCCAAAATAAATAATGAAGGGCTTAGAGTAATAGGCCTGTTTTTACCTTTTAACTCTTAGATACTAATACTTATAAAAAAAAAATTGGACTGTTACTGAGTGATGTCCATTAAAAAAATTACTGCCAAATCATAAGATTTTGAAAATGTGTCATTTTTGGGGTCCAGAAACCACATGTGGGACAGGTGGCAAAAATCTGAAATTCTTACAGCAGTAAGTACTTCTTATGTACTTTAAAACCATATAAAATCTATTTTGTTACTCGAAAGGGTTGATGAGTAAAGAAGCCATCAAAACCGCTAAAACCACTGTTCCTTCTAACCATGAACAATGTATCCAAAAAATTCACAGCATGTATTTTTTCAGATAATAATAAAGGCCCACTATACAAAATATTTTGATATATCTATAATGAGATAGCTTACATTCTAGATAGTTTGTTACTTAAAGCATGACTCATACACACAAACTTGTGTTTAAAGATGAAAGTGAGTAGCCATGCATAGACATAAATGTTTGCGTAATCCAGAATGTAAACATAGTAGAAGGCTAAGTTACTGTTTTGATTTCAGTGTAATATGTTGTATTGTTGCAAGTGTTAATACTGTGTTTAGGTAATGTACACTTGTTAATAAAGTAATTTTATTAGCAGTGAACTTCTCTTTTATGCGATATCTTTTATTTTTCATTTTATTAATTACAGAAATTGTTATTTTAGCTATACAGAAACTGGGATAAGACAAAGTGAGGTGTAATTGGTAGTTTTACAACTTATACTAACTGTATTATTATTGTAAGAACCCTTGCATTTTATAAAAATGAATTGTTGAGTGTTCAATTGGCATTCGCACTGAAACAGTAGGTCACAAATTGACTTACAATAGATCTTCAGTATTGCATGATATTTTAAACAGCAAATAACATTGATATCTTTAAGAAGTGGATGTACTGAAACAAAAAATATTTGTACTTTTCATAAAACCGAATATTTAGATAAATATTTTCATATTAACGGGAAAAACTGCTCTGACCCATTTAGCTGTCACATTAAACCGGTTAATAAATCTCTTCAAGAAATATCTTTGACACATTCAACAAGCAATCTAAATTTAAAATTAATTCCAGGCAGAGCACTGTGTACAAAATGCTTAAACAAAATACAAAAACCACAAGATGATACAGAAAGCAAACCAGAATCTAAAGATATATTTGAGCTTCAATGTGTTATATTCGGTGAATAAAGCTTGTTCAGAACATGGCATTTCCCCTGTTAAGGTTCAAAAATTATTGAGCAGTGTAAAGAAACCAATTTAAAAAAATACAGTTACAAAAATAGCCAAATCAGTTAACAGTAAAAATTAAATGATTCCTTTGATTTAAATATTTCTACAGAAGAAACCAGTTTAGTTACCATAAAATTATGCTGTTGTAGATAGGAAATGTGAAGAATTAACCATTAAAATAAAGGATAAAATGAAAATAGTTACATCAACCCAGGAAAAAATTTAAATAATCTAAAAAGACATCATTTTGTTGCAATGAAACAAGCTAATTTCCTCAACATTAAAAAGGAACACTTGTTGGAGGGTGAATGTATTGAAGTAATGGGAGACTCTCTCAAAATTTTCCTTTTGTGATACAAGATGAAGTCTAGTCATATCACTGGTCAAAAAAATATGCCACAGAACACTCATTTCTCATATATTTTAAAAATGAAGGAAAATTACAAAGCCAATGCTACTGTGTTACTAGTGAGTACTTGAAGCACAATACTACATCGTTCTTCTATTTGAAAAGCAAGTTATAAATAAAGTAAAAACACTATTACCAAATGTTAAACAATTCTTTATTTTTCTGATGGTTCCTCATGCCAATATAAAAAAATGTCCACAAATTTGTGCTATCATCAAAAAGATTTGAAATTGCTACTGAATGCCTTCTTTTGCTTCAAACCATGGAAAAGGACCATGTAATAGTATTGGTGGAACTGTAAAAGGGCTATGATAAAAGCCATCTTTCAAAGAACAGTCAACAATCAAGTTGTTACACCTTCTCAAATGTACAATTATTGCAAAGACAATATTAAAAATATAGCATTTATTTTCTGCTCTAATAAAGATGTTCAAGAGACTGAAGAATACCTCAGTTCTTGTTGTCAGGTAATCACAACAGTCCCAGAAACATTTCACAGTTATGTTCCAACAAGTCAGAAATGTATTTTAAAAGTCTGGGCGACCTCTGAATCAGAAACATTTACATTAGTATCGTTACACAAAGACATCAGTGCTTCTGATTGCTTTATAGATTTACCCAAAGCCAAAATATAAAAATTATGTCTTCTGCGTATACGATAGCAAGTGGTGGTTAGGTGAAGTCATTGAAGTCAGGATACATGAAAATGAAGAGGAATATTGAATACACTTTTTCTATCCGCAGGATCCTGGTACTTCATTCAAGAAATCATTGAGGGATAATCAAACATGGGTTCAATTGGAAAATATTTTACAGATTCTCACGCCTTCAGAGCTTTTTCTATCTACTATTGGAAGAGGACACAATATTACACCAAAGATGAATGAGGACTTGATCAGTTCTATTCAATCAAAAAATAGCAGGAGCACTAAGTTATGTTAGTTAAGTCTGTTATAAAAAAGTGCCAGATCTATTCATAACTTCCATTAGCAGGAATAAAAAATAAGGTAAAAGTGAACTGTACAACTTGTTAATATTTTTGAATTGTTTATAATTTTGTAATTATTATATATTATTCTGTAACTGACTATTTATCATTTTGTAATTGACTATTTATTAATTATAATTTATTCATTCTAATGAGTTTAGTCATCATTTTTATAATCTGAAAAAATACGTAACATCAGTATTTTTGGATACATTGCTTATAGTTAGAAAAAAGGTGTTTTTGCGGTTTTGTTGGTTTCATTACCCCTTTGAGTAACAAAATAAATTTTATATGGTTCTAAAGTATATAAAAAGTACTTATTGCTGTAAACATTTCAGATTTTTGCCACCTGTGGTTTTTGGGCCCCAAAAATGATACATTTTCAAAATCTTACGATTTGACGGCAATTTTTTTTAACGAAGGACACTGTTAAGTACAATTTTTTTATAAGTACTACTAGTACCTAAGAGTTAAAAGGTAAAAATCAGACCTTAAGCTCTTCATTATTTATTTTGGGCCCAAAATTTGAAAAAAAAAAAAACAATTTGTAAACGTAACTAAAGTAAACATTACAAGATTTGGTTATGTAACAAAATGAATTTTGAATACACTAAGATAAAGTTTCATTTTTACTCGTCCCAAAAAGCCCTTTTTGACCTCCTGTAAGATGTAAATAAGAATGCTACAACTTAAGGAAAAAGTAACGAAAATGGCTGTTTTTACCTGTTGGTGAATTTGAAAATAGTCTATTACTCAAGAAAAACATTCTTTAAAAATATAAAAAAATATTTTTTGGCTACTACAAGGTGGGTAGTTATCATATACCAAATATAATCAAAATAACAAAATAGTAATGCACTAATCATTTGCTGAATTAAAATGGAATACCCCGGGGTTCTTTTCACACACTTAATCAGTACTTCCATTGTGACTGAAACTGAGCTTTGGTTTCTGGGTTGTACCTGTACACCCCAAATATCAAAATTATTAAGGAAGTTAGGATTACCACTGGCAGACTCCAGTTCTGTATAACGAAAAAATTAATCTCTTTCTGTTCAAATGAAAGGAACTTGACCTAAATTTTACATGCTCAAATCTTAAGATAGAAATCTTTGTATGGAATCATTATTATTCCTGACACCATCTACATTTTCTTGAACAGTCAACTAATGATTTTTAATTATCAAACTGCACAGATTGTTAGCAACATTTGAATTTTGGCTCGCTGTTATCCTTTTGATATGCTGGCCAACTCTCAACTGAAGTTTGGCAATTTTGAAAATGGTTATACAATTTTTTTAATTTGTGTAAACCCCACAGCTTTGTTCCGAAAGCCTACTTAATCTTACAAATAGTTTCATTTTGGATACTAACAGGTTGTTTTCGCAGAATTTTATGCCACATAGTTCAATGTGTTCTGTCATTATGCACAACATAAAAATACAAGAACCTGTCACATTACCTCAATAACTGTGTGATCTATAAAGTTAAAAGAAAAGCAAGTATGTACACTAGCTACTAGAGCTGCAGTCTACAAAGTTTTATTACTGTCATTCAAATGCTTTTTGAAAAAAAAAAAACATATGATTATATACTTTTTTAACAGCCCTTGCATATTAATTTCCTTTTAAAATTTTATAAAAATTGTGAAGAAACAAATTCAAAATAATTAAATGAAAACTATGTCATATAACCTTGCTCTAAAAAATAAATTACTAATAAGTAAATTTAAAATCAAACATCACACAAGTATCTACCATGTAATATGTATTTTGTGTGACAATAGGTTGTGTAATTTTGGAAAATTAAACAAAAGGTAAGTTTTAGATGTAACTATTATTAAAAACTAGAAAAAAAAAATGCAGTGTATCTTGACACCAAACGCCTGTACATAGAATTTTACCTTAATGATATTAACAGACATTCTAAGAACTAACTTTAATTTTGATGAACTAATAAATTTAAGTACATCACTTGATGCTAGTTAAAATTATAAACATTTCAGAATGTGATGTCAATAAAAAAACAGTCATTTTATTTTTTTGTGAGGAGCAACTACTATCAGTTTGCATATATGTGAGTGTGTTAAAATGCAAGTCTACTTCTGGTTTATTCCTCAGTTTTTTCTTTGAATCCTAACAGCCAGGTTTTCTCATTTTTTACGTGATTTCTGTCTAAGGTAAATCCAAATATTTTTCCTATTCTACAGTTTTGTCTTTTACATCTTGTAATTTGGAAAAAAATAATAATAAAGCCAAAGGGAAGTGGTATAAGGGAGGCAAATGTCCTAATACTAACTAGTGATGAGAGGTATGAAGAAAGATGCTAAGAAATAAAGTGTCTGTTTTTTGGAAAAAACATTCAACCATTTCAAATGTAATTAATAGAAATATAAGAATGTGTATCTTGAAAATAAGATCAAATATAGTCAAATCAGTACACTCTTTTATTCAGAGGATGATAAATTAAAGTAGTCATAATCTTATAAAAATGTCACACTTCATTTAACTGAACTAAGCAGTCATGCACCCATTACCAGTATGAACAAATTATGATTGATAGCAAGATATTAACATGCAATTACATAACTTCATGGCTAATTAATAATTACAGTAATGAAAACATAATTTCATAAAATATGATTTTTTTTTAATATAGTTTGATAATTAACTGATGCCATTAATGCCTTAATTTTGAACATAAACTAAAAAAAGTGATCACTGCTTGTCATAATTGTAATTAAAAATAATATCAACTGTTATAACTTTATAAAAAAATCTTATTACTAAATTAAAAAAATCTTTCATCAATTTCTATGTATACAGTTCATAAAAGGAATCGTTAAAATATATCAGTATATTCAGCAACTTATAAATTGCTCATTGCAATATTAAAAGAAAATACTCTTCACAAAATTATACATTGTTTTCCACTTGAATTACTTTTTTTGGTTTAGATGAAAGTCATTAAATTATTTGAACATTTTTTTGCCACTACTGGGCAAAATTAAAAATATAAATACATCTTTAAAAACATGCACTTATATCTGTATCTGTTATGTTAAATGTAACATAAATATGTTCAGCGGTTTTAATTAAACTCATTAACATTATGCTGTCACAATGCTGTTTCTGAAGTCACTACTGTGAATGTTTAGGATGTAAACAGAAAGTGTATTAAGTTTTAACTGAATATGGCATTGGAAATAAAATGTAATACGTAACTGATAATATGATATACTAAGTTGAAATCAATTAAGATTTATTACACTTTTTGACTACATCCTAAAATGTTTTCAGATTTAAATAAATGGCCAGAAATAGCTTTAACAGTAACCAGAGTCTAACAAAAGCAACATGAGTAAAGAGGTAAATTTACCTTATACAACTGAGAATAAATTAGATCATAAGTTAAGATATTACCATTATATAATAAAAATTTGGCTCATTACAAAACAATTCTATATAAATATTTGAACTAATAAATACATATATTTATATATTTGTTCATTCATTTTTTTTTTTTTTTGCCTGATATCATCACATAAGCGTGAAACTTGTGCGTGGGATAAGGAAATGGAATTTTGTAGCATATGAAAAATGCCATGCCTGAGTAGGATTTGAACCTGAGGCCTTCAGATGAAAGGCTGAGATGATACCACTCGCACCACGAAGGCCGGCTATTTATTTATTTAATGATATAATTCTGTAATTTTGTACTTAATGTCTCACCATTTAATGAAATGCAGATTTCTTACATTTGAAGTAACAGCGATTGGCAACTTCCTGATGTCTGGGAGGAAACACTTCTAGTTTAGTTTCAAATGTCTTAACTATGAGATACTATTAATGGTTGATTAGGCATTATTTTTTTATTAATTACCTTCAAAAGTGTGTGCTTGCTTGTATTGAGTAAACAGTAAATGCAATTGAGTATTTTGAAGGAATTCATTACATAAACTGTTATTAAAATAAATCAAGAAAGTTGTGTTAAAAAAGAAAAATGACAAAGAGTACTTTTTCTTAATTAACTTTATTTTAATTAATCAAATTCATTTCAATTTTCATAGAAAATAGGATAAAAATCAAGAAACCAATTTTCCTGAACAACTAAATATTAATTTATTAAAAGTGATAAATTACAATATTAATTTAAAAATTCTTTCGTATTAGTTAACCTAACCTAGTTTCTACCTAACCTTATTTAAGCATAATACATTACTCATAATGTAACAAAAATCATTAAGTGATAAAATAATCTAATAAATAGATATATTTATACTAACATAATAATTCAGATACAAATTTACAATACACAAACTAAAAGGATGATTTTTCATTTCTTTCTTTTACTTTATAAAAATATTATTTTTATAAATTTGAATAAAAATTAATAAATCCAATAGTAAGCACCATGCTTTATTTTTAACTGAAGTGATCTATGAGAACTGTTTTTTAATTAGGCTTTGACCATGGTGGCATTTTATCTCATTTTACAGCTTTAATTTTCATAATATTACTTACTGAGATATTTCAGTTTTGTGGAAGTATCAGGTAGTAAGCAGTACTGTTTATCCAGAAACCCTTTCATATGTTTATCAATTCAGTAATAATTGAAAAAATAAAATATTATGCACATTCAAACAATGCAGACAAACTATTATAACTATTCTGGTTAAAATGTTCATACACAAATCAACAAAAATATGTTTTTCTTATTTTAACAAACTGTTACAAGTGGATTTATTTCAATTGAAAATAAGGATGTATACAACATGGATATACACATGAAAAATCAATATTAATGCAATATTACACGGCAGAAAATTAGTATCCAGATAAAAGTAACATGATACATAATCATACATGTTTGACCTGATTACAAATTAAATAATTATTTTATTTGTTATATATGACTAATACAAGATTTATTGTTAGTGTTTGTAATGAGAATTTCAAGTGCTAGTTTTTTTATTCGTTTCAAAACATTTTCTGCTATCCACAGATTGGAAGCTTTCATCAGTGATGTTTGAGTAACAATGTGATCATGTAAAAGTAATTGCTAGCAGTTTTTTCTAACCAGGAAAACATATTTTTAAAATGAAGTTAGAAAATGCATTAAATTGTGATAGTCTATACAGAAAATTGCTATTGTACTGTTTTATGTATTACATTTCATATTTTTCATTGACTCTATAGAAAAATGGTATGTTTTTTTAATACATACAGTATTGCGATGCTGTTAGTGTTATTGTGGCTACTTTCATGTGATCACAGTGTCACTGTTCAAAACTCTAAACTGTTTGTCTAATGTAGAACAGAAAAGGAGTTTAGTTGGTATACTAACATGTCAATGTTTGCGGTGTGTAATAGTTTTTTTTTTTTTATTAACTTATTTTGTATTAACTTTTATAATTTTTACGAGTACTTTTTTGTTTATATGAATTTTTTATTAAAATTAAATTATGTTAATATAATTTATTAGTATAAATATTACAATTGTGTTTCAATAGGCTCACTGCCATTTTTACACGCAGGTGCTATGACTGTACTGTGGATAATCTCAGAGATAGATCCATGACTAGTTTGTAGAGCACTGCCAATTACACAGTTTTGAAGTTGGTAGGTAATTTAGTTTTACTGCTGTAACCATAATGTTAACTGTGGCTGCTCTCCTTACCTTTTCCACCAAAGAAGAATTATGTTTAGTAGTTAGTTTTATACACTAATGGTGAACAAGGAACTGTAATCTATGAAACCTTTAGCAGAATGTGGGAACAGTATTTAATCACATCAGCATGTCTATGAGTGGATTGAAAAATTCAAAATATTTGGTAATGGATATTTGGTATCCGAAAAAAAAAAAATTGTGTTTATTACAGTAAATGCTTATTGGGAGTAAGAAGCCTGTAATACAAAGGAAAAGCTGAGGAAAACTGTTGAAAGACATTATTTCATTCTATGGCAATATTGATGTTGCCCACACTGTTGAAATTGTCCAGAAAATCAAGCTTAAGGTATTGGTTCATCCTCTGTACAGTCTTAATGTTGCTCCTTCAAGTTATCTGTGTAATCCACTCAAAGAAACATAAAGAGGCCATTGGTTATCTGCAATCATCAAGAATCGCAGAGAATGGTGCATGTATGGCTTGTTGCTCAACCAAAAACATTTTTTTTGAGGACAAAAAAGAAGTTTATGCAGTGGTAGAAGTATGTTGAAAAGCTAGGGGGGACCTTGTTGAAAAATATTATGTTATTATAAGTTTTTTTTATTCTCATTGAAATAAAGTTTAGAGATGCATTGCTGATAATTGACTCAAACTGAAAGACATACATTGTAAAAACCAAACTTTTTGTTGTATTTGCTTTCAAATTTTACTTTATGATTAAGTGATCAAATATGCATTTGATTAAACTAGGAATTCAAGTTTGGTGTTCTGCCACCAAAGAGAAATAAAGTTGAGGTATTTATGAGTTATGGTTTTAAAGGCTTCAGTTTATTTTAGATTGGATGATATGATATACTCAAATAAATATTTCAATTGCAGTTACTTTTTCTGTATATTTTGAATTTTTTTTTGTATACTGTTTTTTGAAATGCATTAAAGTTTAGTTATGATATATCTTATGTATATACACATTACATAATTTTTTGTTATGGCTTACAATATTGATAAGCAAATAGAGATTATCTCTGTTGATATGTCTATGGTTCACAAATAAAAATATACATAATTTGTAGTGTACAAAGATTTCTGTTAGAATGTTGGAAAAATGAAGGAAAACTATTAGTTATTTTAATATTATTATTTTATTACCTTCTTTGTCTGTTACAATATGTTCAGCAGAATCGTGAATGATCAGTATCAACATCATTTAATATTTTTTAGAAAATTTATGAGTTCTGTAATGTTTTTTTAATTTTTTTATACATTCTACACTTGTTAGGATATTGAAAATCTCTTCCAACATGGAAACTTGTATTACATGGAACTTGTTAGAGATGATGCAAAGAGTCATCATGAGAGAAATTTGGGAAGCAGCCAGACAATGATGCTTCTCTTCTCCTTCCTTATTGAGCAGTATTAAGGAGAAGCAAACAACCAACATATTTGGCTGTTTGCTCCACTACTACCAATCTGCAAATTTATTGTGTAAAAAAACAGCTTTAATTGTCTTAATGAATAAGGAACCTCATATAAATGTCTGGTTAATGTCACTACAATGATACTTTTATCTGTTATTAAAGGAAAATTAAATTTTACTTTTATCCAACTAGTATGACATTAGGAATTAATAGTTTTTTCTACAATCATTTTAAATTACCTCTGTTTTTAGATATATTTTTTATTTTTGACTAAGTGTTATCAATAGAGATTTTAGAATATTTTTTTTTAAACATTGATTTATTTATTATATACTGAAGGTTTAGATAATTTATGAATGTATAATTAAAAAGGTTAATTGTCTTTTGGTGAAGTTTAATCACATAAAACCAAATACAAATATAAAAAAAAAAACATTCACCGACTTATTTACACACAAGATAAATAAAAATAAAAACAAGAACAAATACAAAATATTTTACTTCAACAAATATTTAAAAAAAATTGTTATACATTAAAAGAGTAGATAGTGTAATAGCTTGCAAACAAAGCATACAAAACACACTTGTCAAAAAAAAAATGATGCTTGAATTGTAAGTAGACTAAACATTAAACTGCATTAACTAGCTGAATATTAAAAAACTAACTAGCACGAGTAAACAGGATGCAATTTCAAACAAAAATATAGTGAACACATAAACATGCTATAACAATAATGCTAACTGCAATTATACAGGATCTCATACAAAAAAAAAAAAACATCAACAGGAAGCACAGAACAATAAAAACATGATGAATCCAACCTACGCACAGTAGAAACTATTTCCAGCCATATTTCAAAATGTGATTAGTTTATTTTAAAGATAAGCAATTGATATGAAAACCTCAGGTTTCTTGAACAGGTTAATTTAAAAATTGACTTACAGTAAATACTCATAAAATAAATTTATTCAAAATAAAATAACATTCTGAAAGCAAGTTGTAGATAACCTTTTAGCAAGTTAAAAAAAAAAAAGGAGAAAAAAAAAAGTTAAAAAAAAAAAATCAGGACAACAAAATGATGTACTTCAAATGTAAATTAACAAAGTTTCAATGTTTTTCTTGCCCTTTTTTGTATTAAATACACTATTTTTAAAGTAGCAGTTAGCCCACCTTTGGCATATAAATATGTTTCACAATTAGGAGCAGCTGCGATTATTTAGCACTAGTATGTCATTAACGAGTAATGTTATCAACACTATTAAATAATGCTTATAAAATCTTATTCATAATTTTAATCTATAGTCATAAATCAAATTTATTATTGTAATATAATTATTTTATTGCTTATAACCAAATAAAATAATATTTATACATAAAAATTTTAATTTAATAAAAATCAATCTTAAAAACAAGACACATTTTTTTATAAAAAAACCTAGCAAGAAAAAAGAAATAAATACGGTGTAGAAGAAAATAATTCTGGGATTACTTTTTTCTATGCTTAGCTGTACTTACCTGATTATTTCTTTTTTACAATAAATAAAGGATTATGTTAATTTTTAATATAGATTAAATGAGATTTTTTGGTAGGTATGTAATTTCATTTTATAATGCAATGTAGATTTATTTTATTTTATAAAAACCAAAGCAAATAAAAAAAAAGAAGCTTAAGAATTACTAGGATATCCATATTAACAAACAATAAAAACAAAATGGTTGTCCATTGCAAGTGGAGGCAAATAAATTCAGTATATCATACCTTTAAAAAATCATGTGTAACAAATACCCTGAGAAATGAAAGTGACACCATGAAGCAGTGAACTGATAATATGGTCTGTTTTGCTTTTAAATGAAAAATGTATTAGACCCTTTGACTGCTCACTGAAAATACAACAAAAAATAAAATTGGCGTAAGAAATCAGCCAACAGTTCTCACATACTAAAGAAATATACTGAAGAATATTGAACAAACAATATAAATTATAAGATTAAACTGAAATAATAATGATAAAAGCAATAATCAGTGTTATAACTAAATCCTGGTAATGAAATGTTTTTCTCTTAGTTTGATGGCCATAAAATTTTCTACACCTTTTTTTATTTTTAGGCATTGAAGACAATTAACTTTAGTCATTTTTATTTTTATGAGGCACCTTTCTTGATAACAAATAAATAAATAACATAAGATTAGGGAATATAAATTAAGTAAATAAGACAAAAAAGTAAAACAAAAGATTTGAAATATACGAGTACCTTTCAATTCAGATCTGTACTCTGATGGATTAATAATATAAATATACTAATCATAGATTTTAAGAAAACAAGGCAATTTGTACCTTTAGAATTACACAATTTTTTAACGAATAATTTTCAAGGAATGCTGCACTTCATTTGTTGATTTATTCATTATGATTTGCTCATAGCTGTTGAATTTCTTACCTTTTGTTAACTTACTATTTTATAAGGTTTTGAAAGTTTTGTTTACATTTGTTGTACAACTGTTTAATGTTGTTTCTGTTTAGCTTTGTTAGTTCGGTTAAAATAAATAATTTTAAATTCTTTCATTAGTTTATTTTCATTTATTAATATTCTACAGTGTTAATTACCTTGAAGCTAGTTTTAGAAAAGGAGAAACAATTCACAACAAAGAATGGGAAATCAATGGAAAAAATATAACAAACTGTAATAAAGAAAAAAAATCAAAATTATTAGTATACAATTCAGTATCCTGCAAAGAAATGGAATGAACTTTATCAAATATTAGAAAGAAATATCATGAAATAAACTTAATGAAATTAATTCATGTCTCAGTACTCCAGGAAATACACCGTCAATTTCTTTAACTACAGCTTAGACACTTACAACTACTAGTCCATTAGAAATATAATTCAAAACTTTTATTTAATTCAAAAAAGGTTCTTATGTCCCCAGTTTATTTACTACCATGACAGAAATTTCCTAAGGATGTTGAATGATTAAGAGAAATATTAAAATAAATGAATTTGAAATACTGAAAGGATCAAAATTAGAGAAATGAATTCAAATGTTCCCATATTTTACATTGAGGATGTAGGTACTTAAAATCTATAACAAAAACACGGGATGAAGGAAAATTTATAGTCTAAATTTTTTTCATATAAATAAATACAAGATCTTAATTAAGCAAGCTGACTCTGAGAAGGGTTTTTAAAAACCCTTCTCAGTGTCAGCTTGCTTATTAAAATTATTGTGAGGTAATTTTCATCTTTTATAAACTATTCCAGTTGTAATATTCTTCTATAAAATAATGAAATAAAAATAATTAATAATTAAGAAAGTTTTGTCATTACACTTCCATAATTACAGTGCACAGCAACTTTCTGAACGCTCTGTAGATAGATTTCCAGATAAATAAAAAAAAGTCTGCAGTATCATCAGTTGTCAGGGGGCAACATATGCACCAGTTATTAAAATGGTTCGAAATACGACTGAATTTTTTATTTAATAAAAACTACCTATTTGGTAACATTAGGTTCAGGTTTAATTACAAGTTAATATTTAGAAAAAGTAAATATTCAATATATAATTCAGTTATTTTCTGAATTTACTCTTATTATAACTTTAGGGGTGATAAATGAAAACAGAACTGTCACAATCAAATAAAACAAAAAACAACCAACAAAACATCATGAAGAATTTACAATGGCTGAATACACAATTACTGAATTTGAATCGTTGTAAGCCTAACATATTCCCACTTAGTATTGCTCATAAAATTGTACTTTTTCGCGAAATTAATAATACGATTTAAGTAATAAGTGAACCTTCAAACTCCATACGGCAAATACATTTAATATATAAACGTAAAGTTAACCCTAACCTATGTGTGTGGGAATCCATTTGCGTTTAGAAAACTAAAGTAATTTTTTTAAATTAAAATTTCAAACATATTTTTAAATTATCAACGAAATTTCTATACTAAGAGCTATTTCTATTCTAAGAGATAATCAAAGGCTAATATGCATTTTGACATTGAGAAATCTTTAACAGATATACGTAAAAAATAACGGCTCATTAGATATACTCGTCGTTATCGTAACATCCATTACAACTTTGGTTATTCTACAGTATTTAGAAGATTTCTCTAAGTTAAACGAAGTGTAACCAGAGGTAGTTCATACCTTAATTCAGAAGAGTGAAGAAACAGATTTCTACTAGATTCACAAATGATCACCGCAGACGGTAATGGCGCTCTTTACATTAAGTCGGCGAATTGTACACAAAAATTCTTAAATAAGTTCAATTTTAGTGATACTATAACGTAAAATATATCATTATGTTTAATATTTGAACTAATAAAAATAATTAAATAAATTTACATCTACGAGTTTAATAATAATTTTCGTTGTAGTAATTTTACAATAAAAGTGTTAAGTTGGATAAACTACACCTGTTGATAACCATCGTAGCTGAAACTGATAATAATTTACTGGTGCGGTAAGAAATTAAACGACAATGACGGAACTAAAGCATTCTGTTTTTAATAATAGTAAGAAATAATTTTAATTAGTTAATTTATAATCTTACATTATCTGTGTTACTTGTGTTTATAAGAATTCAATTCTGTGAAATCTAAAAATAAAACTAGGTATTTAAAGATTACATACTATCTTATATTGTAGTAAATAACTTCAGTCACACTTACTTGAGTAAAGTAAACATTTATAAGAAGTAATGCAAATAACAACATTCTGTAAAGCAGGAAAAAAAATTTGAAATCTTGTTTATATTACATAGTTAGTTACTGATCTAAAATTTGTGCATTGCTTGACTGAATCAAGTCGTCCTAGTATTAACAAGGTTATAATTTTTAGATAATATCCGCATAATCCTAGGTGAATCTTATCTTGTTCATAGATAACGAGTGATAAGTCGTTTAGATCAATAAAAGCACAAAATTTAACCGAATTTCTTTTTAAAAATTTTATTGATTTTCTATTTAATTCGCCACGAACAATTAATTATCCATATCCTGCTTAAAGATGAAAGTACTGAATTATCGTAAAATTTAAATGTGTCGTTTTTCTTTTACTAACAACAGCCAGTAGTGAATATTAAAATAAAGTTGGTTCAGTTTATCAACAGTTATTAGAACTTTTTAGTATCAGAATAATTCTTAAAATTGTTTTTATTTTCCTTTAGACAATTAAAAATCTGTTTTATTTATATATTATTTTTCCTTCTCGGTTTTTCATTCAGTCCTTTCAAAATTGCAAAACATAAGCCTCTTTTTCTAATGTGTACATTGCAGTTTGTTCAACTAGTGAACAATAACCAACCCTCTCCTCCCGGCTCAACGAGATGACATGTTTGACTTGCAAGATGGTGTTCTTATACAGAGTCAGGTTGACCATTCCTGAGATGTGGTTAATTAACCTCAATCACCAAGGTACACTGGTGTCCACTGTAGTATTCAAATCATAAAAGTAACTACTTTTACTGGATTTGAGCCTTAGAAATTTGGGCCTTAGAACCTTCGACTTCAGAAGCTTTTATACTGATTTGTGAAGAGACGTTAAAGAGTGGACCAGCCTGATGGGCAAAAATACCTAAGTCTTAAGGAAATTTATTGTTAAGAAGTGAACAACTATTATCTTAATAATATAATGAAGTTTAATAATACGTAGGTTCTTCAGAATCCTGAGTACAATAGAAGATATCTATGCATTCTGGTGAACATTATTCCTAATTTTTTAAATATGTTTTGTCAGTATTTTCTGATATACCTTTGGATCATGGCTAACAAATCAAACATTTCTTGCCAAGTGCATTACTTCCATGTAGTTAGCCATATTTAATGAATACATTTCAGTAGGAATGAAACAGGAAGAGAACCAAATTTTACAGGGTACTGTTATGCAATACGCTAGATGTACAGAATTTGTTTTGCAAAAAATAACAGTTATTTGTAATAAACAGAATATTGGTTGAGTGACTACTAAAGGAAACATTATCGTAAGAGGGTGGTCGTTCAATAAGTCCTTAGAGAAAGATAGAAAAACAAATTATTTTGTGTCGTTTTTTTTTTCATTTTTCAACATAATCTCCTTTTAACTCTACACTTTTCCAAGCATTTCTCTAACTTTTTTAAGCTGTTCAGATAGTAAGATTTCAGAAGATCCTCAAAATAAGCATCTGTTTGGGCGATGATCTCCATGCTTGACATGAACTGTTGTCCGCCGAGCCATTTTATCAAGTTTGGAAATTAAAAAAAAATCACTGGGGCCTAAGCCGATGGATACAGTGGATGTTGTAATAATTTGAACTTTAATTCCATAATTTTGGCCATCGAAGCTGCGCAAGTGTGCACTTGTGCATTGTCTTGACGGAAGAGGTTCTTTTTCAAATGAGGACTTTTTTCTTAATTTCTTCGCTCAACCAGTGCAGTAACGATGCATAATACTCTCCAGTTATTGTTTGTCCTTTTTCTAAGTAATCAGTGTAGATGATACCGCCTGCCTCCCAAAAATCTGTGGCCATCACCTTGCCGACCGATTTCATCATCTTTGCTTTCTTCAGAGCCCATTTGCCTTAAAAAACCTGTTTTGACTGTTCCTTTGTCTCTGGAGTGTAGTAGTGTATCCATGTTTCATCCACAGTTATGTATCGATGCAGAAACTCGTCAGGATTGCAATATAAAAGCGTCAAAACAGAGTTGACCAAATGATTGTGTTTATTCTCCACTGAGAGCAAACGTGGCACCCATCTTGCCAAAATTTTTTTCACACCCAATTTTTTATGGAAAATTGAAAACTCTGTGCCTTGCTATATGCCTGTGTCCTCAACTATTTTGCGCACTTTGATTTGTCGATCACGTAAAATCATGTAGTGAATTTGTCAATCATTTTGAGGGTGGTCACTTCTACTGGACGTTCTGAACGATGTTCATCTTTTGTGGATGTACGGCCACGTTTAAACTCATTTACCCTATTGTAAACAGTTGCAAACACAGAAGCAGAATGCCATGTACTTTATCTAACTCAGCTTTGATCTCTTAAGCCTTTTAAATATAAATGTTTAATCACCACTTGAAACTCACTTTTTTCCATTTTTCTAAATATACAATAGATTGTTGCTTCAATCGACTATGACAATGAAACCATGTAATGGATACAGCTGGAACTTTAGCGACAAATGATGCTTACTAAAAACAAACCATTTTCGATACTATGAGCACCATCTCTTGGATTTTCTAAGGACTTATTGAACGACCCTCGTAACATAAAATAATTATTATCTTTCTTTTAATAAAGAATGAGAATATATCAAGTAGCTAGGTTAATTTTAATTTTATTTGAATATTATAAAAGAAGTTTTAATTTCTGTAGTATTTTCAAAATGTTTAAAATTTGGAACATGTTCTTTGTAAAGTACAGTGTAAAGGAATTAGATACTATTTAAATAACAAAATTATTAAGTATGGGTGAATTTACATTTTACATGTAGCAATCTTTTTTTAGATTTTTTTAGGATTTTTGTCTTCTTTTAGAATCACTTTAAGAACAAAAGTTATGAAATGTAGTTGATATAATATAGATGGATCACTAAATATAAAAATAGGAAGAGAAAAGATTATGGAGGTAGAAGAATTTTGTTATTTGGGAAGTAGAATTACTGATGGATGAAGCAGGAGTGATATAAAATGCCAAATAGCACAGGTGAAACGATCTTTCAGTCAAAAATATAATTTGTTTATATAAAAATTAATTTAAACATCTTTTTCTTTCTTTTTCCTGTTTAGCCTCCGGTAACTACCGTTTAGATAATTCTTCAGAGGATGAATGAGGATGATATGTATGAGTGAGTGTAAATGAAGTGTAGTCTTGTACATTCTCAGTTCGACCATTCCTGAGATGTGTGGTTAATTGAAACCCAACCACCAAAGAACACCGGTATCCACGATCTAGTATTCAAATCCGTGTAAAAATAACTGGCTTTACTAGGACTTGAACGCTGTAACTCTCGACTTCCAAATCAGCTGATTTGGGAAGACGCATTAACCACTAGACCAACCCGGTGGGTTAATTTAAACATCTGGAAAACATTTTTAAAAGTATATATTTGGAATGTAGCTTTATATGGAAGTGAAACTTGGACAATCGGAGTATCTGAGAAGAAAAGATCAGAAGCTTTTGAAATGTGCTATAGGAAAATGTTAAAAATTGAATTGGTGGATAAAGTGACAAATGAAGAGATATTGTGGCAAATTGATGAAGAAAGAAGCATTTGGAAAAATATATTTAAAAGAAGAAACAGACTTATAGGCCACATATTAATGCATCCTGAAATTGTCACTTTGATATTGGAGGGACAGGTAGATAGGAAAAATTGTGCAGGCAGGCAAAGTTTGGAATATGTGAAACAAATTGTTAGGGATGTAGGATGTAGAGGTATACTTTAATGAAATGACTGGCACTAGATAGGGAATCTTGGAGAGCTACATCAAACCAATCAAATGATTCAATACAAAAAAAAAAGGAGCACTAGTCAGTCCATTATCCAAGTCCCTTCAATGGGACTATTTGGGCCTTGCAGTCCTTCCAGTACTTTTTCATATGATCTTTGTGCCCTTTCTAATGTTGAAAATGTTTGTGTTGTGAGTTTTTTATGTGTGTTTTTGCTCTTGATTTTCTTGTTTAGTTTTATGTTCTCTGTGGTGTCTTCTGGTGTAAAGCCAATTTCCTTCTGATCTTCTCTTATTTCTCTGATCCATCTGCATCCTGTCTTGGTGTTTTTCAATTCGAGATTGTTCTGTACTAGCTGTTTCAGAAGTCTTGAATCTTAATCTTCATGATATGTCCAACAAATCTTAGTCTTCACACATGTTATCAGTGATAGGTACTAACTCTTGGTACACAACTTTGTTGGCCAAAATCCATCACTGCCCGTCTTTCTGGTACTTTTTATTAATGCAAGTTCTTTCAATTTTCTGGAGTCTCTTTGATTGTTCATTCAGGTGGAAGAGTGTTTCTGCTGCAAAGTGGCTTCTGGCTTTATAACAGTGTTGTAATGTCTTATTTCTACGTTTATTGGTAGGCATTTTTTATTCTAAGTGTACCAGATTAATTTTTGAGCTTTAGGTAGTTTCTTCTTATTTGGAGCAAGGTTTTTTTGTTTGGGTTGTTTGTTATTATTTCTCAGAGTTATTTAAATTGGGTTACTATTTTGGTTTTATTACTGTTTATGTTTAGTTCTTTTTATCGTGTTGGTTTCTGGTTTATAATTTCTCTCTTTTTGAATGATATTTTGAAGTTAATTTTTTTTGCAATGTTGTGAAGTTCTAAAATCTGTGATTTACCTTTGTCATTTGCTAATAGTGCCAAGTTGTCAGTAAAATGACAGTTTGTTTTGATTTTTCGATCTATTTTTTCTTTTGGGGGATTTTTTGAGCCATTTATCATTTCTAGAGTGCAGTTGAATAATAGCAGTGAGAGCTCATCGCCTTGGTGCAGTCCTGTTTTGATATCAGAGCTCACCTCTGAATTTTACCTTTGACTTTGTGTTTGTGAGGGACAATTTTATCATGTTTATTAATTTGGTATGTAGTCCGAGGTGTCATAGAATTTTTCGGAAAAATTCTGTGGATGCAGTCATAAAGTTTCTTGAAATCTACAAATGTTATCACCATGTCTCTGATTCTTTTGTTGTAATCCATTATTAGCTTAAGATATGATCTGGTCTGGACAGCTCCTCAAGGTCTGAAAGCTCCCTGGTATGCTATTCTTTCTCCAGTTGTGAACCAATTCTGTTGAGAATGATTCTTGAAAGAATTTTATATGTTGTGTACAGGAGTGAGATTCCCCTATAATTTTTAAGGTCTGTTTTGTCTCCTTTTTGTGTAGTGGATGGATGAGGGCTGTTGTCCAGTGTTCTGGTTGTTCTTTGATCTAGATGTTAACAAGCTATTGCAGGGCAGATTTTTCTGATCTTCCTGCATGTTTCCAGATCTCTACAGAAGTCTGATCTTCTCCTGCTGCTTTTAATTTTTCATCTCACCCAGTGCTTGGTAGACTTCTTTTATAAGGAGAGGGAGGGTTGATGTTTTGTGTTGTTGTTATTGGAGTGTTGGAGTTGTGTTGGTTCTTCACAATTTAGGTGTTTGTTGAAATATTTAGCTAGGATTTCGGCATTGTATTTATTGTTATGAGCCAATTTATCATTTTCATTCTTTATTAGTAGGGTTGGGGTTCGTATTTTTGGAGCTGATTTTTGAAAGTTTTGTTGTAGTTTCGACTGTGTTATTGAATTTTTCCTCTATTGACTTCAGTGTGACATTGTGATGTTGTCTTTTTATTACTCTTAGGGTTCGGGTGGTTTCTTTTCCTTATTTACTAGATTTTGGAAGGATGTTTCTGATTTTCAGGATTGGTGAAATAGCCATGCTTTTGATGTCTTTTCTTCACTGTTTCGTCATATGTGCTGTTTCACCATTGATGTTTTTATGGTTTTTTATTGGGGCTAATTCTTCTATGATTTGTTTAAAGTTGTTTTCTAGATCTTCGAGTTTATTTGTGATTATTTTTTTTTGGTTGCTTTTTGGTAATTTTCATTCTTGATTACTTGAGTAGGATCCATTTTTCTTTTAATTTTATTTTTTAGGGGCTTGGTTTTGTTGCTATCTTTGTAACATTGTTTATTATAATAGATTATAGTTTTGGTTAGTCCTTTTAATAGCCCATATGCTATTTTTCCTTTACTCGTGTCATTCTGTTAATAATGAGAAATGTTTCTCTTGTGTAATCAGTATATGCCGGTTTAATGCATTGTGCCATGACATGAAGGTTTACATTAATTTGTCTTAAATGATCATATACTATCTCCTAAAACTGACAGATATTGTGTACTTTAGGTACATATGGCATCAGTCAAAGTTGCTTTCTTTTAAAGTAAACATGTGTACAGCCAGTCCAGGTGGTTAACTGAATATTTGCAGGTTGAATACCACTTGTGGCGATGATGTGATAAAATGCAATTATATACAGAGTTATTAAA
Source organism: Lycorma delicatula (assembly GCF_047948215.1). NCBI lineage: Eukaryota > Metazoa > Arthropoda > Insecta > Hemiptera > Fulgoridae > Lycorma > Lycorma delicatula. The sequence continues at coordinate 78,286,349 of NC_134461.1, read as the reverse complement.
AATGAAATAGGCACTTTTGATGTTCTAAAATGTTTCAAAAATTTTATGTGTAAAAACAATTATTATTATGGTTTTAACAGAAAATATTTTTAAGTTGGCACAACTGCTATTTTTAACATTGTCACATAACCAGTCTGGCAAGATGGCTACTGTTCTTGATAAGGAACCTTTTCGTGTGCTTGAATTAGCCAAAACAAAGTTCTGTTATTGTCAGGAAGTAATGTTTTTGAACAAAGTGTGGTAAACCACCACAACAAAGCAATCCAAAGATATAACTAGAAAATGCAATAAGAAGACAAATGTCTGTGTAATAAGAAAAGTTGTGAAAGATATTCCTTGTTAGAAGAAGTTGATCATTTTCATGACATTTACCAATGTGAAATACAGTTAAATCAATTAGATCAGAAGTTTAGAACTTCCAATTTAGAAGTTTAAATTCTGAAACCAGCTTGTAGAAAATTCAGCTGAAATGATTGAAAATGACATAGTGTAAATTTCAGTTAGTACTAAGGTTAAATGATGATTATTAAGTTTATATAAATATTTCTATGTGACTTCCTGGAACATGTTGACAAAGAAGATGGCTTCTTTCGTTGCCTAATTTCTTTGTAATGTTTGTATGTTTTACATTAATGAGAAAATTAATAGACGTAATATACAAGTCAAAACAAGGAATAAACAAGGAAAACATAAAACCCTAGAGATGCTGTGCAATATATATATGATTTGCCTAAAGTGAATACTTTTTGTACTATTTTCTGTGAAAATGTGTATGGATCGTTCTTTTTTCAAAAACACATTGTAATTGGAGGAATTTATCTCAACATTTTAAGTGAGTGGTTAATATATCAGCTAAAGGAAGATACTGAGAAGTTTATTATAATTTAATATGTAGAATCTCACTGGCTTATAGAAATTCAAACGTATCTGGAATAACACCTTCCTAGATGTTGGATTAGCTATGGAATTGACCAAAAACATGTTGATTTGTTGGTCATAAGGAAGTCCAGATGTAAAATTTTGTGACTACTTTTTATTTTTTTGTGACTACTTTTTATCAAGGAGCAAAACCATTTTTAAACAATGGTTTTGCTCCTCCTTTTACTATTGTTGTAGATGCCTTAAGATGATGCATCACAAACACTGTTGCTAGTGTTGAGGATATGCTTTCACGTGTTTAGGATGAATTAGACTATTGTGTTTATGTCTGTCCTGTGACTCAGAATGTGCATTCATACAATACTTAAAAGACACAATTTAAAAAAAATTAAACAAGAACATATGTATGCTGGATTGATATCCCAGTTACTGATATCAGCTACTGAGACTGTAATCATAGCTCTTTGTAATTTAATTTTTTTAATATGTTTTAAATTCAATATATAAGATTTCATACGTTCTGAGAAGCAGATATCTCTGCTAAAGTGCTTATTGGAAAGAAAGAAAAAATATGGTAATATCAGGCAGCAAGTTTGTAATTTAATTGACTGCTAAAGTAATTTAACTGAATTTTCAGACTTTGGGTCTTCTGTAAGATTGTATTGTTACTCCACTGGGCACTCATTGATTAGTAATTTTATATGATTAATAACTATTAATACAGTAATTAATACCATTAATACTAATTGATTCATAGTTTTATGTGATTAATAGTCTATGTGAAATGTAAGACTGTTTTAGTATACCTTTTTTTTATATTAAAATCCATTGATCTGTTTTGTAAGAGTACTTAACTTAATAGTTATATTATGCATTGGTTATTTTGAAAATGTTTGTTTACTGATTAATATCTATTATTTTTAATGTTATTGTGAAAAATAGTTTTGATCGCCATCCTTATTTTGATAAATTGTTTAAGACCTACCCCTCTCTGAGGGTCGTTTCATAATTTTTTTTATAAAGGGAAAGAACAAGTGTTCAAGGCCTTTTGTTTCCGATTTTTGTCAATCTTAATTTGGAAATATTTTTATAAAATAAATTTAACATGCCTAAAGTTCTTTGAAATAAGCTTCTAGAATATATTTTTAAAACTATGAAGCAGTCTGTTACCTAGTTGTGTTGTAGATATCTAGGAAGTGAAGATAAGGTGAAAACTGCAATATAGAACTAAACAAATTTCGAAGCATTCAAGGTTTGGTCATACTCTCAATTTTTACTCATTTCAAAAATGTGCGTTCACATTCTTATTGATGTAGATGGCTTGAGATTATGCATCACAAACATTGTTGCCAATGTTGAGGATATACTTTTATGTGTTTAGGATGAATTGGACTGTTGTGTTTATATCTGTCATGTGACTGACACTGTGCGCATTTACACTACTTAAAGATACAAACTTAAGTAATTTCCCATAAAACATAGTATATAATTAAAAAGTATATTTTTAATATTTATTAAAGCTATTTTTAACATTTATTTGAATATGTTTTTTTACAGCTTTTATTCATGTGTGTCTATTTTGTCCCACTCTAAGCAGTTCCCCATTAGATAATAAAACATGTTTGGAGTATATTTTCAACTGTATCATCTTCAGTTTTTGTTTAATGCCGTTACTAGTTATAATCCTTATCCTTCCATTGATTTTTTCATTCTCAGGAAATTTATGTTTGTTGCAGTATCATTACAGTGAAGCGTAGAGTTCAAAGGTATAGTTAACTTCATCATTTGATTGATGTGCTTTTTTTGGTCATTTAGAAGCTTCCATTTAGAAAATTAAGCTTTTGTTTCAAATAATCATGATTTGTTTTTAATTACGATGCATCAGAACATTATTCTTTATCAGTTTCTGAGTGAGGCAATTTTTGGCCAAAATTTAAATATTTTGGAATAACTTTTGCTGCACTTACTCATTCCAAAAGTATAAATGAAAATACTTTTGCATGAATCATTTGAATTTTCAAAAATTTTCTTCTAATTCTTTGATACACTTCTACTTCTCCAGTTGACTTTTTTCTACTTAATTGAGTTTAAGTTAAATTTGTAAGTTAGAGAATAGGATAGTAAGGGTAGAGCACTAACTTAGGAAATAAGGTTTTAGAATATGACCATAAGAACCTCGTTCAGTTAATGGAAATACCTAAAACGTATGTATTTTCTAATTATTATCATCCTTAACTGATTCACAATTATCTTTGAAACATTTATATGAATTATAAACTCTTGGATCCTGTGTTATCATATCATCTTGTAATATTTTTGCCAAGCTAGTCGATTTTAACCTTATTCTTCATACAAAATTTGATTTTCTAACTACCTGAATTGTGTGATTCTTCATTATTAAGTAAAACCTAATGTACCTATTCTTTCCATTTGCAAGTACTGAGTTCTTAAGATTTTCCCCTTTTCAAGTTCTTTCCCTTTTTGAATTTAAGAAAACATTTTGTTCCTATAAATTAATAATGCAACTTGTATCAAGATAATGTGTTATCTGATCTATGCATGGAATGTATGAATAACTATCTAAATTAAGCTTTTTTAACTAATTTTAGAACTTTTGAAGTGTAAACTAGAAATACAGAATCTCTTTATTCAGTTTCACCCTCATAGGGGGTGGTTTAAAGAGAAATTCTAACATCTTTTTTTTTGTAAAATTTCATTGGTGCTAAGTATGTATGTACAAGGGGCATAGATGTCTGTGGGGCTTAATTTTAACAAAGGTACTCTAGATATCAGAAGATCTCAAGAGTATTGTAAGAATGTTTCAGTGAGTTTATTCATTTAACTGATCAATTTATATTTTATTTTTGTAATCCTCCAGCTAATAAAACTTTGATTACTTTTGTGTGATACTCGACTGATAATTAATGCACATTGTTAACATTACTATTTGTATAAAAATGATTGTTTGTGATATTACTTATTTTAGTTTTTCTTTTTACTTGATCCCAGTTCTTCAGTTGCTTATTGTGATTTTTAAGGATTTTCTTTGTTATGTATGTTTTTGTCAACTTTTATTTTTTGTTTTATTTTTAGATATTAAGCTCTTTGAAGAATATCTGGAGATAAAATTAGATAAAAATCTAAATCCGTTGAGACTAAATTACATATGGCTTAGAGACAATTGCAGGTAATTTGTATTTTAAACATTTTTTTTAACAAAAATGAATTAATCATATAGTTAGTTATTCAATTTTAGAAGTGCAGTGTGATCCATTATGAAAATAAATAAATAAAAATTTAACTTAATTTATATGGTATTTCTGTTGTAAAGATATATTTGGAACTACTTTTTTTGACATTAATATTATAAGCATGCTGTCTACAGTTAACAGACTTTACTTCCTCTTTCTGCTGTATAGGTTTACAGTAGTACAGCCATACTACAAGGCTGCTCAGTCTTGTTTAATTTGATTAGTTGGGGCCAAAATGTTCCTTTATTGTAAAATTATGAAAATGCTATTTTTTGTTTAATGTAAATCTTACTGAAAAAAGAATTTGATAAATTAAAAAAGTTATATTCATATAAGTGTTTTAAAATATAGGTATAATGAGTAAAGGAACAGAGAGTTACCTATTCATCCAGAAGAATATAGTCAGGTTTCTGGATATAAAAATATTGAATTAATTAATTTACTCAAGTATGTTCTTGTATATTGATTATCATATTTTACCTTCTGTACTTCAAATATGAGTCTAGCATGATATTTTACATTGACTGTAGGTAAGGTAATATAAACGATCTTATGAACATAGGTAATAAATTCCTTAATATTTACAATGTTTCTTTGAACAATCTGACTATAAATTATTAAATTCTTTTTTGATGTCACATTTTAACCTTTCTTTGAGAGTGAAACTGTAATTAAAAAAATAATTGTTAATTGTTATAGATGTAAGTAATAAGTATTTAGATTTGACAATTTTTTATCATTGTTTTCATTGTATCATCTGTTTAAACAATATATAAAGGCTAAGATAAAGTAGTTTTTATTATTTATCTGTTTAAGAAAGTTGCCTTTACTAGCCTATTGTCAACAGAAGTAATTACACATCATTTTTCTTATATTTCTGTGCAGTTGTTTGTTACACTACTTTTCTTTCAAGCTATACTCTGTCAAATACATTGTTTACAAATACTTTTTCTCAACATGCCCAAGCCATTTTTTTGTGATTTGTTACCTTGAACATACCATTTATTTACAGTTCAAATCTTTCTAAAGTAGCCTCTGAGTAAAGGATAAAGTAGAAAGTATTTTAAGTCCTAATTTATGAGTCCCCTCCATAAGAAAACCAACACCTTTCTAATGTGACGTTTATTTTTTTAGAATTCTTATTTTTATTAAGAAGTAATAAAAGAAAAGAAAATTTTTACTTCAGAATTATAGGAGTTAGGATGAAGAAAATGTATTTTATATTAATGGAAGATAATTATCTCCAGTCTTGCTGGACAACAATTTGATAACTTTTGATTACAATTTTTCAAGTTATATAGAATATTAAAATAAAAATTATAATGCGGTATAGAAAGTGCCACTCTGACCTTTAATTTGGTAATAGAATATTGATGTGAAAGGAAACTGTGGTGGAATTTGATGAAACCCATCATAAATGACAATTAACCTGAGTTAATGTTCAGTTTATGCCTTCTTGTTCAGAGTTTCTTTGCTGTAATTAACACAGATAATTTATGTAACAGAACAATGCATAATTATATTTGCATTTATAATTCATATAAATTGATGAATTTTTTTAGCAATTCATTTCATGAAAAAATTTTAACTTTTTATATTTTTTAAATAACATTTTCATTTTAATTTTTCTGTTTTTTTTTTTTTTAACTGGAAACAAGTTTAAAACACTTTTAGTAAAAAAGTACTGTTTAGAAATAAATTCAAATCTTTTATTAAACAGTTAGTTGTAAGATATCACAGCAATAAAAACCTGCTTTGCAATGAAATAAAAAGTAATAATGCATTAATGAATGATTAAATGGAAAAAATGTTTAAACTACCTAATGGTTCTGGCAATAAAATCACTTCTAGTAAAGATGAAGTTGTTTAAGGATTCACAAGTGTGCTAGTGAAAGGATTACCCATTTCAGGACCAATTAAACTAACCATGCAAGTGGCAACAGTATTGTCAAAAAATGACAGGATAGAATCAAATTTTGATGAGGTTGTTGGCTATTGACATTAACATACTTTTGATAATAAAATTGAAAATAAATTATTGCCACAGACCAAGCATAAAATGCAAAGAACATAAATATAATAATAATAATAATAATAATAATAATCTAATTAATTATAATAATTATTATTACTTTTTTACATTAACTGCTATAAAATCATCAACTGAATATACGAGGTTTGTTCAGAAAATAACTGAACATTTTTAATTAAGCACCAATGAAGATATTTAGTGATGTGTTGGCAGGATTGTGTTTTGCATAATCTTCTCTATAATCACATGGATTGTTGATATCAAACCATGTGGATTGGACTGTTGATATCTCTTTTAGTTTTCATGTTACTGTTATTTGAGTGCAACATGTTTGTGTTAGTAGTGTTTTTTGTAATGTGTGATTTTCAGAAGCAACAATACAATGTAAAATTTTGTGTGAAACGGGAAAATTTAAACAGAAACATTTCAACTTTTGAAACAGTGTATGGAGATGATGTTCTGGGTCGTATGCAATGTTATGAATGGTTTTCATGATTTAAAAGTGGTTGTCCATCAATTGAAGATGACCCTCGACCAGGAAGGCCTTCGAATTTAACTGACGACACCCATGTTCAGAAAATCCATAACCTGGTGCATGCAAATTGTTGATTAACTGTCAGAGAACTTGCAGAAGAGGTTAGCATCTCAGTTAGGTCATCCCACAACATTTTGACTGAAAAATTGAACATGCATTGAGTTGCAGCAAAGTTTGTTCCTCGTTGAATGACCAAATAACATAAAGAACATTAAGTGGATGTTTGTCAGCAACTTCTTGAACAAACCAGTGATGATGAAACATTCATCCAAAGGATCATAACTGATATGAAAGCTGGGCTTATGACTTCAACATTGAGACAAAAGTTCATTCATCACAATGGATTGATGCGTCGTAAATTTAAATTGCCCAGTATCATCCATCGAATCTTGGGTAATGATAATGAAGTTTTAGACTGGATGTTTCTATTTTTGCGTCGTGTTTGTTTTATACATAAAATTTAATATTGTTGTGTATATGCTTTGTTTTGGAAGAGTTTTTAATGAGTTTGTTTTTATTTTAATCTTTGTGGTTCTGTGTTAGCTTTTGATTCTGTTATCCGAGAAGGGAGCCTTTACACCCCTCTTGGACATTGTTAAATTTTGTAGTTTTTGTTATTATTTTTACTTTTATGTTCCTTTTAAATAAATTTATTGTATTTTAAGACTCCGGTTGTGGTATTAGGTTTTAGATAAAATCAATTCAATATTAGTTTTAAGTTTTATTTCATTTTTAATATTTTAGTGTTTTAATAGGGTACAAGGACCAATAATTTGTAAAATTAAAAATAAAGATTAGGAAAATAAAGTTTGATTATTCTCTGAACAGACTTCTTATTGAAAAATGTGTTAGATAAAATAGTCTATATCCTATATTTCTAGAATTTAATTAATTCTTAAATACAATTCAAATTTTTTAAATACTGTAATTGAATTTATTATGTGGTTTTTACTATCTAGCAATTTTTTGATGATTGATTGATTACTACTATCTAGTAATTTTTTTGATGTTCTAGTAGTTTTCAGTTTAGAAAGATTTTACTATATATTTTTTTAATTGGACTGTCCTTTTTTTCAGATGTTCCAGATGTTATTCTCACAATTTAAATCAGAGAATTGTAAATATATTGGATATCCCAGATCATATTAAGCCAAAAAAGTGGGAGATATCAGATAATAAATTAATAATTTTGTGTCAGTTTATAGTAGTCAGTTTTGTCTATTTTTTTTTTGTACATATTATTTCATTCCATAATTAATTTTTTTATGTATCAATTGTGGTAATTGGAAATTCTGTTTCAGGGAGATAATCGTTTCTATAAATATAGTTTACAAGCAATTATAATATTTTTTTTATGCATAGAATATTAATGAGACTGAGTTAATTATTCTTGCTGACTACGTCCGGCTGTTTGGACTCATCTTGGAGCTGTGCATGTCAAATCTTTGATGATTATTCAATTGCTTATTGCATATGAAAATTGATGTCATTAACTGATGAATCCATATTTTGTCATTATGTATATCTAATCAGTACTGGAGGCTTCTTTTGGTAATAAAGTTTTCTTTTAATAGATTTGCCAATCTTTCTGGCTATGCTTCTTCTTTATTTGGATTCTTGTTACTTTTCTCTTACTGCACCTGCTTACATTACTGTACGGACTATATGTTATTGTACCTTTGAGCCCAATGAATACTTCATTGACTAGATTGATTTTTGTCAAACATTTAAGCTACTTGAACTGGGTGCTTTCATTACATTAATGCATTATTTATATGTTTATTGAAATTATACTTTTTTCCTTTTTTTTCGCCATTAATTTGGTTGGCTTGTTGCATTTCTTAATTGTGTTTTACTATGCTCTGCTTTTTTGTTTAAATATATGCGCATTTTACACTTATTATCATTGTGTAATCTGATTTTGGGCCTTTCCTGAAAATTGTACTTTCAGGTTTTGAATGAATCACATGTCAATTCAACCATACTATCTCACCCACCATCTCAGATTTTGATGAATCTTAGCTTGTTTGTTCTACCTGTAGAGGTAAGCAACCATACCAAATTTCAATTCTCTGTCTCACTTCGTTATCGTGTTATGGCCATTCAAAGTTTTGAGGTTTTTCACATTTTGCTAGTCTGATGTTGCAAGTCAAGAAGTGTCTGTCAGTATAAAATAATTTGTCAAATGTTTATTTTTCATCCAATTTTCTGTCTAAACTATGGGGATTCTAGAGAAAAATATAACATTCTTTTAAGTGTAACGATTTTGGGAGAAAAAAATCTTTTTTTGAATCTTCAAGTGTTTTTTATAAAGGAAAACAGGGTTTAGTGTTAATATTGTTAGAAGGGAAAGGGATAATCACAAAATTTTTTTCCTAAATAATCCTTATGAAGTGGGCTGTAATATAAATAAATAAAATTTTTGGGGTTTTCATTCCTTTGTATATTTTTTTAAAACTAAATGTAAATATTTTTAATCTTTGAGTGAGTGAAGCATTGTACAGCCCCCCCTTGATCCCCTTGGTTGTTGATTTGTGTTCCACAGGAAATAATTTTTGTTTTAAAAAGCTTTTTATTTTTGACACCTTGGAATTATATGTAAACACAGTTTACAATATTAACTGTTAATCAATTATTACATTATTTTAACAATTTTAATAATAGAATAAAATTTACTACTGACATAGAAAATAATAAAACATTACACTTTCTTGATGTTTTGAGTGATTATAATAATGATGTAAAACTTTCTATCTTTAAAACAGAAACTATTATACAAAATAAAAACCCATCTTCAATAACATACAGTGAAGAATTACAAGTTAGTAGACATGGACAAATTTAAAGTTTAAAATCCTATTGACATATTTATATAGAAAAATGTGTAGTCCCTGCAGTTATGAACTTAACTTTGAAAACTTACCAGATTTATTTCAGTTATTGTTTCACTTTATGTGGGTCCTGTTCAGTTTAAAGCACTTAGAAAATTTTTGACATTACTTTCTGAATAGAATTCATATGCTCCATTAAGAATTGTTATGTTCTTTTAGTTGAGGTGTATGGATGTACAACTGCAAGGATGTGAGGAATTGGCACTGGGCAGGTATCATCTCGTGTTGGCCAGTAAATTGATGGTGATAGTCGTGCAGAATGTAATAACTTAACTGTAACATCATCTTCTTTACCCACTTTGGTTATTATTCTATCAGAGATTGTCATATGTGCAAGCAATGTTACGAGAGGGATACAAGTCGTCTTCTTTCACATTTGGTGTCAGTTCTTTTCTTAAGTTGTAATTGAGAATGGGGTTCTCATCACTGCTGATCCTAAATGCTTTGAAAGTCCCAGAACAATCTTTTGGCCTAAAGTTATAAAAACTTCTTGTTCCCGGAAGTGTTTTTAGGTCTTCATAGCGTTCTTCAAGCTTAGAATGGATCAGATTTACAGAATTTTTGGAAATGAAATGAAAGTTAACTTTTGTGATGTTTAATTTACAAAAGTGAAAGAAGTCATCTGGAGTTAATATTTGATTCTGAAGAGGCCTTTGGAGACTTTGTTCTCATTCCAGGCATTTTACAGTATCGCCAATCCCATCACATTTTGTTTTTCTGTGGCTTTTAGCAAAGAATGACCACTGAGTTTTTAACATGAAATCATTTTTATGCAGAAAAAGGTTCATTAAATTAATTAATTAAAAAACTCACTTACCAACAATTCTAATTCATTAAATTAAACTTGTCCTTGTATTGTGATGCACAACCGTTACTAAAACAGTGAATTTCTGTAATGTTGGAAAGTTTTCCTGGACAAATTCTGATAGCTTTTCTTGTATTTTATACACCATATAAATGTTATGCATTAAGTCATCTTATATAATAGTGTGATGAAACTATGTTTTCATCAATACAACTTCTTAAGTTTGTAATAACAGGATGTACTGTAGAAGAGTCTGAAGTCCAGTGGTACCCCTGAGCCTCATCCTGGATAGTAAAAGAGTAATTCTCGCTAAAATCCATTGAAATAACAGCAGCATTTGAAGCAGAGGAATCTTTCAGGTTTTTAAAAAGTTTTGATTGGCACTTTGCAATGTATGAGTGTGGAACTAGTTTTTCAAGTTTGGTAGTGAGTTTATCAATAAATTCATCAACTTTTGCAGTATATGTGTCCTGTCTGTTGAAATCCATTGTTTGTATTCAATTCTGTTCTCTTCATCACAGTCATCAAACTTTATTTGTAGAAGGTATGTTAAATTATCTTTTGAGGGGCAGTTGTCACAGAATGCAGCATGCATTCACGATTAGAGTTTTCACATAGCAGATTTATGAGCTCTTTATATCCCTCTTCAAGTTGTGCTACATGAATGAGCAGTATGACATTTTGGTGAATGGTACAGATGCAGACAGAGTGGGTTCCGCTGGCAGTTGCCAAAACACACCAGTTGGGTCGAAGCGTGCAGAATTTTGTAAAACCTACTTTGACTTCAGGATACTCCCATTTAAAATTTGAGAATATTTTATGTAGATTGCCCAAAATTAATCATTTCTTCTCATATTGTTTTTCCCCTAAACTTACATCTTTCATACCAGGTAAAAACCTTGTCTGTTCATCACTTTGAAAAAAATTGACAACCAATGTTTTGACCTCAGGCTTTAGTTTTTCCCTCTTTTTGGTTCAGGCTCAGCAAGAAAACGTTTTTGTTTGAATAGACTTTCTGATTGCCAGAGTAATTAGAAACTTGAAAAGTATCTTTAATTTTTTCTCAGCCAGTTCAGAAATGCTGCGATTGTTAATAGCTGAACTTTCTTCTTTGATGTCAGTTGAGGTAGTAGTTGTTTATCTGTTTTCTACTAGCAAGTCCATATCAACAGCTTTTTGTTCCATTATTTTTTTTTCTAATTTGGTTCCTTCTTGTGGCACTTCAACATCAAGAACAATTTCAATTTTCTTTTTCACATTTAGTTATAATTTTTCTAGTTTCTGTTGTGGTTACCTTATTGTACATTTCTCATTAAGTACACATAACTTTAAAGGTTGACACCCCAGATCTGTTAAAGAAGCATTTAAAGAATCAATAGCCTCTTCTTGTAAATCATTAACTTCAACATTATTGTCATCATTTAGCTGTACATCTTCTTCATCACTACCATGATTAGCTGGAGTTGTAAATAACATTTTACAACAACAGGAACGTAATTTTTCTCCTGATTTTATTTTAAGCCCTTGCTTGACACATGTCCTGCTCTGTTGTAATTTTTCACTCTTAAAGTTTATTTAAATAGGTTTCTTGTGCCTTTTGTAAGGATCACAACAAGTTTTTTTTGTAGGAATTCTACATTTTTAAAAAATAAACTCATGATGAATACAAACTGTAGTAAGACTATGAACTTCAGTTCTTAGCTTAAGTTTATTGAGTTCTTCCTCAGACAATTCACTTGCATTTTCTATTGCCTTTTGGGTGACATAATGCATTTTGTGACATTCTGTCTGTGGTAATATCCCTCACTGCACTTATCTTCTATTTCAAATTAAAGTTAAATAGCAAGTTCAGATCTCTTATACCCGGTAATTTAATATAAATGTTCTAGCAAATATTTTTTAATTGTTGTGTATTTCTTTTAAAATGAGTAGAGTTTCAAAATCAACCACATCCAAAAATTTTCAATATTGATTTTTTAGTGAATATGACTTAAGTTAAGTCACACAATATATGCAATAAAACAAGATTTGTGCTTCTATACCAGCTATATTACAAGAAAACTGCTTGATGTGTTTAAAACTCAGCCACATCTTGAAATAATACGATATAAATATTTGAAAAAAATAATTATTACTTTTTAAATTTAGTAGAAAGTGTGTATTAAAATGTTTAGTAAATGTAAATGTAAATGTTTTTTTTTTTTTTTTTATAAATAAAAGTAAATTATCTTGTAGTCAAAAATCCACTTTTTTGTTGTTTTAAAACCAGTCAAATCCCATATTCTGTTTCAAAATCAGCCTCATCCAAACAAAAAATTGAGTTTCTGCTAAATGTAAATAGCTAACAAAATAAAATTTTTATTATTTAATTAGGAGTGACTTATTTATTCTGTAATGAATAAATCAAAATTTTTAGCTATGAAAATGTTACTGCTATCAGTTTTTTCCTGTCCTCTCAAATATATTACTAAAAAAAGATTAATTACTTACAGTTTACTAGTAGTAATAATCCATAAAAGTAAAGAAAAACACAAAAACCACTACACATTCACACACAGAATTAATACATAAAATCCTAAGCAGTATACACCATGCTGTTTCCTCAGGAAGGACAAGTAACAGACTGACTAGGCAAGGAAAGAATAGCTTCTCTGATGATATGTCCATACATGAATGTCTTCTATTGGTATTTGCACGGTTCCAGCTGTAAACTAACATGACTGCGCACTTTGCAAGCTGAGTCTGTTTGTACTTGTAGCTTTCTTATTTTTGAACTCAACTAAGAATTGTAATCAAATAATTAGTTATTACTCTGAAAATAGTGCAAGTTTAATAATTGACATAAGTCTTATAATGGCTCAATGAGTAATTTTAAAAACATTTACATTTAACTTAAAAAACTATACAAAGGAATGAAAACCCCAAAAATTTTATTTATTTATATTATAGCCCAATTCATAAGGATTATTTATGAAAATAATTGTTATTTCCTTTCCCTTCTTGAGATATTGAATTTAACGCTAAACCATGTGTTTGATTTTAAAAATGTTAGTGGTGCAAAAATAAATTTTTTTCTGCCAAAATCATTACACTTAGTAGAATGTTATATTTTTTCCTAAGTCTCCATAATTTAGAGGGCAAAACTTGAAAATTTCACGATCGGATAAAAAATAAAAAAATGACAGATTATTTTATATTCAGATGCTAATTGTCTTGCAACATCAGACTAACAAAATGTGAAAAACCTCAAAACTTTGAATGGTCATAACATGATAATGAAGTCAGGTAGGTTAATATATGTTTATCATAATATGATAATGAGTTGAAATTTGGTGTGGTTACTTACCTCTATAAGTAGAACAAACAAGCTAAGTTTCATCAAAATGTAAGATTGTGGGTAAGGAAATTTTTTTTTTTTTTATTGAATTGACGTGGAATGACCCAATACCAATTTCCTTACAAATTTTTACATGATTATTTATTTTTCTAGTGAGGGTTTTCCATCAACTCCTTTTTCCAATTCTTGATAAAATCTCTTCATTTTCAACTTTATTAATTTACCTAATTTTCATTGTTTTATAACATCTCATTATTTTAAGGTCCCTTTTCCTATTAAAGGTTCTTTTGACTTTCCCATCTATGCTTTACTAATATAAAGCCTTAACTCTTAGTATTAATATTTTTATATATTTATAAAATATTTGTTTATTAAAATATGTGAAACTTTATTTGCTTGTATTTAACTACTAATGTATTTTCAGTCATTGATCTTGATATATTTTCTGTCAATGGTAGGTAGTAAAATTGCAAGCCTACCTTGTAATTTTACTACCTAAATAAGAAAATTCTTTAATTTTCAGTAATAATGTTCTTGTACTTAATATTTAACTCGTCATTGATTTTCTTAGAAGTTTCATTGCTTCTTTATACTTTGTTGTAAAATTTAATTTCTCTCTTAGTACCATTAAATATATTTTTGAATCATTTTTAGATTTAATAAAAGAATTGCATGATTAGAAAATCTGTATTGTTTTATTTTTCCTTGGGTTGCTAATCTGATCTTAAATCTCCCCTTCAATTCATTTATTGTGTGTTTGTTCAAGCTGAAGTGTAAAGGTGATGAACTATATATTCTTGTATTACTTATTTCTTTATTGTTATTCATCTTCTTTAATCTTCAGTCATGGCTATTTTAATTTTTTAATATGAAAATCATTTCATTCTGTTTTTAACAATATATTTAAAAAAATAACTTTGTACATATATGCTCCCATTTTATATTATTCTTAGTTCCTACTCATAATCTACAAATGTGTTTTATTTTTGGTTTACCATACCTTCTAGATCAGAGTTAAACATCTCTTCAGTACATCCACGCTCTTTCTTAAATAAACCTGTTATCATTTTGTATTCTTATCATTTATCATTCCTTCCATTTCTTATTTCTTTTATCTATGAATTATCTTGGTTAATATTTTAAATGTGTGAAATTTTAAACTGACAGCTGATACTTCTTAGTTAATTGGTAATGCTTACAATTTCTATTGCTGTTTTCTTTGAAAATAGAGTTACGGTTTTTATTGAAAGTTGTAGGCAGTTTTTCTAAAAAGAATAGCAATTCTTTATACCTGTTGCTATATTCTTATTAAAAATTTTTAGACCTTTATCAGCAATTGCTGTTATAAATGTAGAATCTGCTCTGAAGTTATCAGTACTTTTTTTTTCTTTTTCCAAACCTTATTAGATAATTATTCTTCTCTTTCTACATGTTCTTGCTAGTTACCAGTTGCTAGCTTTTTTTTGGTTTTTTGTTGTTTTTCCACCCCACTTATACTAATACCTTTCTTTAGGTTTCATTTCTGCACTATTATCTCATTTTTCTTTGTTAAAACTATTTTCCCATTAGATTATTTTCATTTCTTCATACTATATTTTTTCTTCAACCAGTCTTTGGTGCTTTAAATTCTGTATCTCTTTTAGATTTTAAAAATTGATGAACTTTCTTGGATACATCGCCTTATATAAATTTCTGTGTTCACACATCAATGATAATGCACTTTTTGTGCAATATATATTTTTATCATTGGCTTTTCTCCTCTGCAGTTTCTTGAGCTCTAATTATTATTATTTTTTCAAAAAGTAATTTTTATTAGGTTATTAAGAAACAGGATGTTATGTTTTAAAATTACAAATTTATGTTTATGTTTACAGTTAATTCTAAGAAATGTAAATTATCTTGTAACATAGTCTCTATCTTTATTGAGTCATCTATCAAACTATGGCCCAAGTTCTTTGTGTTCAGTTGTAAAAATCAACTGTCCACATTGTTAACCATTTTGTAAATTTATTTTGCTATTCATCACTAATTGGTGCCAACTACTAAGAAACGTCTTAGGAGGGTGTATTAAGAGGAGGAAGTCACTAGTTCTAAGTAAGGGCTGTTGGATGGAGTGTAATTGTTTTCTTCCAATTGATATGATGATATTTGTTTGACATGACAGCTGCATGAGTATGGATGAGTATTATTATGTTCCGAAAAATGCCAGAAGTAAACATCCTAAGTTTTGTGCTGGTTGACATGTGGTAACTTTTCAAAGTTTTTTCATTATACTGCAGAATTTATTATTGAGTTTCTGATTATGGAGAATTCCAAGTTTATCTCATAATATGATAAATGTTATCTTTTGTATTAAAATCATACGACTTATTTTTTTTTCTATTAAAAGGACTGTTGCTTCATTTCAGGTGTGTTATATGGCATCCAGTTCTTATCTCCTGTTGTGGTATGGGTCAACATTTGTTCTCCTTCCTCCCACTAACTCTGATGTCAGAGCACTTGCAAAATGTTAGTTCTTTTGATCTTTTGTAAGCATCCTTGGCATCCACCATGTGGAACGTTTTGATAATTAAAATGATACAAGTTGGAAGTTGGTTTTTTGTGGTGCCTTATTTTACAGTAAGCTTTATTGGAGGATTTCTGTTCACACAACAATTTCTGTTGTGTGAAACATTTTTTAATATTCGGATGGCTGCCTGAATGGCTGAAGTCTAACAATATTATGAATTGTTTATTTTTAGAACTGCTATGTATGTAAAGGTATTGTGTATAACAGACTACTTATTGAGAGAGGAGGTATAATAATTTATGCTATATAGTCTTCCCCAGTCTTTTTATGGCTGTAATTCTCCTAAAGCACTTAAAATATATAAACCAGGGATTTTCAGTTTCACTTTTTTCTTAGTCATTATGTTCAATGAACGATCAGCCACTATGGTGAACAGAACAGAATGGAGGTATCACTTGTGGATTGAATGCTCTTGCATTTTGATGTGTTTGGCATCTTGATACAGTAACAGTATATTTAGAGCTTAGTGAAGAAGACAACAGGTGACTGCTTCACTCCTCACTATCTATTAAGCATTGCCTGAGTGCTTGTTATCTTGTGAATATCCATTTTTAGGAGTGACTTATATGTCAGGACACTCACGATCTTTTTGTGATGGCATCTGACACACATACATTTATTTTACCTAAATATTCCAAATCTTATCTAAAAAAAAATCACTTGATGCATTGATTTAAAACACTCTTAGGTATTAAAGTAGTTTAAGTATTAATGTTAATGTAATTTTTTTTAGATATAATCTCTCAAAACGTATTTAAAAAGCAAGCAGGACCTCAATAACCCAATTACTGATGGCACAAATAAAAAGAAATTTGGTGGAGGCTTAATTAGAACATAATTAATCTGGAAAATATTCATTTATATTGGTAAATCCTGGAATTAATAAAAAAGTTTAGTCACACATATTTTTGTGATGTATTTCATCATAATATAATAAAATAATATCCATGTATATATTTGGATATATTTTACTTCCTGTTATTTGACTTTAAAATCATGATCTAGCAATTATATTATTTATCGTGGCCTCATCCATGTGTCTTCTTGAGTGGTCTGTTTTTAGGTTGTGTTTTACTTATTTGACCAAACCCTTATGCCCCATATATTTTCCTTTCCTTTTATTTTGCCTATTGTATCATTCCATTCCACCCATTATTGTCACCTGTTTCATAATCTTGTAAATCGCCTACTTCCTGACATGTTGTATTTATATTTTTTTATTATTTTATGTTAAAGTAGTAATTATTTATGGAAATAGTCTTTAAAAAATAATACTGAAATTTAGATCTTATAATTATATCTCCTTACTCAATACAATTTCTTTCTTACATCATCTCATATGTTGACTAATGTATAATTCTTTAACAACAAATTCTGTGTATTTTTTAATCATGACTCACTATTTTCTACTATCTAAATTTGACCTATCAATTTCTCTATTGAAATTGTCAGATTTTCCAGTTATATTTAAAATTACATACGGTTCCAAGAATGTCATGGATGTTAAATTTTTGATGGTTTCTTGAAAAGTTTCTCTTAGAGATCTAATTTTTAAATGATTTTATCCAAAAGGATGAATCATATTTTATTAAAGAAAGGAAATCAAATTATGATGAGAGATTATAAATTTTAAACTTAGATTATTAATCTTTTCAGTACCCTTCAGTCCAGCTGTTTGAGTTTAATAACAAATAAGATTAAATCAAAGAATTTTAACAGCAATGTTGATCGTAAAGTAATTCATCTTTCTTATAAATATTATATAATATTTTTAATTAATGAAAATTTCAGGTAACTTCTTACCGAATTTATGCTTTCTTTTATAGGGAACAGTGAACATGAATCAGAATATCCATTGAAGTGGCTAATAAACAATTTAAACTTAGAAGTTCTACCGCAACCAGTGCTTTGGTCTGGCAAAATTTCTGATGCTGTTACTATTAAAAAGAATGATTTAAATTCTGAAAAAAAATTATATGATTTAATACGTTCGTTATTTGTTTATGGTGTAGGATTTGTTGAAGATGTAAGGATAAAAAATTTGTTCTTTTTTACTATAATATGGGGTTGCTTAATATTATTATTTTATTTTATTTTGCATCTTTGTAATTATGTTTAAAAAACTCTATACTAGTAAGTATGTCAAGCTCTGAGGTTGTTTTATCTTTTGTTTAATTGTTGTTTGAATATTTAACAAAAAAAAATTGTTTGAATAATAAATTCCTAACTTGATTGTCTTAATTAGTATAAAAACAAAGCGCCACATTTTATTATTATTAATATGAGTTTTAAAGTAATGCAAGCCAGTGTATGTTATTTGTATCCATATATATATATATATTTTTTTTTTTGTAGTAAGTAGCAAACAAAAATTATTTATATAAAATAGTAATTTTTCTTTTGCTTATCTGAATTCAAATCTTTCCTTCATTTTATCATCATTATTTTTGATTATAATTGTTACTTATCTGTTACTTTTGCATTTGTGCTTGTTTGAATTGTAAATATCCAAAGCTCTCCTTCTTGTTTTAAAAGTAATTTGTAAGAGTTTTTAGTTTTCAAAATGTGTTTTGTTCAGTTGATTTTTATCAGATTTTAAAAAAACCTGTAATAATATATACATTATTAAAAGAAAATTCTTAAAATAGCAATTACTCTACTAATTTAATTATTAGTTTCTGTACGTATTTTTTATATATATATTTTTAAAAACAAGATTTGTCAAGTTTAAATTAGGTTTAAATTTTTATTCTGGTCAATAAACACAGATATTTTCAGGTTAATTGAATTATTATATTTATTTTTTCTTTTAATCTTTCGTATAAATTTTTCAGTTAGGGTGTGAAGTCTTCATATTTTCCACATCATTTCCAAGAAATAGGGTCTAAAAACTTGTCTACTTGACAAATATTACAGTAATATAAGAATTGAGTTTGAGTCATTTTGTTTTCTACGTTATGAACAGAACTTGAGCATTAATGATTATGGCATATGTTAAAGATATATAAAAAATTTCATTTCATTCTGTCCAGTTTCATGCTTATGTAAAAGGATTAACTCAATGCTTGTCATATTAGATGTCATTGAAATTTAAATTATATACGAACATTTATTTTTTGTGACATGTTAGGAACATTTTTTGATGCTAATCAGTTTGCATAGTTTGCCATTACAAATCTACTGAGGATATGCTGCTGATTATTCTGACCTCTGTACAAAGTATGTTTATATCCGTATCTCAGAAATCATGAAACACTAACTTCCAGATTGTAATTAATACCTGTGTTTTTCTGTTTAATGATAAATGTTTATAGTTGTTAGTGATAAGGCTAATTAACAGTTTATTTCAGATTTGATTATTGGAATATTGTTATTATTATGTACTATTGTATATTATATTTATAATAATTACAGTTTTGACAGTCACATGTAAAATGCATTACTTTTTTAGACGTTCTGTGTGTTATGTATATATTACATAATACTTCTGGAAGAACAAATTCTCTCCAGAAGATCAAATACTAAATAAATATTCTTTGTGAGATGTTATCAGTTATTGCCTCAAAGACAGTAACATATTATATAAAGGACCAGACTGATACTGCATCATGACAACTTCTAACCTATTTCTTGCATTCAGTATAAGACTTTTTAATTAAATATGCTATTCCTATTCCTAGGCTTGTCAAGAAATCTTACTACTCTCCCCATGTATGTATCATATGTTTTTTGGTCCCCTCACAGAAAATATCTCTTCAGTTGAAAAAAGGGCATTATTAAAAACGCAATAACATAACAGATATTTTAGTTATAATAGGTTTTAATGAATTAAGTGGTTAAGTTACAAGCTCCAAAGGATATATAGAATCAGATGTACAAGATTTGTTGAGATAAGATCATAATGTCTTGAGATAAGATATTTTTTGAACAGACAAATTTTCTGTTTTAGATTTAAAAAAAAAAAAAATTGGGAAGAATGTG
Source organism: Lycorma delicatula (assembly GCF_047948215.1). NCBI lineage: Eukaryota > Metazoa > Arthropoda > Insecta > Hemiptera > Fulgoridae > Lycorma > Lycorma delicatula. The sequence goes on along the minus strand of NC_134461.1, from coordinate 78,266,069 downwards.
TAGTTTTTTATTGCTTAATTTCCTTATAATTTGTTAGTAACAAAGCAGTGAACAAAAGATTAATGAGTGGAAACAGTTAAAGGAATTTATTGAATTTAAATGACAACCTGTAAAGTTCGAGGGGCCCAAAATAAATCGAATCCAAAGCAAGTGAAGAATAGATGAACTGTAAGGTGATAATATACAAGTAAATGAAAGACAAAAACCTACTTATATGGATTCCTCCATCTGTACTGGTACTACTGGACATGTAGACCACCATGGTCCAGGCACAATTTGGCGCAATGAATCATGTTCAGTGTGACTTTGTGTAACTTGTCCCATTGGATGTTAGTAATGGTGTTGCATATATTCTGTTGCAGAGTGTCAAGAGTTAGTGAATTGTTCTGGTAAACCTTGCTTTTCAGGTTGCCCCTCAAATAAAAATCACAACTGCATAGATCATGTGACTGGAGACAGTAGATCCTTTGAGACAGTCCTGTCAGGTGTGAAAACAATTCACTGCTTCTAAAGAAGTGTGTGCTGTCGCACTGTTCTACTAATAATATGCAAAACTTCATTCGTCTGGTGTCAGTTGCTCTATGAAGGGCTGAATATAAAGATATCTGTGAAGATGTTGGCAATATAACATATTGAGTTCACTGTGTCAAAAGAAAATGGGTCCAGTGATTCTTGTCCGTGACACAATGCACCACACTTCATTAATTACATCATGCAATGGTAACTTGAATATTTGTTGTGGGTTTTGACAGACCAATATTGCAAATTTTGTGAATTAACATAACCATCAAGGTGAATCACACCTCATCTGTCATGAAGTAGAGCTTTGGTTCTAGTAAACCTCTTTCAATTTCTTGCTGTTGCCATGTGCAATACTGTACATGTTTATCATAGTTTGTATGCTTTAACTCTTGTAAAGCCATGATCTTGTATGGCTTCAGGTGTGGGTCCTTTTGGATGCGTTGGCATACTGTTTGCTGATGAATATCTTCCTTCTGTGAGTTGGTTTTTTTCACAAGCGGGTATTGATGTTTCTTATCAAGCACAGCTCCAGTTTATTCAAACTTTTTTATGAACTTGTGTATGGATGATTTAGCGGGTGGATAACTTTTGAACTCTGCACTCCTTTGATTGATCTATCCTTGGCATAATATTCCATGACGAATATTATGACATCCTTCATCAGCAGCATATTTGTGTGCGCTCACGTGTGTGTGTGTGTGTGTGTGTGTGTGTGTGTGGTGTGTGTGTGTGTGTGTGTGTGTGTGTGTGTGTGTGTGTATGTTCGTGTGCACTGGTGGTTAGCTTTAAATTAAACTGTTTCCTTCATAGCTACAGGTTGTGTTCCCCTCTCCTGTGCTTTTCTCTCTTGCTGTTGAAGGTCAGTGTGCATCATAGCTCTCTGCATGGCGTTATGGCGAAATGTTATTGCTTGTTGCTATGTCGAATATACTAACGCTCTTTGGTTTCTCCTCTCCCATGACCGGTTCAGTTTATCTTGGGCCATCCAGTATAAGGTAAGGGTTTATCATAAGACATTGCTTGATATACTTGCTGTGTATTGTTTCTTTGAATCATGATTAAAGACTGAATTTTAATGTTAGTTTGTTATGAAAATGAAAGTCAATTTCTTTTTTTATTTAAGATAAGATAATTACTAGGTCTATGAGTATAATCAAGTAGTTTTGTAGGTTAGCTTCAGAACTCTTCAGTACTCTATGTAAATCAACATTTTCTTTATATCATTATTATATTAAATATTAAATTTTTTTTAGGTTAAACCATCAGAAAATGCTACTGAAGAGGTAGTTACTGCTCTGTTTCCTGTACAGAGGACATTTTTTGGTGATATGTGGACATTTTCTAATAAAATGACTCATTTTGATTCTGCGTATACGACTGATAGGCTTGGTGCACATAATGATAACACATATTTTAATGATGCTGCTGGGTAATTAGTTATTTATTTATTTTTAATGGGAGGCTATTAAACAAAAGTTCACAACTTTTGTGAGTATAAGTTAGCTTGATGAAGTAGACAAAATGAAAAATTAGTGGCATGAGTGGTAGCGTCTTGGCCTTTCATCCGGAGGGCCTGGGTTCGAATCCCAGTCAGGCATAGCATTTTTCATATACTATATTCCATATTCCACACACAAGCTTCAGGCTTATCGAATTTTAAGTCTGAAATCTGATTTTAATTAATATTGGTAAACTCAAAGTAATTTATTACCTTTTAATATTGGTCTTTTTATTAACTATCTTTGTATATTTCGTTTGACTGATAAATCATTGTATTGATTTTATTATAATTTTAATGTGCCATTTAGTTGGACTGTCCATCTACGCAAACAAACTATAAGGTTTGCATCAAAAATGTTTCCCTGACCTAGAGTAAAAATTTCATCAAAAAGCTTACTATTTTCTGCCTACACCATATTTTGAATCGTGCAACTCTTTAGTTAAATTTTTACACTTCAGTCCATGGGGTATTTTGAAGCTCTTCTTTTCTAAATTTATCAATCTTTTTAACGGATCGGTTTGTTTTTCCTACATAAACAACATCACAATCATTACATTTAATTTTATAAATTCTACACAGATTGTTTATTTTATTTATTTTTTTCTTAATATATAATTATTTGGTTATTAGATTTGTTTACTGGTTTAAATATTTCTTTATTGTAAGTATTTTTAATAAGCATTTTAATTAAATATTGCAACCATGACTGAGGATGCGGGATCCTGTGAAAGTAGTTTTATGATAAAATTTAAGGTTAGGTATGTCTTATCTCAATATTCTGTACTAGATGGTTTATATTAATAGAATTTAAAATATAATTTAACGGTACAGGGATATGAATCTTAAAAAAATTTCAGTAATAATATGTGTATATATATATATATATATATATATATAAATTGTTTGTTTGTTTATATGAATAAGACTGATTGATTAATTTTTCTGCTCAATCTTGTTAATTCTATTTTCAGTAAATCTGTAAAATGTATGTCTGAATGTTTAAAATTAAAAAAAATCATATATTGAATAATTTGTTAGTTTTTGGAATTCCAGTTAATTCTCAAATTATAAGGTGTAGAATATATTTTCTTATCTACTATGTATAAGCAATCAGATTAATGTGTAAATCAGATTTGATTTGTTTGTTTGTCAAGTTGATGTAAATATGAATCTTATCAGTGTTATTTATTTATTGTTTTTTTAATAAGTGTTATCCTACTGGTATGGTCATTCGCCATTAAAATGCCAACAGTATATTCTGTTGCTGTTTTATTACACAATAAAACTATTTCCACTGTTATCAGAGTTGAATGATTGGAAACTGGTTTACTAAACATGGTAATTTGTGTTACACCTTTCTTTATACGCATCTATTTCCAGGTTTCTGCTCTCTTAGTTGTTGCAGAAGTTACACAGCTTTTAAATTACAAGGGTTATTGGTAAAAAAAAATACATAATTGCCCTTTTTGTACAATGATTTTTAGTAATAATCATTATTAATTTTTTAAAGAAGTAAGTACTTTTGTTGATGTATTTAGTTACTAATCCTGAAACTTGTTCAGATTACAGATATTTCATTTACTTGAACATGATGGAACTGGAGGTGAGACATTACTTGTTGATGGTTTTCGAGCTGTAAAAGATGTTGAAGAAACAAATAGAGAGTTTATAGATTGTTTAAAGAGTGTTTCTGTTGAGAGTATGTACATTGAACCTAATAGGTATTTTACAATGATGAGTCCTATTCTTCATTATCATCCGAACAATCAGTTAAAACAGATAAGGTGCCACTAATATTTTATTTTGCATATTTGCTTATATTACTTTTAATTGTTTTATATATGTTTAAAATATGACTATTATTATAGCTTTCATTCTAAGTATCTTTTAAAGCATTCTGTGTCCTAGAGAATCCCACTTTTAAGTAGTCTTATTTACTTGTGAAGTAAATAAGTAAGTTCTTTATTCATTTTGTTTAAGGGTATGGTTCAGACCCTATTAAAGCTGTTGCGGGGATATGGAGATCCAGGTGCAGTAAATCCGTATTGTGATAAAGTAAGGGTGGACACAATAAGCCTAATAGCTATGTCAAATGTTATGGCTTTTTCAAATGGATACTCATACTACTAATGGTTAATGAAATAAATTAAAAAAACTTTGTGCTAGAAAAACATTACAAAACTTAGCTTAAAATCTTAAATTAGGTGACCATTTTGATTGCTACAATTATTTACTGTAAACACTGTGGGAAAGTATCTCAAATTAAATAATAAAATTTTAAACAGCAAAAGAAGAAATAATAATAATATTTATTAATAAATCAACATTACTAAATGATAATAGTTGTGAAAAAACATTTAGAAATATTTGTTTTGCAATATTTCTTTTTACTGTTTATTGATAAATGTCAATTATTATCTCCTTATCTGTCACCTAATTAATTTGCTTATTAATTATATGTATTTTACTCTGTACGATTATTATGTAGCAATTGAAATAGCTATACAGGCTTAATTTTCTAGTAAAAATTTTATTTTGATTTTAATCTAGTTTTCCAGTTCATTATAGCTTGCGCGAAACACTAACTCATATTGTATAACTACTATAAGGCTTTTACTTCACTATCCACTATTAAATTGTACCTGGGATAAACTGGACGCAGTACTTATGGTGCCTATGTGCAGGTCTCCTTACAGTCTCATTAGGTCAATATATCTAAATCAATTTAATCTCATTAGGTCAATAAACCTAATGAGGTCTACACTGCACCTACAGAATCCAAAGTATAAAAGAAGGAAACTATGTTAAGAATATTAATTGAATATTGAATACTTATTGAGGAATTGCAGCTTGAAACAAGCGACCTCATCTGCATCATAGTTTTGTGACTCTTAAGGCAGTGGCCCACTGTGGGAGATCGGGACTGAACTGTAAACCATTTTTTAGTTACAGCCAGCTTCCCCTTTTGATGATTAAGTATGATGTTAATCAGCCTACTTTACTCGGTTATACCTGATCTTATTCGTTAGTCTTGAATAACTGCATTAACATTTAAGAGAAATGCAGTATGCAGTTAACATTTCAGTTACCACAATATCTTATCTACTTACAACCTTTTGAATGTTTGAAGTATTGTGGATGGAGCAATTTAAATAATTAAAATTTTCATTAACCTGAATTAATTAGTTTGGGCAATAAAAGGATTACTTGAAAAATAAACAATACCTTTCATATAAGAAAAATATTTATTGTAAAAAATAACATGAATATACATTATAAATATAAGTTATATTATTTTAAACCTCAAGAATAATAATTTTTCCCTGTTATGGTCAATCTGTAATGTACATATTATCTTCTGGCATCCTTCTCTATCCCCTAAATCTGTTTTTCTTAAATCCTGATATGTTTTGTCTACTTACTAATTTTTCAGTTTCCTCTTCATTCTAATGTTGAGTAGCCTTTCTTTGAAGCTCTTTAATCATTTTTGATCTAACCATTCTTTCTATTTGTTCTAACCAGTGCATTGTGTATGTTTTTTTAATCAAGACGATATCTTCATATATGTTAAACTGTTTGTTTTATTATTTATTCTTATATTGCATAAGCCCTTGTTGTAATGGTCCAGTCTGTCCAAAAATTATCATTAGTACCTACTTTTCAAAGACTATGTGAGGCATGACTATGGTGAGGGGGCTTGAGTGCTCAGGGATACAGAGTAGCTGGACCGAAGGTGCAACCATATCGGAGAGGTATCTGTTGAGAGCCAGACTAAGGAATGATTCCTGAAAGAGGGCAGCAGCTCTTTCAGTAGTTGTTAGGGGCGTGAGTCACAATGACTTAAACGGCCGTATCAACATCACTCAGTCCTCTTGAGTACTGCGCAGCTGAAAGCAATGGAAAAGGTCACCAGAAAATTAAAAAATAACATTCTACGAGTCGGAGCGTGGAATGTTAGAAGCTTAAAAAAGGTTGGTAGGCTAGAAAATTTAAAAAGGGAAATGGATAGGGTGAATGTGGATATAGTAGGAATTAGTGAGGTTCGGTGGGAAGAGGAAGGCGACTTTTGGTCAGGTGATTTTAGAGTAATTAACTCAGCGTCAAATAATGGGCAGGCAGGAGTAGGTTTCGTGATGAACAAGAAGATAGGGAGGAGAGTGGAGTATTTCAAAACGCATAGCGATAGAATCATTGTAATAAGGATAAAATCAAAACCTAAACCGACAACGATTGTTAACGTTTATATGCCTACAAGCGCCCATGATGATGATGAGGTAGAGTGTGTATACGAAGAGATTGATGAAGCAATTAAACACGTAAAAGGAGATGAAAATTTAATAATAGTTGGAGATTGGAATGCAAGCATTGGAAAAGGCAAGGAAGGAAATATAGTGGGTGAATACGGGCTGGGCAAAAGGAATGAAAGAGGGGACCGACTTATAGAGTTTTGCACGAAGTATAATTCAGTAATTGCCAACACCCAATTTAAAAATCATAATAGAAGAATATACACTTGGAAAAAGCCAGGCGATACTGCAAGGTATCAGATAGATTATATCATGGTTAAGCAAAGATTTAGAAATCAATTCGTTGACTGCAAAACTTACCCTGGAGCAGACATTGATAGCGATCATAATTTGGTGATAATGAAATGTAGATTGGGGTTTAAAAACCTGAAGAAAAGGTGTCGGATGAATCGGTGGAATTTAGAGAAGCTTGAGGAAGAGGAGGTAAAGAAGATTTTTGAGGAGGACATCGCAAGAGGTCTGAGTAAAAAAGATAAGGTAGAAAATGTAGAAGAAGAATGGGAGAATGTTAAAAAGGAAATTCTTAAATCAGCTGAAGCAAACTTAGGCGGAATAAAGAGAACTGGTAGAAAACCTTGGGTTTCAGACGATATATTACAGCTGACAGATGAACGTAGAAAATATAAGAATGCTAATGATGAAGAAAGTAAAAGAAACTATCGGCAATTAAGAAATGCTATAAATAGGAAGTGCAAACTGGCGAAAGAAGAGTGGATTAAAGAAAAGTGTTCAGAAGTGGAAAGAGAAATGAACATTGGTAAAATAGACGGAGCATACAGGAAAGTTAAGGAAAATTTTGGGGTACATAAATTAAAATCTAATAATGTGTTAAACAAAGATGGTACACCAATATATAATACGAAAGGTAAAGTCGATAGATGGGTGGAATATATTGAAGAGTTATACGGAGGAAATGAATTAGAAAATGGTGTTATAGAGGAAGAAGAGGAAGTTGAGGAGGATGAAATGGGAGAAACAATACTGAGATCTGAATTTAAGAGAGCATTAAAAGAGTTAAATGGCAGAAAGGCTCCTGGAATAGACGGAATACCTGTAGAATTACTGCGCAGTGCAGGTGAGGAAGCGATTGATAGATTATACAAACTGGTATGTAATATTTATGAAAAAGGGGAATTTCCGTCAGACTTCAAAAAAAGTGTTATAGTTATGATACCAAAGAAAGCAGGGGCAGATAAATGTGAAGAATATAGAACAATTAGCTTAACTAGTCATGCATCAAAAATCTTAACTAGAATTTTATACAGAAGAATTGAGAGGAGAGTGGAAGAAGTGTTAGGAGAAGACCAATTTGGTTTCAGGAAAAGTATAGGGACAAGGGAAGCAATTTTAGGCCTCAGATTAATAGTAGAAGGAAGATTAAAGAAAAACAAACCAACATACTTGGCGTTTATAGACCTAGAAAAGGCTTTCGATAACGTAGATTGGAATAAAATGTTCAGCATTTTAAAAAAATTAGGGTTCAAATACAGAGATATAAGAACAATTGCTAACATGTACAGAAACCAAACAGCAACAATAACAATTGAAGAACATAAGAAAGAAGCCCTAATAAGAAAGGGAGTCCGACAAGGATGTTCCCTATCTCCGTTACTTTTTAATCTTTACATGGAACTAGCAGTTAATGATGTTAAAGAACAATTTAGATTCGGAGTAACAGTACAAGGTGAAAAGATAAAGATGCTACGATTTGCTGATGATATAGTAATTCTAGTCGAGAGTAAAAAGGATTTAGAAGAAACAATGAACGGCATAGATGAAGTTCTACGCAAGAACTATCGCATGAAAATAAACAAGAACAAAACAAAAGTAATGAAATGTAGTAGAAATAACAAAGATGGACCACTGAATGTGAAAATAGGAGGAGTAAAGATTATGGAGGTAGAAGAATTTTGTTATTTGGGAAGTAAAATTACTAAAGATGGACGAAGCAGGAGCGATATAAAATGCCGAATAACACAAGCTAAACGAGCCTTCAGTAAGAAATATAATTTGTTTACATCAAAAATTAATTTAAATCTCAGGAAAAGATTTTTGAAAGTGTATGTTTGGAGTGTCGCTTTATATGGAAGTGAAACTTAGACAATCGGAGTATCTGAGAAGAAAAGATTAGAAGCTTTTGAAATGTGGTACTATAGGAGAATGTTAAAAATCAGATGGGTGGATAAAGTGACAAATGAAGAGGTATTACGGCAAATAGATGAAGAAAGAAGCATTTGGAAAAATATAGTTAAAAGAAGAGACAGACTTATAGGCCACATACTAAGGCATCCTGGAATAGTCGCTTTAATATTGGAAGGACAGGTAGAAGGGAAAAATTGTGTAGGCAGGCCACGTTTGGAGTATGTAAAACAAATTGTTGGGGATGTAGGATGTAGAGGGTATACTGAAATGAAACGACTAGCACTAGATAGGGAATCTTGGAGAGCTGCATCAAACCAGTCAAATGACTGAAGACAAAAAAAAAAAAAAAATGTGAGGCATTTTTATCTGCCTCTGTAAACGTTGGTTTATCTGCTGTGTACATGACACTGGACTTGCTGAGATGTTATGTATTCTAATTTTTTATTTTAACTAACCTGTTTTTGAATACTTTTGCATATTAGGAAATATTAAAGCTCAGAGGTATTTTATTAAAAGACCTTTTTAATATATAATATACTCTTTAATAATTGCTTTATCATATACTTTAAGGGGATGCTGACTTATTGGTTTTCATTGTACTGTGTAATTGTAAAATACATTATGTATCATCTTAATACTGCATAAACTTTGTGCTTTATGTGTGCTTTTCTGTGTAAATGTATGTAAGTATTTTTTCTGATTAATTTTAAGGCAATAAAAATATCCTAATATTTTTAAACTACAATAAAATCTGAATGTTTTTTGTAGATTTAATCTTTTGGATCGAAGCCCACGAATTCCAATTCCTCAAGATAAAGCAGGATTATTTTATAAAAGTCTTAAGTGTTTAACAGCAAAAATTAATGATGAAAGAGGAGAATGGTGGTTAAGACTAAGGCCTGGAACCATTGCTTTTATTAATAACTGGCGTATATTACATGGTAGAGCAAATTACACAGGTTTTAGAAAAATGTGTGGTTGTTATGTTTCAATGGGTGATTTTCTTAGCAAAGCACGAATTTTAAAAGTAATTCTTTGATATGTAATTTTTCATATTTCTTATGTTTTACTGTGTATTTTTATTTAATTTTAATAAAATAATGTTTTTACTTATACTATTTGAAATTAAGTTATTTAAATCTTTTTATATCTTAACAAAACTTCCCTTAAAGAAATTTTAGATATTTCTGTTTGTATGGTAAGCTACCAGGATATTTCAAGAATCTGTAAGCTTTGTACATGTTTGAGATATGGAGCTAATTACGATAAGTAATGTTAATAATATTTTGTTTTACCTGTAGTTAATATGTCCAATGATATATATGATCATTAATTAAATTATAAGTTTGCTTTAGCTTAACTTTGCTTTGCTTTGTCTTGCTTTTGTTTCAGCTTTGTTTTTAAGGTACTTAATTTTATGATGAGTTATTCAAATTGCCAATCTTATTTTCTTGTTTTTAAATTGTTTAGGATTTTCTCCAAATTTTGGGCAGTTATAAATTTATAATACTAATCTTAACTACTATAGTATTTATCTTACTAGTCTATATGTCATACTAATTTTATTTATCATACTTGTTTGTCCATGATCATACTATGTATTAATGAAATTGAAATTCATGTTTATAGTACTATATGTATTTCAGCCATACTTCTACTTCTCTGTTTGGTAAACCATAGACATATATATTGAGACTTACCCTGAAATAAGAAAAACAGTTATAAGTCTCAATATATATGTCTATGGTTTACCAAACAGAGAAGTAGAAGTTTATTTTCTTTTAAATTTATTTTCTTTAACCTCATTTTTAACCTCACTGTTTATGTTATTTTCATTTATTTTAAGTTTAATTTTTTGAATCTAATTCCTCTTTGCTTTCATTTAAGAACCATAACTAAATAAGTTTTATTTTATTGTATTTTACTTTATAAGTAGTTATTTTATTAAATTTTGTATGGGACTCTTTCCCGTTTATTAATTTGAATTGTTACCAATAGGTGGTGGTTTATTAGTTGTCAAAAACATAATTGTTTCGTCTGTACAGAAAAACCTTCATAAAGTAAATCTTTCTAGATGACAGAGAACTTGGAAGTTAAGTTTTTTAAAAAAATGTTGCTGTATGTGAATTGCAGGATTATGTATTTCATATGTTTTTAAAGTGACTAGAGTGATAATTGCTGTGCATCATTAAGGTAATTGTTCTATAGGTTGTTGGTCTCATACATGTAGTGATTATAGATCATAAAATGGTGTTACAGAATTGGCTTCAACTTACTGGACTACATTAGTTTTGTCAACGTTTTTTACTAGGTTTACAATTAGAAAAATTATCTGAAATGTGTCTTATCTTTTTCTACAGTTTAACCATCTCAGTTGGAGCCATAAGTAAAGCACCAAAATACATTTGTATCAAGATTGTAAGTCATTAAGCGCTGAATATTTCTTCTGGTAACTGTCCCAGGAAATGGTAAAATCAGCTTAATAATGCTTCAGATTATAATAATAATTCATAATATCATGTTTAATATGATTGACCACTTGACTATTTAAGGTTTGTACAGGCTGTTCAAAACATTCTTGGCCTGACAAAGAAAACACAAGACTTTTCAGAATTTGTTATTTTTGTAATGTTCTTTATTTGAGACATTTAAACCCAAAAAATTTCCAATTTTCTTATTATCCTCAATAACATTATTTGTCCAATTCTCTAATATAGACAGCTGTCTCAGCTTTGACTATCCAAAGTAATACAAATCCAGGAAATTCAGTAATACTAAAATACTAGAAGCACTTTTCAAACTATAGGTCATGGAATTTTGCAACAAGAATCTGAGTGTGTTTGCAGCCGCATTGTCATGTAAAAGTGTAGTTTCTTTCTGGGCAGATGTAAACGTTTAGCCTGAATCACCCTTCAGTCAGTTCAGTAGTGAAGTCTTAATACTCTCTGGCAAGGCCCTGTCTTTTTCCACTACTCTATGAGCACCATGCCATCCCAAAAAACCCATAAAATTCCAGAAAAGTGTAGCTATATTTTTTCTGGCTGGTGGGCCATTTTCGCTCATCTTACCTGCTTTCTTCTTCACCTGCTTCACCTGCTTTCTTCTTAACTGTCTTTTCTTCTTACAGTCTTCTTAATTATCTTTCTGTACAGTCCTTTTTTTTGCACTTTGTAAAAGCATGCAGCAGATCAATTTCTTTCTGGTCTTTTATCTTATAACCTGTTTTTTCTTTACTGCCATTAATATTTTTAAAACGTGTTGCTATGAGCTTAGATTACACTTTACAGAAAAGTAAAATGATAAAAAAAAAATCAGTAAGGTAAAACGCGTGAATGTTGAAGACATTGAGTTATACTGTTTATATACAGGTAATTTCTTCATCCTAGTAAAGGCAGGTACTTGTATGTGGATTTGAAAACTAGATCATGGATACAGATGTTTCTATGGTAGTTGGGTTTAAATTAATCACTTATCTCAGAAATGGTCAATCTGAGACTATTCAAGAATGCACTTCATTTAAATTCATACACATCATCCTCATTCATCCTGTGAATAATACTTTAGGGTAGTTGTGGAGGCTAAACAGAATAAGAGATGAGCTAATTTCTCTACATGTGCTGTGTTAGTGGGCTGATAAACCTGATAAAGAAAGAAACTGTTTTCTGACGGGTCTTTTTTACATCCTTGTATGAAGTAAAGGAAGTATTGTAATCTCAAAAAATTTTGGTTTCCAGATGTCAACGGAAATATACATTTTGACCATCTCTGAATCCATTTTGACTGGTGTTGGCATGACATCTGTACGTATGTATGTAGGTATGTATCTCGCATAACTCAAAAACGATTAGCCGTGGAATGTTGAAATTTTGTATTTAGGACTATTATAACATCTAGTTGTGCACCTCACCTTTTGATTGCAATCGACTGTGCCAAAAATTTGTATACAGTCAGACCCTTAAATAAAGTGGGGGTTTCAATTTTGAAACACATGGATTTTGAACTTTTTCTTACCTGTAGTAATAATCCCTTGTTGAAAGCTTTTCAACAATATATCAAAAGAGTAACATATTTTCATTGGGTTTAGAGTTATAGCCAAATAAAATTTTAATTAATGAAATATTTGGATCAAGGGGAAGGCACATCGGTTCAAATCCGACTTCATATACATATATTTTTTTAACATTTTATTTTCTTTAATTTAAAAATATTTATTTATTAATAATTATTAACCTCTGATTGTAAAAAAATTAACAATGAATAATAATTCAATAATAACAATACAAAAAAAAAAAAAAATGAAAAAAAAATTCATAAGTTATTAGTGAAATAAAATTTTATGTAACATTCATATAAAGTCAAAAATTTTTACAATCAAGTTAATATTATTATTAATAAATCAGTATATTTAAATTAAAATCAAAAGTTTAAAAAAAATATATGTATATGAAGTCGGAGTCGAACCGATGTGTACATGGTTACAGATCCGACACATTCTCACTTACACCACATATCTACTTAAACGATGTGAAACAAAATTAATATAGAAACTAATATAAAATGCTAAGGGAAACTAAAATAAAAGAGTAAGTAATAAAGGGACTTTTACTCTGTCCTAATATTTCAGGTAAGAGTGTTGAATTAGTAATTGTATAAATATTTGATGTTAATAAAAACTAATATTTTAACAGTTGTGTAACTGTTCACTTTGCTAAAGAAGTGGAGGATCGTATCTCACTTTCAAATGAAATAAGTTTAAATGAAGTGCAGCAAAAAATGTGTATATGTAATGTACTAGGCGTACAAGGAAGTCATGTGGTGTCCACATCAGACTTGTTTGATTTTTAATATACTTTATATTACACATACTTTATATATAAGTTTCCATTAAAAAGAAATGTGTGCTGTAGCGCTATCTACTGCTGAAATTACAAATTAAGACTATATTTTTAAAATTTAATATTGTGTATTATTGAGAAGTTTAATATTTTACTTGCATCTTACATAATCAAACTGTACTATTTAAAGGTTACATTGGTATTACTGATATAATAGTTAGAAATTCTCAGAGACCATAAAATGTTTTTGTGTAGTATAAATAATATGTCTGTGTACTGTTATTTTCAGTAATGAAGGGTAATGCTTTGTGAGACCATTAAAACTCGATACTACACTACTGAAAATATGTGGTTTCAGAAAGCTGGTTCTGACATTTCATTCCGGTCTACATTGATTTATTTTTCTTAACGTGAAGCAGTATTTTTTTTTACACTATTCTAACCTATATTTTTATAGGTCTTTTATTTACTATCGCAAGTTGTTTTACCATGGTCAATATGTTAATGGCGAACTATAAGTTGTGTAGGCGTACATTTTTTTATATTTGAATTTTTCTTTACTTCTGACAACATAATCCATTTCAAAAAGAAATGGATTAATCATTTTAATCCATTTCTTTTAGGTTTTTTCTTATCTATCGTTTTGTCGTGTACTATTTATATTATTTAAAAAAAAAGTGTTCAGTCATAGATTTGACTTTTTGGAAAAGAAAAATGGAAAAAAAAAATAAACGATTAAATCTGGTGAATGTAGAAGATATTTAAATGAAGTCTTTGTTAACGGGAAAGTGCTTTACACATAGTGTTGTGTGAATGGACCCATCATGATGGTAATAAAAAATAAACCATTTTCCCAAAGGTCTTATTTTTACTTTTCAGTGTAGCGTTGTAGCAGAACTATAGCTGTAGAAGGGAAAATATTGTAAGCGATCCAATGTGGGCATATGCAGTTTTCATCGGATCTTTACTTTTAGACACCTAAGGAACCCAAAAAACTGGATTGAAATTTTCTGTATGTTGTGTATGTGTGTGTGTGTGTGTGCGCGCGCGCGCGTGTGTTCAGTATCACTCTAAATCACATTATATCTCCAGAACTACTGAACCAATTTTCACCTTTTTTTTTTTTTTTTTTTTTGTCTTCAGTCATTTGACTGGTTTGATGCAGCTCTCCAAGATTCCCTATCTAGTGCTAGTCGTTTCATTTCAGTATACCCTCTACATCCTACATCCCCAACAATTTGTTTTACATACTCCAAACGTGGCCTGCCTACACAATTTTTCCCTTCTACCTGTCCTTCCAATATTAAAGCGACTATTCCAGGATGCCTTAGTATGTGGCCTATAAGTCTGTCTCTTCTTTTAACTATATTTTTCCAAATGCTTCTTTCTTCATCTATTTGCCGTAATACCTCTTCATTTGTCACTTTATCCACCCATCTGATTTTTAACATTCTCCTATAGTACCACATTTCAAAAGCTTCTAATCTTTTCTTCTCAGATACTCCGATTGTCTAAGTTTCACTTCCATATAAAGCGACACTCCAAACATACACTTTCAAAAATCTTTTCCTGAGATTTAAATTAATTTTTGATGTAAACAAATTATATTTCTTACTGAAGGCTCGTTTAGCTTGTGTTATTCGGCATTTTATATCGCTCCTGCTTCGTCCATCTTTAGTAATTTTACTTCCCAAATAACAAAATTCTTCTACCTCCATAATCTTTACTCCTCCTATTTTCACATTCAGTGGTCCATCTTTGTTATTTCTACTACATTTCATTACTTTTGTTTTGTTCTTGTTTATTTTCATGCGATAGTTCTTGCGTAGGACTTCATCTATGCCGTTCATTGTTTCTTCTAAATCCTTTTTATTCTCGGCTAGAATTACTATATCATCAGCAAATCGTAGCATCTTTATCTTTTCACCTTGTACTACTACTCCGAATCTAAATTGTTCTTTAACATCATTAACTGCTAGTTCCATGTAAAGATTAAAAAGTAACGGAGATAGAGAACATCCTTGTCGGACTCCCTTTCTTATTATGGCTTCTTTCTTATGTTCTTCAATTGCTACTGTTGCAGTTTGGTTCCTGTACATGTTAGCAATTGTTCTTCTATCTCTGTATTTGAACCCTAATTTTTTTAAAATGCTGAACATTTTATTCCAGTCTACGTTATCGAATGCCTTTTCTAGGTCTATAAACGCCAAGTATGTTGGTTTGTTTTTCTTTAATCTTCCTTCTACTATTAATCTGAGGCCTAAAATTGCTTCCCTTGTCCCTATACTTTTCCTGAAACCAAATTGGTCTTCTCCTAACACTTCCTCCACTCTCCTCTCAATTCTTCTGTATAGAATTCTAGTTAAGATTTTTGATGCATGACTAGTTAAACTAATTGTTCTGTATTCTTCACATTTATCTGCCCCTGATTTCTTTGGTATCATTACTATAACACTTTTTTTGAAGTCTGACGGAAATTCCCCTTTTTCATAAATATTACACACCAGTTTGTATAATCTATCAATCGCCTCCTCCCCTGCACTGCGCAGTAATTCTACAGGTATTCCGTCTATTCCAGGAGCCTTTCTGCCATTTAAATCTTTTAATGCTCTCTTAAATTCAGATCTCAGTATTGTTTCTCCCATTTCATCCTCCTCAACTTCCTCTTCTTTCTCTATAAAACCATTTTCTAATTCATTTCCTCCGTATAACTCTTCAATATATTCCACCCATCTATCGACTTTACCTTTCGTATTATATATAGGTGTACCATCTTTGTTTAACACATTATTCGATTTTAATTTATGTACCCCAAAATTTTCCTTACTTATTTTCCTTACCCCCTAATTTTCACCATACTTGGTCAGATTTCTTATATATATATATATATATATGGGGCTTTGATGCCATTAAATTTTCAACTTAAAATATCAAGGGTGTGAGGCTGTAGGTCAAGGTTATCCTCAGTTTATAGAGATTTCATTATATTAAGGTGTTATTTTTCTTAGGCACACTTGTTAACAGTTAAAAAATAATATTTATAAAAAAATTTTCCAAATCGCACCCCCACCCCAAAAAATGCTCTAAACTAGTGTCTAAGTGGGTATATTGCCTCAATAGTACCCCCTGACCACATAAGAAATGGTAGTGAACCACTGATATGCTATATTAAGTTGTGTGTGCATGTGGTTGTAAGCCACATGATGGGACAGTCGTACAATTGTGCTATCAGCTTTTTTTTAATTTTTAAATATTCAGTACTCTACTGAAAATTCTTTGTTTCACATAGCTTGCTTCAACATTTAAATGGACTACATTGATTTATTTTTCTTATCGTGAAGTAGTATTTTTTTTTATATGTATTCCAAGCTACATTTTTAAAGGTTATTTGTTTACTTGTACTAGTTGTTTTTTTGTTGTGTTCAATAGGTTAATGACACTGTAAGTTGACTAAGCATTCATTTTTTTACTTTTGGATCTTTTTACTTCTAACATCACAATATTTGTTAATCAATTTCTTTTAGATTTTTTTTTTTTGTTGTATCTGCCGTTTTCTTCTATACTGTTATTTTAAAACGTGGCTTGAAGCATAGATTTTACTTTTTGAAAAAGACAATTAGAAAAAATAGAAATAAACAATTTAAACTGGTGAATGTGGAAAATGTTGCTACATATGTAACGAAAGGTGCTCACATTGAACACTTTTAGGAAAAAACTAAGAGTTACCCTCATTTTATTTGTGATTCATTGCTGTAAATTAAAAGTTAAGAGATATTAAATAGCTTTAAATCCCCATTTTTTTTGTACTTAATTATTTATCTATATTTTTTATTTAATCTGCTCATCTTAATTGAAGATATTTGAGATATACAAATTAATTTACAACTTTGTCAGTCCTACATTTTCTTTTGCAAATTAAGCCTACTTTTTTCACACAAGGAAGAATTTCTAAACTGGATGTGTTTTAAAATTCAGCCCCCTTCTATTTGTATCTTCGGACATTTGTTTAACACTGACACCTTTGTACATTGTAACAGTAAAAGTGTCATTCAGTAACCCTACTGAATCATATTGTACTAACTTCTTGTCAGAATGTTTCCAGCCGTCTCTTCAAAATTTGCTGTGCTTATCATAACTCACCTGCTTATTTCATATATTCTGGGCAACATATTAGTTTTCTTACAATACTGTACTTTATATGCATCTATAATCAAGAATTTTTAATGTATTGACATTGATCTTTATTCTCTTTGGTTTAATAGGAAAGGTATTAGACTGATAGGTACTTACGTATTAACGCCACTGCAGCTATAGCTTTATTTAAAAACAAAGTAGTCAATCGGATTTCAGTGGAAAATGGGCTGATATCGAGTTTAACATAGATTCAAAACAGTCTCTTTATTAATTTTAATAAATGGTTATTTATATTTATTTATTTTATAAATATATTTAACCAAACTACTTTTGGTTAAATATATTTAGTTATACAGTTATACCTCTGCGCATGCGCCATTTCATTTTATTTAGTTTTACCGGTTCTAACACTCATTTAGTGGCACTAGTTTATGCTTCAAATTTTAGCAATCCAAATACATGGGATCCTCTATCCAGTTATATAGAGATCAGTGCTAATTTATAATGAATTGCATATTATACAACTGAATATACATCTGTGATAGTTGTATCTATATTAGGTTGTTTCAGTGTTGTATCATCTGCATAATTAATCAATCACTTAATTTGCTTTAATCATTGATAGTAATTCATATATATTTATATTTAAAATATGAGTCTGTTTATGGACTAATTGTAGTAAATTGTAGAATTTACAGTGGCTTTATCTAGAAGAAAAAAGTAATAGGGTCTGTGATGTAGCGGTTGATTTATGAAAAAATATAAATTAAAAGAAAAAATATTTTACTCTTACAATTGTTAAGTGCTCCTTTTCAAGACTGTTTACTGTGAAATACTGTAAAATGAATACATCACATTCATTTTTCACTGTGATGTATTAACTTCTCATTATAAATGAAAAGCAATTTACTTCCAATAGCTCACATCCTGTAGATTCAGTGTATTTTTTTTATTACAAAGTATAAATCCTGTTTGCAGTTGTTATTTATGACATTTCAAATTAATAATTATTTCTAACAAAAACCTTGAGTTATTACTTTTTTGTGATTATTGTAATATTTATATTTGATTTATTTATAGATTACTTTCAAGACTATAATTTGTTCAGTTTTCTTTAATGTATGAAATAGGTGTTTTGATTTCATGTATTGACACGATTAGTAATGTATATTATGCACTGCTAATGTCTTTTTATTTCTTTAATATGTCTTTATTTTAATTAATATCTTACTGTAGTAACATTTAAAATGGTATTAATTTTATTAAATATTGATTAATTTACTTAAATCCTCTGAATAAAGGAATGTCAGGACAACAAAAAAGATATTTGTTATACCAAAGATATTAAATTGAAAAAAAAAAAATGGAAACATATTGGATCAAACTATTTTACCATATTGGTAAAATATTTTGATGTAAGAAAACAAGAGGTATTTATTCTCCAAACATTAAAATTCCATAAATAATTCCATAAAATTAAAAATAAACATACAGCTAAAGATCGCTTTATTGTACGCCTAGATGAAATTTTTTTTTTGTGTTGAACAGGATTGTTGAAACAGTAGAACAATCTTATTTATTGTCTGGTATCAAAAGAAGAATATCTCATTCTCATATATGCTGATTAGGGGGAAGGTTTAGTACAACATGCATTGGAATGTGGAAAACTGATAAAATTGAGAGAAACTACTGTTGTTACCTATCAGCCAAAACAAACTGAATTTAGTGACGAGGTAAAACTGCTGCCAATCTCTGGCCTTTTGGTGGGTTTTGGTAATTCTTTGAGTGCTATACCTAACTTGTAATATTAAAAAATTCCTATCTCAGTCAGATAGTAGAAAAAAGGGACCAGCAAAAATTTTAAGGAATTAAAAATTTGTTTTAACAGAAATTGTTTCATAAAGTTACTGATCCTGATGTTAGTCTCACACAAACTCTCAGTTTTTGTGATTTGTAGATCATAAGGCATATTATGTACTATACAAACTACATAACATGTCTTTGTCATCTGATAGATATTCGTTGAAGAACTTGGCACCATAAAATAATCTAGGACCCATAAAAAATGGTTTTGAGTACACATTCATTGACTCATGATTACACAAAATAAATACAAAAATTGTCAAAACATTAAAAAGATTCATATACATAAAGAAAGATTTTAGAGAAAATAGCCCACATCTTTAAAAAAAGCCACGTACATCAACTTTCAGAAGAAAAAATAATCAAAACCTCATATATCTAATTTGTGAATTAACATAATGCCTGTAGAATAAATAAATCAATCTTCTCTGATTGTACAATGCTATACACTGGATAAGGATGCAGCTTCAGACCATGATAGAATGCACTAATAAAAAGAGTTTATAGCAATGTAGTCAATATTTTCCATTCCCTCATGAGTGCAAACTATAAAGTTCATAGGTTTGAAAACAACCATGATATTCTACACATATATTCAAACATATATCTTGACTCATTCTTAACATTTTGAAGTATACCAAGACACAAAAGCACATAATACACCAAATGAGCAGACATGATTCTAATACAATACACCTTTCAGTAAATACTGTTGGCTTTTATACCAAGCCAAGAATACTGTAATAACAGCTGATCTTAGTGAGGAAAATAGAATCACAAAAGTGATTGAAAGTACAGTAAATCCCCTGTTGCGGCTCTCTTTATAACTGAAATACCACTATAGCGGCAATATCTGTTGGTCCCTTCACATTGCTATACTAAAGCATAGTATTTTTATCACTTTTATGGCCAACTAAATTCCAGTAATCTCTTTATAGCACTAATTCAACTACCTGTTGTGTCAAGCCGCCTACATTTTTGCACGAAATTAATGTATTAGTAAAATTTTACAGATGTATAGTATAAGGACAGGCTGTTAAAAGGGTCAACTTGTATGTTGTGAAAAGAGAGTGCGAGTTCTGCGATAGTAGGCCTGTTGTACTACTTGGTGCAGAAATGCAGTACATAGGGCTAGATTCTGGGTATTCTATCTATCAGTGTACAGCCATTCTCACTTTTTCTAGGAAACAAACTTACATTTGGAAGTTTTAGCCTTATGTACAAAACTCCGGGATTATACAGGTGATTCAAAGAAACGGGAAATTTTGAAAGTTGTGTTGGTAGCCGTGGGTGATTGGTACCACTTGATAAGTGGCGCCAGCCTCTCTAACCTGACCTGCCATTTAGTTGTCATGGATCCTTGGAGTGGTGCGCAACGTGCATTTGCTATCAAAGCGTTTTACAAAAACAATGACAGTGTGGAGGGAGCACGTAGAGAATTTAGCCGTAATTTTAATCTGGGACGGCATGACCGTGTTACATCAGCACATGCAATTAAAACATGGATATCTAATTTTGAGGAAACTGGTTCGGGAATGAAAAAGAAACCTCCAGGCAGTGAGCGAACCGTCCGTACACCACAGAATGGTCAAGCTTTACAAGATGCTGTCACACGAAGTCCACATCGGTCAATCCGTCGTCTCTCAGCATCTTTACAATTGCATAGTTCAAGTGTTCGAAGAATGTTAGTAAAGGACTTGCAATACCAACCATACAAGTTGCAGATCGTCCAGGAACTGAAACCGAACGATGCAGTTGTGCGAGCACAATTCTGTAATGTAATGCTTCAGAAGATAAATGATAACGAAGAGTTTGTTCACGAACTGTGGATGTCAGACGAAGCGCATTTCCACCTCAGTGGATTTGTTAACGAGCAAAATTTCAGACACTGGGCACAAGAAAATCCTATGCAGCTACACCAGCGTCCGTTGCACAGCCAGAAAGTGGCCATGTGGTGTGCTATGTCATCTTACGGTGTTATAGGCCCTTATTTTTTTGAGATGACAACGGTCTTGCGATTACAGTGACGTCGGCTCGTTACGTAGCCATGCTTGAAACCTTTGTTGTGGAACAACAAAAGAGATTTCCACCAATTCATAACCCAGCCTGATTTCAACAAGACGGAGCAACGTCACATACTGCACGAATATCGATGGCAGCTGTACGCCGATTGTTTGGACAACGTGTCATTTCACGAAATTGTGACATTAGATGACCTCCCAGATCGCCTGATCTCTCAGCTTGCGATTACTTTTTTTGGTTCACCTTAAGTGTTCCACAGTAGACCTGCTACAACGGAAGAACTGAAGGCAAAGATCCGAGAAGCAATTGCGGAAATTCCAGTTGAGGTGTTACGTCAAACCATGAACAATTTAACGAAGAGACTTCGTGAGTGTTTACGTAGAAGAGGAGGTCACCTGCAAGATATCATCTTTAAAAAATAAACTAAAATATATGTATTCTAAAATGGCATTTGTACAATTACATGAAATAAAATTCATTTTCTAAAAAAAATTTTTCATTAACGTTATTTAATTTTTAAAATTTCCCGTTTCTTTGAATCACTCTGTACTTCTTCATTGCTTTTACAAAATTTTCATTAGTCCTAGCTTGATATGGAGAGGGGATAAAAATATTTTTTTGGGTTCAACTAAGGGCTCATTAATAATATTTTTTCCATTTGGAATGAAGTTGTTTCGTTTCTTCCACTGGTAACATAATGTCTATCCCTAGCTCGGCTGACCCATCTGCAAAGAAAACACATGTACGTAGTATAGCCTAACTACATTCCTAACAAAATAGCAATAGCTATAACTTTCAAATCACCACATATGTTCCAGCTATGTTTTTTATAATTTCTTTTTTCAAGAACATCTTTCTTTACATCAAGGATATTTGTAACCGTTGTGTAGAACCACTTTTAAACTATACTTGGACGAATCTATGAAAAGACGCCATTCCTTAGGTTTATGAACTTGTTCTAAGTGGAACATAAGATCATGAATATTTGTGCAATAGATCAATTTATTTTCATCAATAAAACACTGAGAAAGTTCTTTTTATCGGCTTCGAAAGCCCAAAAGTTGTATTTTTTTGAAGAAAATTCCAACCTTGCAGTCTTGATCCTTACAGTTAAGCTTGATTTTTTTGATAAATTTAAATCCCTAATCAAATCGTTTAATTCACCTTATGATATAAGATGTGGCTTATTGGAGGATAATTCAAAATCATTGTTGTCTTCTTCAGTACTGCCTGATTCTTCATTGTGCTTTCAAAACATACATTGACAGGTGGCTCAGGAACTGGAATAATTTCACTGTTAGGTACAGGCCTAATTGCAGATTGCAATGAGGGATATTTGACAGTATATTTAGAATTTTTAGAAACTCCAGACACACTTGTTAAACAAAAGTAACAATCTGTTACATGATTTTTTGGTTCACACCAAACCATAGGTACACCAAATGGCAAAGCCTTTCGTGTACCTTTTTTAGCTATCTTTTTAAATATACAGAACAATTAGTGCATACTATATGAGGAAACCATGTCTTATCCTGATCACCAATTTTACATTGAAAGTACAAATGATATTCTTTTTTAATTAAAGGTGTAATGTTTTTCTATTTGATTTTACGGTAAACTTGTCACATACGTAACAAAAGGCATCCATATCATTTACACAATTTCGAGGCACTATGACACTGTATTGTTAACAAACTTAAGACTGCAATAACACCGAACATAATTAATTCATTCCTAAATCCAGTGCTTAATACAAAAAACACAGCCATGGTTTCAGCTGCTTGTTTTGACCTGCACAGACATGATTAATGTTGTCCATGAAGGTTCCGTTTTCAGTATTAGATATGATGTTATAATATGTGACTATGATATGATTTAATTCTTTGTCTAGTATTGTTTATTTATAGCTTACAAATTATGTTAACAAAATTAAACAATAAAAAATGAGCTAACAAAACACAATATAGGCGCTTAAAATGCTAACTATACATTGAAGAATGAAAAAATTCTTTAAGATATAAACATTTTTCAAAAAATTTATGTAATAGAAAGATTCTGAGTTCATATTCATTTTCAGCATTAAAAAACAGATTAAAATCATGTATTTTATGTTAGGAAACAAAAATTATCAGTGATATCTGTTTTGAAGTTTTGTTAATATTGTAGCTGTATCAGTGTTGACACACATGACTGATCTTTTTCTCATGTAAAAATTTAATAAATTACTTAGGAAACATTTTTTTTTATGGAGACACTGCTTCATACATGATATTATATATACAGTGTATAAACTGACTAATAAATGAGTGAATTCTTAATATTTATCTATTACAAAGTTAAAAAATCAGCAGCCCGTATAGTGTTTTGTTGCCTGCCTGTAAGTGGTCAGATTGATTTAGCGTGTTCATGTCATTACTGAATAAGATAATCTGGAATCCAAGCATTCTATATGAGATACTGTGACAAGAATGTTCAAAGAATAGTGTTGTCTCTACGTTGTTGAAGCAGATGTTAGAATACGTATTTTATTTTTTTGCTGTATTATTGAAACATACTTCATCTGTATTCTTTTTATAAAAGATTTTTTATGCTCTTGGATTACTAGAAAAATATATTTATTTGTTCCTTGTTGCATTATTTTAATTTAAAAAAAAGTATACTATGTAATTATATTAATCAACATGATTATATACTGAATTGAAAAGAGCCTTGACCTGGGTTACAAATAATTTCAATTATTTTTGGTTTAAAAATTTTTTTCTTCATAAATTTATGTATGAAGGTAACCTTTTTTGTATCGTATTTTAATTAAACTTTACTTAAGAATACTTAAAAATAAATGACTTTTATTATTTGATGATTTTTACTATTTTTCAAAATAATTTATTAGCGTATCAAAACTTACGTTTACATAGATTTTTCAGTTATTATATGTTAATTTATTATACAATTTTCAAAAACAAATTTTTTGTTGTGATTCTTTGTTTGCAAATCCTGAAATAGCTTAACCAAATGTATGACAATTGACTTAAGAAGAAATTTACAATGTCTGCAACATATTGAAAAGTATAGTTTCACTATTATTTGAGGGAAAGAAAAATTTTTAAAACCAAGAAAAGTATATAAAAAACGGCAACAAAAAATATATTAAAACTGATCAATAATTTATAGAAATAGATATACCCTATATCTACGAGCACATTAATTTGAAAAGGCTTACTTGCTTCAATTTCTTGTAATATTTAAACCATACAAAATTAACAGGTTTCTGTACACTAGCATGTTTAACATGTGTAATAACTTAATGTATAAATTACACATTATGTTTCCTTTAAATTCCTAATAGTTCCAAATAAAATTTTGTTTTAAATGTCAGCAAGCAAAATAATTATGACCTTTGGGGCGTATACTTTGTACTGTCAAAAACAGAGGAAGATGAACAAAGTGGCAACTCATATTTTTATGAGTTACATTGGGAGTTATATAATTTTAATTGCCTTAATGAGACAAAACTCATTAGACGCGTCGGCACATATGTTGGTGCAAGGGCTGAAAGCCTATTTACTAGTATTTTGTATACATCGGCCTCTGTTACAAGCAAACTAAAAACATTGTCATTTTCTATATTTCTTTTGTGGTTTGGTAATACGTAAAAAACAGCTTGCTGTAGCGTATGTAATAGTTGAATTTTAATCTAAATTATATATTGATGTTGTGATCTATACCTACTTCCTGTTGCGTAGTATTAATAGTATTAGAATCATTCGTGAATCATGCATGACTAATGTGCTATTTATGAAGTGTAAACAAACAAGCAGTTCTAATAATTTTATTTACTTGTTTTTAATCTTCTCGAATCATTGCGCTGTGAGGTATCATATGTCACACATCACTTGTAATTATGTTCTAGAAGTTGTAGAAACATTTATTGCAGTGTATATTTTACTTAATGAAGTGAATAGCTGTTGGTAATTTTTGTTTTTTTGTTTGATGTGTTGTTGTTATTTAAGGCTTTGTCATAAATTCAGTCATTTAAGTTTCAATACAGTTATCTTCTTTTAAAATGCCCAAGTTAGGAGGAAAACGCCCAACATTTCATAGTCAAGCGAAGGAAATTATATTCAATATTTTCTTTTTACAAAACAATGCCGGAACCGGAATAGTGAGGAAATCTGAAGTGCTGAATACGGTTCAAGCGACAAAAGTATCAAAACGAACGGTCTAAAGAAATAAGGTGAAACCGAGAGCCATCCGTGTTCGTTTCGCCGAGAAAACGTGTAAACGCCCTAGTTTTGTGTGCAATTTAGATTCGTTTGCTTTGATGGTTTAAAACAAAATTTTATGTAACCGAAAAATGCACTCCTACTGTGAATTATGCAAAAAGCCCGCGAAAGTAAATCAATTTGAAACGGAGTGAAAAATCTTTAAGGAGAATATTACGTAAGAGGGGATTTAAATGTAAAAATCAGTAAACAACCGGAAAATACTGATAGAACAGCGACATTAAAATGAAAAGAACGAAATATCTACGACAAATTTCCCTGTATTGCGAAGAAGGAAGACCGATTGTATACACAGATGAAACCTACATTCACAGTAGTCGTGGGACACCAAAATTGTGTGTAGACACAACAAACCTTCATCAGGGACTAAAAATACCAATAATCAAGGGCTCACTATTAATAATTGTTCATGCCGGCTGTAATAAAGGATTCATTAACAATATTTTACTTATGTACGAGTCAAATAAGAAAGGAGATTACCACAAATCTATGGATTTCGAAAAATATACGAAATGGTTACAGAAGTGTATTCCTAACTTTCCACCTCGATTGGTCATTGTACTAGATAATCGTATACAACATTCTGCTATAAAAGCAATCAAATTCATACTCTTTAAAAAGCGATATGATAAAATGGTTAGCTTAAGAACGAATTAACTATTCTGCTAGGAAGAAGACTGAATTATAAGATATTATAAAATTACACAAAGAAAATTAAAAAAAATTTCTAATAGAAGACATTTTCGAAAATTATGTTCACAGTTCTACGGTTGCCACCTTATCATCTGACTTAAATTCCATTAAAATGATTTGTAATCAAGCGAAAGGGCAAGTAGCTAAAAGAAGTACAACATGTTGAACATTCTTAAGTTAGCTGAAGAGGGATTTCATAAAACGTCTGAAGCTGAGTGGAGCAATGTCTGCGAGCATGATGTCAATGGTGAAAAAAATACATTGAAGATGAACATTTATATGATGTGCACATCGATAATTTTGTAATAAATGTGAATTCAGAATCGGACACGAGCTCTTGAGAATCTACAGATATCAGCGACTAAGGAATTTGCGAGCTACAGCAATGAAGTGAGTAGAAAAAGTAGTTCTTTAAAGTATTTTAAATATTAATTGGAATACTAAACTAGTTTTAATTAAATAGCATCGTATGTATTTTTAGTTTATGAATATGATCTATATTAAACTGACAATGTTTTCAGTCGGCCTAGTACCGTGCCAAATGTTTGCTGAATGCTACTAGTTTTTGTGCCAACATACGTGCCGATAGTTATACTACAATGATTAACGAAAAATCTTTCATCAATATACGTTTAGATGTTATTATATTATAATTTCAAAGAACATTAAATACTTTTATTGTACAGTTTTTAGAGTAAAAGATAGGCAAATGTGAGTTTGAGAACTTTAACAAAGCTTTATTCTATTATTAAGAACATACAGAACATAACTGTTTAGGTCAAGATAATGTACCGTGATATGTACGAGGGCTGTTTGTTTTAACCTCCGACGGGTGCATCTAAGTAAACAAGAGATAGGCGGTGCCAGGTGTGCGCGTCATGCTATTGAGCCCCTCCCCACTACCTCTGCCATCGTATCAGTCTGGGCCGAGTTACGGGCAATTGAACATGGCCGCAACAATCGATGCTCCCGCCAAGTGTGAGTTGCGAAGTGTGATAAGTTTTCTGCAAGCAGAAGGATGTAGCGCTGCTGAAATCCGTCGCAGCATGAGCCTAACGCACGGTGAAGACTTTATAATTAATGGCAGTGTAAGAGAATGGTGAAGGAAATTTAAAGAAGGGTGAACGGACGTCCATGACGAAGGTGGGCAAGGAGGCACGTCTGTCGCTACTGCTGATGATTTTTGTCCCCGACAAACGGAGGTTTACGATAAGTGAACTTTCTGCAAAAACCCTAGAAATTTTAAGGTCTTCTTTACACATTTGTGACTAAAGACCTAGGACACCGGAAACTGTGTGCACGTTAGATCCCAAAAATATTGAGTGACGATCACAAAACTCAACTAATGGCGTCAGCCTTAATGTTTCTCACGCTTTACGATAATGAGGGGGAAGAGTTTTTAAAGTCTATCGTTACTGGCGATGAGATTTGGATCCAGTATGACAATCCAGAAACCAAAGAACAGTCTAAGCAGTGGATGCACATTTCTTTCCAAACAAGCCGACAGAGTTCAAACAGACACTGAGTAACAGGAAAGCAATGGCTACAGTTTTTTGCATTTTATAGGTGTCTTGTTGGAGAACTTTATGTAGCAGAGAACAACAATAACAAACGAGATTTATTGTGAATTTTTACGCTGCCTCCGCAGAGCATCCAGAACAAACGAAGAGGCATGCTCTCTTTTGGCGTGGTTTTGATCCACAATGCACGCACTGTGCCGACGTGACGCAAGACCTTAAACAATTCAAATGGCAAGTTTTCGATCATCCGCCGTATAGTCCAGACCTAGCATAGCGATTTTCACCCCTTTTGAGAATTGAAGACATGATTGGGCAAACAACACTTCGCCCATCGGAGGTTGAAAATTTTTATAGCCCATCGGAGGTTGAAAAAAAGCAGCTCTCGTACAATGATTACCTCTGGTGAAGTCTGGGTGAATCGTTTTTAGTTCAGTTTGATACTTCCATACACAACAGAGTATTAGGGATGATTGGTAATGTACGTTTCAGAATTTATACCTATTATTGGTTGGTTCTGTATTTCTGGAGTGAAAAGTTTTTTTTTGTTACAGTACGTTTATGCTCATTATGCATAATTGTTAATCAGTAAAGTGCTGCTCCATCTTGAGTAAAATTACCCAATTTCTTTTGGGATTGTGGGTGGGTTGGATACATGTTACCAGAAAGAGGACTTTTTTTATGCTCTGGAGGAGATTATTTCTCAGTTGTGGTCCCTCTTTAGATAGATCATCCTTTTTCATCACTTATCACTCTTTATAGTAATTGATCCCTTTCCTTTTCAGGGTTATATAGGTTAGGCTTTGCTAGGCCCATGCTGAGGAAGCATTGGCCTGTAGAACGTGTCAACCTTTACTGTGACTCCTTTCTTTATAGGGTTCAGTGTTATTAGATAATAATTAGTTATGCATAAACGTATTATTGCTTTTGTAGAATAAATGCTGTATTTAATAATTAATATAAAATAAATCCATTGCTGGAAGAATATTTAATAATTACTATTAATTTCTGATTCTCTAATATTTTATTTTAAAAAAAAATTAATGTAGAGTTATTATTTTAAAATGTACTTACTGTTTTAAACATGTTTGAAATGATGATCTTCTTCCTTGGTAGTAACAATGGCATTAGACTAACGACTGAAATATTTTTTTTCTAATATATCAATTTATATTAATTGTTTTAGGAGAGAGTCTTTTCTTTTAAAAAAACTAGTTTTGTTTATTAATATTAATAAATTTCATTCGTCTATTTAATCATTTATGTTTTCACATTAAAAGTGAAACTGAATAACAAAAATCTTGTTTTTTGTAGGTAAATTTTAAAATTAATTTCACTATTGATATTTGTTTAATTACTTTTCCATTTATTTCGCTTTATTTTTTTCTCACATTTTCACTTACATTATATTGCCGCGTGGTGCGGTGGTTCCGCGCGGCTTTATCAGGATATTGAGAGGTTGTTGAAAATTAATAATATTTATATAATTATTGTTTACTGATTAAAAATGTTCAAATTACAACCAGGCAACACAATCAGACAATAATAAAACAGTTAATGAACACAAATTTTAATACTGTAATTACAACCACAATAATAATCAGGGTAATAGTAGTAAACGATAGTTACATGACATAACAGACAAAAATACATAACGTAATCAACAAACATAACAATCAATTATTCCAGGTATATAAACAGAAAACTAGTATTCAGACCTTACCAAAAGAAACGCTAGTTTTAACCCTTTTTAACCACTAGTCTTACATTAACAAACAATCTTATAAAATTCACTTGCAAATTCCTTTTGTTGTCTATCATAATTTATGAATGTGTGCATTATTTCTTTCAGAGATAAACTTATAGTTTTACTGTAACTCACTGATAGTACTTTCTTGGTTACTGAATTACTCGTTGCGTCACCTTAATCGTATCGAACTGGATACTCTCCTTGCTAGACTGACGTCTCGCAGACTCACACCTGAGACTCTCCACGCTAGTCGTACGTCTCGCAGAACTCTCTGCCGAAGTGAACTTTTATTTGGTCTTGCTGGGCTGTTTATACTGTTAGTGTCTTTACCTGTAGGATCGAACCGAAGTCGGAGAATAGTTGACCGAGGTTTTGTTCCCATAAATTCCAAGCCTGGTTTCTTCTCACCGTACAACAGGTGTTCATTGCGTGTTAAGGGGTAGTATAACAAGACGATTGTAAAATATACCTATTCTTTGCAAAAAGGGTTCTCCTTTTTGTTCCTTTCTGGATTCTCCCAATTAATTACGTTTTCTATTAGTTTTATAATAATTGGTTAGAATACGTTGCTCAGGCCCGCTATACCGGGCTTGTTACAATATATTATGCACTGATGCTATTTATCCATTTAGCTTATTTGGGTATCGCATAAAAGTAATTGATCAATGATTTCCTTAAATTGTAATTTTTTTCTAAGTTTATTGTCACTCAAACATACTTTAGTTCATAAAGGAATGTTAGTAGTGTCCAGGCAAATCATTGATTTAATGGCTGCTGATGTTTGTAATTAATTTATTGTAATACCATGTGTTTGCAGTACAACTTACAATTTTTTAACCTAAAAATAATCTCAAAAAGCTTTGGGGCTGGCCCAGAATTTTTTTAAAATTCTACAACTTTTATTTTAAAGTAAATAGAAGTTAAATTTTCGTTTATTAAATAGATGAATAGTATTTTATTTTGTTTTGCGTTGGAGGAGGGAAAATCTGCAACCAGACGCCCAGCAGCCCGTAGTGCTGAGTGTGTGGGATGTCCTACCGAGACAGGACCCACTAAAAACCCCCCTCACACAACGCGGTGATAGAACCACGCAAAGGTTATTGCATATTTAAAGTGGTCGCTAGTACCGCCATATCCGCGCGAATGAAATACGGTATGCGCGCGCACTTTAGTTAGAATCATTTAATTGATTAACATAAAATACGTAAACATAAAAAATATAAGCATAAAACATAAAATACTATATTTAAATAAAATTATAAATATTTTAAATTAAGTTATGTGTGTAAGCCGTGCATCAGAAAAAAGCTCCTGGTGGGAAAGTTCCACAACTGTGTTGTCTCGTTTTTAATTAATATATTTAAGCTGTACTGTAAGATTTTATTTAAAAAAATATATTTTTTATATATTTATTACTATAATAATTGGAAGGACTATGAGATTAATTTAATTACTGCAGATTATTAATTACTATAACATTTTATTTAATATTTTTTATTTTAAAATTAATCCCTAAAACTTTTAAATTAATAGATCAATTGTAGTTTTGGATTTAATATTTTGTTGTAATTTGTCAGAATTGAATTCAAATTTTACATCATTCAAATCTTGCGAAATAATATTAAATCTTTCTTTACGAGCTGTAATTATTTTTGTTTAACTGATCATTTTGAACATTATATACACTGCAAATTTCGGATATTTTCTCAAAATAGGATATACTTTTTATTGAAAAAAATGTTTTAAATTATTTGTATTTATAAAATCCCTTTTTATCAATAAATGGTCTGTTATAAAGTTATTTTTTCGTCTACGGGTTTACTTATAACAGTAAGTATATGCCGAAATTCGAACCTATGGAACAACTTAATAAATATTTCAGTCTGGTACTGCAATTATTCAACTGTATCTATTTTAACTTATTTTCTTTTTTTAGATTTTAGGCATAAATATTCAACGCAAAAACTAGATGTGAAGTGTGACATAAACTGGATGAGGTGTTGAATTTTACTTTTTTTTCGTGTAGTAATTCAGCTCAGTGGCTGAACAACTAAAGGAGAGGGCTACACGATTTCCATCAGTGATGAATTGCGAAAAATAATCTGAATTTACTTTTGCATCTTCCTTTATCAAATTTAAGTACCCAATTTTAAAAAATAGGGGATTTAACAGAAAATGTTTTAGTTTCACATTTTTCTAAAGTATACGATTGTTATATATATTTTTTTGTAGAAACACTGCCTGGTTGTGTGGAATTAAGTTTTGAAGTTTGTTGCTAAAAAAAACTTTACTGATTAAATTTTTATTATATCATCCTGTTTTTTTTTTTTTATAAAATTGACCAGAATCACGAGGTTTAAATTTATTTTTCCGTATAATTTACCCGCAAGTGTTTTCAAAAAAAAAATAATCAGACGATTTCATGAACGAAAAACTAAATATTGGATTTAGAACTGACTTATTTCCGTTACTTATTTATAAATTTAGTTTTAAAAAATAAATAAAAATGTTAATAGCATTTTTCCGTTTTTAATTTTGAAAGTTAAGGTAATTTTCAATTCGGTAAGTGACACATTCAAGCTCTTTATCATAGGAAATAGCTTGCAGAATAAACTCTCTTAATTCGGATTATAGCTGTCTTTTTCACTTAAAATATTCACCAAAAGGGGTGTACCCTTTCGACAGAAAAAAGTTGTTTATAATTTATCTATCCAAGAGCATATGAAAAAATTAGATCATAAAATTTGTCCCAACTTTTAAAAATTAAAAAAAACTCCAGCTGGTACTCCGATCCTTCTTACAGGAATATATATATATATATATATTTTTTAAATTTAAATATATGCACTTGTTATTTTATTATTTTCCTAATGTGCAGGTTGCACTCTGTTCAACTATTGAGCAATTAGCAACCCACGGCCCAATGAGATGAGGATGGTATGTATGACATGTAAATGAGGTGTAGTTTTGTACAAGCTTAGGCCGATCATTCCTGAAACGCGTAAATTATTTACATCCAAATTAACTGAACCCCAACCACCAAAGTACGAGTACACCGGTGTCCACTGTCTAGTATTCAAATTCATCATATAAAATCAATTAACTTTTTTATCAATTAAAATCGAACCTGAGAACCTTCGGGTTCGTTGAAAATTAGCTGTTAAACAATTTATTTGCGACGACGAGTTAACCACTAGACCATACCGGTGGATATTTACGTATTATATTTTATTTTATTTATAAATTATTAATTTTATTATAAATTTATAATTATTTATATTATACGTGTATATTGTGTGTATATATATATATATATATATACATATATCTACGGGTACACCCGTAGAAGATGCATCTAACTGCAAATATTATAAAAATAAATTAATGAAATTTGAAACAAGTGGTGCTGGAAAAACCTTTTTTTTTGTTATTTTTAAAGAATTTATAAAAATATAATTAATAGTTTTTTTTTATAAAAGCTTTTATAATTTTTTATTGTTTCGATCTATCGATAAATTGTTTTATTTTTCTTCTTAGAGATATTATGAGGTTGGAATATTTTTTAGTTTCTCAAAGAAATAAAAAGTATTCCTTATTTAATATATTTATTTATTATTTTATTACGTTTTTAAATTAAAAAAATAAATAAACGTTGAATTTAGACATTATAAGCATTAAATTAAGTGTAATTTAAATTAAATAAATTTAAGTTTTAAAAATATTATTTTTTTATGAAAAAATTACACTCGTAAATTAAAACTTTATAAACATTTCCCAATTATTCAGCAATATCTTTTGATAGGTTTTTATTTACGTAATCTTTTTGTTGATACTGTAGTTTCATCTTATTTGGCCGTATATTTAAAAAATTTGACGATTTATTAAATAAATTATTTAAAAAATTTCTTAATTATGTAATTTAATAAATCTATCTAAATTGTATCGATTTTTATAAAAATCGATTAACTATAGGAAATACCGGTTTAGCAAACTGTTATTACTTTTTATAAAGACATATATTTAATAGTAAAAGATCGGATTTAATTTCATTTTTAATTTAAATCGATCTCAGTAGTAAATTTTTCCTTATAAAACGCGATATTTTTGTACGTTTTACCTATTAAATGATCATAAAGTTTTACTTGAAAGTTAATTAATTACCGCTAAAGCTGCAGCATTGAAAAAAGAAAGTAATATATCTAAGCTGATAAATTATCTTGTATTTCTAAAATTAATTTAATGATATTTAAAAAAGTTAGAAAATATATATTATTTTTAAAATGTGACATTTAATATTTATAGTTACTTTGTCACGTATAAAATTATTTTATAAAAATAAAAAAAAATGGAAACAAATTTCGTATGTATGTATTATATATATATATATATTTTTTTATATAACGTTACATAAGGATAACACAACTTGTTTAAAGGTTATAAAAAAACGTGTCAGATTAAATTCACATAAATCAGAAGTTTGTTTAAAAATTACTGATAAGGTCTTGGATTAAATTTATTTATTTTTATTTTCATACTATATCATCTCATTTATAAAAAAATGTCCGTAAGTTTTTTTTTTATTTCAAGATTATATTGGCTTCACAACCGGCCGTAAGCTCAATTAGTCTTAAAAATATTAAGTGCTCTTTATTAAACCCGTATGGCCCGATTTTCCCCATTAACCAATTCGATCGAGATTTTGGTACGAGTTATTCTTAAGAAACAATTTGAAAGTGATTGACGAAAAATTACGGCAGTTATCGTGTCACATGAAAGTGATATATATATATATATATATATATATATATTTATAAACTTTTGAACTGACGGTGGTTTTGGGGTCTGGAGATGTGAAACGCGGAGATATTTCGCTATTTTCCGGAAGTCGAATCATGGTACTCATTACATTAGGTAGCTTTCTTTTGAAATCGACGTAAAAGAACATGTCATCAATTTATTTTCAGTAGTTTTTCTGGGCATTGATTATGAATGACTCACGTCATGTTATTTTATATATATATATATATATATATATATATATATACCGAGAATACCTTTCTACTTACTGATTGGCAATGATTTTGTAGGTTTTGAGATGTGGTAATATCGGAAAACATTTATAATTAATCGTTTTTCCACAAATATACAAACGCACGGATTGATAATGATATAATGATAAATAAATGGTTAATTTTTGTTTTCTTTAATAACATAGGAATAAACGTCAGTATTTATTCTGTTATAAAGAAATCATGATGGTATTTTCACTTAAAAATAACTCTTGAATGGGTCCTTTGGTAAAAACAGTAAATCGTTTATTTGTATTGCTTTGTTTTTGCATAATACCCGTTTATTTTTGTTAGATTCCCTAAACTAATTTAATGTATGAAGGTATTTCATAATTTTTAATTTATATTTATTGGTCTACTTCATACTTCATAAATTTGGTATTTAGGTTTAAAATTTTGAGAAATTAATGTTTTATACTTTATATAATCTTGACTGAATTAACTAAGTCTGTTCTTCACTTTAATTCCTGATCATTAATACTGATAACATCTACGATCGTGCTGAAAATTAATCATTTTAAATTTTGTGATGGAAACGGTGTACAGTAAATAATTGATATCCAATTAAAATAAACCTCACATAGTCCTCGAAAATTTGGCAGGAGAAACATAACCAGTCTATTGCCCTTGAAAATGTCATCTGATGTGCAGTGAACGTAACCTTTCTTAATGAGAATAACTTAAGTGTTGCGTAGTTTATATATCACTTTTGGAAGAATATATGTAGGGCTAAATGATTTATTACATTAATCTAAAAATAATTCCTTGGATATTTAAATCTTACTATTCGTTTAACTGAAATTCTTCTCTATACAGAACAGAATCTTCCGTAGTTATTAATCAAAACTATTAAGAAATTATTTATAGCATTCTCTCTTCTGGTTCTAGTTTTAAATTCGCTTAATTGCTCAGTTACTATTCAAGCTTTTCTCTTCCCGTTGATTATAAATTTTTCCATATTTAATCTTATACACTGTTGTGATTTAAAAAAAAAAAATTATAAAAAATAAATAAAACCTATAACAAAAAAGAAGAGAAAAACAAATAGAATAAATTTATAGGTACATAAATCATCACACATTACGATATTTGAAATTAACTTAAATATTTTAAATTATATATTATAAAACTAAAAATCTTTATACATAACAGGAAGATGTAATTTATATGGGAAACATCTTTTATTCAAATGATATAATAGCTCAATAATTATTTTATTTCTTTTTAATTGTAGCAATATTGAATTGTGTAATATTTATCGTTTCCCACAAGTTTTATACATATAAAACAAAAAGAAAATTATTGTAATTTAGTGATTAAGTTATATAAGAAGAACAGATTTAATGCACTTATTACAATCGAATAGCCTTCTGAAAACCTTTTAAAAATATATCTGTTCTTGAAACTGGAAAATATTATTTTTCAACATCGAGTTAATTGTTATTTACTATTTATCACTCGTTCTTAAAATGGCACATGTGTGCATTAACTTCATAAAATAATCTTGATTGTTAGATGATTTTAAAAGTGATAGGCATTTTTGTTCTCGTTATTTAGAATCCATTTATAGATCGCGGTGGTGTCTTCCGGTTCCTGTGTGTTCTTCACGGTATTGAATACAATGCAGTATCTGTTTATACGATTTTGTGGTTTTAAAGGGTTTCATCATAGTCTGTAGAATGTAACGATGAATTAATCATTAAATGATTTAAGGAGCATTACGGTATAGACATGGTAAATGAATGATAATATCAAGTTTGTCAATCTGTTCTCCGACTTTTTTGTTTCAATG
This sequence comes from Lycorma delicatula, assembly GCF_047948215.1. Taxonomy (NCBI): domain Eukaryota; kingdom Metazoa; phylum Arthropoda; class Insecta; order Hemiptera; family Fulgoridae; genus Lycorma; species Lycorma delicatula. Next base: position 78,229,639 of record NC_134461.1, on the reverse strand, counting down.
CCATTCTCGTCATCATGCCGAACTGTTTATTGATTCTATGAACATAATCAGAATTATTAGGCCAATTTTGACAAATTATTTTTTTTTTCGTGCTTGATGATATCGTCGCCAGATAAGCTTGAAGCTTGTGCGTGGGATATGAAAATGGAATTTTGTAGCATACGCTACATTTCCATATCTCACGCACAAGCTTAAAGTCTATGTGGCGATATCATTTATAATTATTTTTTAAATTCAGATTTATAAATTTCGACTGCATCCTCAAAAATACGACAAAGTTATAACAGATAAATTTAGATGAAGTGGGAATACCAACTCGGCAATTGACGGCACGACTGCATTAAATAATAGATTGTATAACATCTTCATTTCATTCTGCTCTGTGCTATTACTTTAAATATTTATTATAAATTATTTATTTAATTATTTGCTTTATTTATTCTACTCTTTATCTCTTCCTTCAATTAACTTTTAAGTCCTTTTAAGACATACGAATGCATTCCTTCTGCTAGTAAGTATCTTCATTTTTTCCAGTTCATCTTCAAACCTTTTCATTCCGTACGTCAACTCATTTAATTTTTAACATTTCTCTTTAGCGCATTATTACGTCAAATACCTTCAAATATCTGTTATATATATTCTAATTCTACTCTTCCTCATCGGTTTAAGAACCAAACTAGTTCGTCTCTGCAAGATTCTACCATTAACTTCTGTTTAGTTCCTCTTATGACCTACGCCTATTCATTTCGTATTTTATTAACCATCTAACTTTTAAAATCCTCCTGTAACACCAACTTAACAAAGGTCTATGTCCTTTACCTTTATGGTTTCATATTGTTCATTTCTCATTGCTGTACACTGCATAATATTTAAAAAAAAAGGTTTTTCTAATCCTAAATCTGTGTTTGATATTAATAAATTTAACCTATCCTTAACAAAAAAGAAAAAGAAATTCTTTGTGTGTATATAATGTGTGCCTATATCTAATATTTAAATACTCAATTGTTTTCCTTTCTTTCTTAGACTTTACCATTACATATACCTTTGTTGTCTAGGACTTACCCAGCCTAATCCAAATATATATACATCCACATTTATAGATGTAATATTGAATGATTTTCAAGAAACAATACTTTATACTGAAAATAAAATGAGGTTAGAAACTTGTTAATAACTGTTTGCTTTCTCTATTTGTAACGGGTGAGCACTTAAAGCCTTACCAAGCCGGCGCAAACTGCTGTTGAGTGACATCTTTAACAATGTTACTACTAGCGCCATTATTGGTAAGTCTTTTTTTACTCTCGTCTTTGTTTTCAGTTGTAAACTGCTCATTCTTCATTGAAATATAGTTTCGTTCTTTGCATTGTGTTTTTTTTTTGTAATATAACTTATTCGATCGAGGAAAAGGTTGCTATAATGAAGCTCATGTCCGTTCTGGATCCTTTCAAGAAACGCGTCAAATATTCGCGGTGTACATAGGGTCGGTTTCAAAAGCAAAACGAAATAGGCAACCTTCCGTTAGTTTTTCGGAGGGTATAATAAGTTATCAGAAAAAAGAGGTGTAAAATACACATCTTATCGTTAGATTCTTCACGATTTAAATCTGAAACCTAATTGTGTAAAAATTTAAGAGAACAGATAAATTGAAACGCCTTAATTTTGCGATTGGCTTCTTAACATTTTAGATGGGCACTGTTGACCCGATGGTTTGTTTCATGTTAAACAAGGCACAGTTTCATTCAGCTGGGCATGTTAATTCGCACAACACCAAGTATTGGATTACTAAAAATCCTCATCAAATGTTTTGTGCTTCCATTTCACGATGAAAAAATCGATGTATGGTGTATTGCGTCTGCTAATCGTGTAGTGAGGGTAACATTTTTTGACCGAACTGTCTTCTTTCTTTTTCCTGTTTAGCTTCCGGTAATTACCGTTCAGGTAATACTTCAGAAGATGAATGAGGATCATATGTGAGTGTAAATGAACTGTAGTTTTGTACGGTCTCAGTTCGACCATTCCTGAGATGTGTGGTTAATTGAAACCCAACCACCAAAGAACACCGGTATCCACGATCTAGTATTCAAATCCGTGTGAAAATAACTGCCTTTACTAGGACTTAAACGCTGGAACTCTCGGCTTCCAAATCAGTTGATTTGGGAAGACGCGTTCACCAATAGACCAACCCATTGGGTTTGACCGAACTGTCAAAGCAGCATGTACCGTACAATTTTCTAAGAATTTTACGCTCCGTTAACAGATCGTGAAAAAGAGTACGGCTTCTTCCAGTTAGACAGAGCCACGTGTCAAATATGAAACGAATCACTAGCATGCATTCATATGGCTTTTACATTTACAGAACTAACTGTGGAGCAGTGGGCGGTAGACTTCGTGTTCCTCAGATTTTCCTAGTTGTGAATTTTTCCTTTGAATATATGATAAAAATATACTAAATATGGAAACTTTTACTAATGTAAGTATAGAATTTAATTCAATTTACGTTTTCGTTTTTTAATTTCATTCATAAAATGTTGTCTGTAGCGGTTCGGTTTAATTTCTCATCTGCTATATCTGTATGAGTTAACCTTTTTTCCTAAATTTAAATTTTACAATAAAAATTAATTTTTTCCTGTGGTACGTATTGAATGGATCTTGAGATTAAAATAAAAATATAAAACTTCAGTAAAAAAAATTTTAAAGCCTTTTCCAAATTTAGAAATTTGTTTCAACTATTTTTCGACGTTACAAAATGTCAGACTTCTCTACATTCTTCGATCTGCTCTTTAATGTAACATTTGATAAAATTATATTGTTATAAAGGAAGAATTATTTTTATTTTTAAATAAGCATTAGAAAATTTCTTTGTGAGTATTTAACATGTAAATTATCGTAACTGTTGTAGTTTTTCTATTAATAAAAATAATTATTATTTATTTGTTATTAATTATTTATTTGTGAAATTACTGTAACCTCCTTTGGAAAATCTCTTTTTTAAACATTTATTTTTAGGTAGATTTCATAAGAAAGCTACCTATTGTAATGGGTACCATGATTCAATTTCCGGAAAATTTCGACATATCTTCGCACTTCATATCCCCCATACCCTAAAACCACCGTCAGTTCAAAGGTTTATATGTACATTTATATTTGTATATCACTTACTTCAATTTCTTGTGGACACGATAACTGCCGTAATTTTGCGCCAGTTACTTTCAAATTGATACATAAAATATAATGACCTAAAATTTCAGTCGAGTTCTTAATGGGAAATATCGTGTCATGGTGGGGGGGGGGGTTTCGAAAAAACAAACATCGCTATAACTTTCTTCTTCTTCTTATTATTATTATACTTATTAAGTAAAATATCGAATTCGTTTAAAGTTTCTACTATTCTTTGGATAAGAACTTAAAACTTAACTAAAGTTTTTAAATATCACCAACCACTGGTCCATAGGGTGGAAAAATGGTGGTTCAAAGACAAAAAAATCATACCTCCCTTAATAGGCACAGTATCGAAACGGTTTAAAGTGGTCGTTAGTCCTTTAAACATTACCTAAAATTTTAGCTGAAACAATTTTTGATATGATCAACTCTTACGGCAAGGGATGACCAAAATATTGCTGGAATTGTAAGAAGATTGGGCTTGTCGTATGCTAAACATGTGAAACATTTTTCACATGCAACCATTGTTGTATTGAGTAAATTTGAAGTTTATCTTAACTTTAAGGTGGAAATCTTTTTTATCCCCTACTTAGCACCGGTGAAATCTATCTCTGCCTTCCGGTGTGCCGAAAGAGATTTTTTTTTTTTGATTGATGAATTATCAATTCTCTGCAGAAGCTTACAAACAACCTTGTACGTGGGATTATGAAAATGGAAATTTGTAGCATATGAAGAATGTCATGCCTGACAGGGATTCGACTTCCGCATGAAAGGCCGAGATGCTACCACTTCGCCACGGAGATCGGCGGATTTTTCATAAATAATTAATTACCGTATTTATTCGAGTACCCTCCGCACTTTTTTTCTTGGAATTGGAGAGAAAAAATAAGGGTGCGGGGCTTACTTGAAACATAGCTTTTAGCCAGGATAATTTATGTAAAGTAAACGTTTCCTTAGGAGTATCTAAATTCAATCACATAAATATAGTTTCATTAGGCTTTCGTTTATCAATACCGGATGCCGCTTAAACAGCATACATCCTTCATTATTAACATTCTGTTCTTATTATCGATAGGAACGAAGTTACGGTATTTTTATAAAACTGATTCATTCTGTATAGGCTGCATCCGGTTCTAATGACACTACAGTTACAGTATCAGTTACCAATCGTCGTCTTCTCTATTCGCCATATTCATTGTACTGTTTGTATATGTGGACGGTTATGTGAATTTTATCTGTTTAGTTTATCTTGTAAAATTTAATACGGTGATTTATTTTAATTACGGCATTAAAATGAATACAAAAGGACAGCGATCTTTTACAGTAAATGAAAAACTGCGCATTATAGAAGAGGCTGAAAAAATTGAAAAAATCGGGCGGCAGGAAAAAAAATTGACGTAGATGTAAGTTGCATTCGAGACTGGCGTAAGAAGAAACAACTTCTGGTGAAAGATGCAGGTAATAAAAGGGCTTTTCGTGGCTTAAAACCAAAATACACAGACGTAGAAAAAAAATTGTATGACTTTGTTATGGAAATAAGGAAATACGGATATGCTGTCACGACAGAAATGTGTCAATCATATGCTCGTGAAATCGCTAAATCATTGAATAAAGTTGATTTTAAAGCAAGCCGTGGATGGATAACACGATTTTTTGAACGAAATTATTTGTCAATAAGACGAAAGATTACCATTTTTCAACGACATCCAGACGCTTATGAACAAAAAAATATAACATTTTCACAAATACATATTAAATCTTTGAAAAGATAAAGGCTTTTTTCTTTCTCAAATAGGACACGCTGATCAAACCCCCGTATATTTTGAAATGCCATTTGACAAAACCGTAAACAAAAATGGTGAAAAAAGTGTTTCGATTCGCACTGGTGGTTATGAAAAACAAAGGTGTAGTGTTATGCTTTGCATTACTTCTGATGGATCAAAATTACCTCCGTACATTGTTTTTAAAAGAAAAACTCTTCCTACAGTACAGGTAAATGGAGTTATTATCAGAGCACAGGAATCAGGTTGGATGGACGGAACCTTAATTTTAGAGTGGATTAGGTGTGTATGGCTAAAGCGATCAGGAAATTTACTTAATATAAAAAATACCGGTATGCTAGTAATGGATAGTTATCGGAGGCATACGACTGATAAAGTGAAAGACATTTTAAAAAAGGGTATGACAGACCAAGCAATAATTCCAGGCGGGGTACTCGAATAAATACGGTATTTATTGTTATTTTTTTATTTATTTATATTCTTTCCGTAGGAGTGGGGGGGAAACCTCTGTCAGGCCCGCACTGACGACAGTGCGGGGCTCTCACCCACTAAAAAAGCTCCCCTCCTGTCATGCAGGGGCCGGATCTAAGCCATATGGTATGTACAGCCCCTGCATGATCACCCAGGCACTCTACTATCCGAATCCGTATGACCGGAAGGCGTCCCCAGGGGGTGATCGACAAGAAAAGAAAATGGCAGGAGCTGTGTGATGATCTGGATGCCGACCCCTGGGGGAAGGCATTCAGGATCATAACCAAACGTTTGGGTAGACATGTGCCGACATTAAGTAACGAAATGTCGGCACAACAAGTAAGAGCCTTGTTCCCTAGAGAGGAGTCTGCTAATAGAGAAGTGATCAGATGTGAAGGTGGCAGATTCACACAACAGGAAGTCCTGGAGGCAATTAAAAAACTGAATCATAAAAAAAGCCCAGGACCGGACGGAATACGGGCTGTCGTTATTAAAGGACTGGCAAAGATTATTCCCTGGGAAATGGTAGACATAGCCAGTTATGGTCTGCAAAACTGCACTTTTTCTGATTGCTGGAAAGCATCCAGGACAGTATTCCTCCCCAAAGCAGGAACAAACAACGGACAAGGAGGTTACAGACCAATCAGTCTCATAAATAACATGGGCAAAGTCGCTGAAAGATTATTAGCAGCCAGGCTGAGAGAAGAACTCGAAGAGAGGGACTGCCTACACCCAGAGTAATATGGCTTCAGGAAAGGACATTCAATGATAAATGCAACAAATAGAGTCATGAACTGGGCATTAACAAGCAGAAGAGGATCGAGGAGGACCAGGAAACTCCCCTTAATGGTAATGTTAGACATTAAAAACGCATTCGGATCCGTTCCATGGCCATCAATAATTGAAGCATTACAAGGAATGAACATTAGCGATTACCTGATTAATCAAATCAATCAATACCTTCATCAAAGATATATTGAAGTGAAATCGCCAGAGGGGAAATCTACATACCAAATTTTTTGGAGGTGTCCCTCAGGGGTCCGTATTTGGACCCATCCTCTGGAAAATCTTTTACGATGGGGTTTTCAGACTGATCTACCCGGAGGGGGTATTCGTGGTAGGGTATGCTGATGATTTAGCGGTTTTAGTTGAAGATAAGGAGGTCGTGAACATAGAGGAAAAAGTCAATCGGGCTTTAAGTCTAATAGATGAGTGGCTAGAAAGGAACTTGCTGCAGATATCCCCTACGAAATCTAGCTGTATAATTTTCTCTGGAAGAATACGGATAAGGAATATCAACTTAGACATTAGAGGAGAACGAATTGTAGAGGTCAATAATGTAAAATATTTTGGAGTTATACTGGACAAAAGCCTAAAATTCGGGAACTATGTCGATATGATAAGTAAGAGGGTAACCCCCACTATCAAGGGTCTGAGGGGTCTCTTTCATAACCACGGCGCACCAAGCATGGAGATTAGGAGGTTGATAACTGCAGCCACTACGTCTGCGATACTATATGCGGCCCCGGTATGGGGAGACGCTATGAACATCCAGAGGAACAAAATGAAACTAAGAAGCGTTCATCGGCTTGGTTTGCTACGGGTTGCTGGAGGGTACAGGACTGTTTCATATGATGCACTGTGTATACTGACTGAGGTCCCCCTATTGATCTACAAGTCAAAGGGCGTACATTAAGATTTACGGGACTGTCAAGAGATGAGGTTGGAGTTTTAATAGATCAGGAATGGCAGAATGCATGGGCTTGCTCAAACGTGGGGGATTGGACCAGAAGACTAATCCCTAACATAAGAGATTGGAAAGGTAAAAGAAGGGGCAACGTAGACTTCTATGTTACACAATTATTGACGGGTCATGGCTCCTTTGGTCAGTACTTATATAAAATTGGAAAAAGGGCTACACCGCAGTGTGATTACTGCCAAGAGATAGACAACGCTGAACATACTATTTTTGTTTGTCCCAGATGGGCACGCAACAGAAGTGAGATCTCTGCAAACAGGCTAACACCGGATATTTTAATCAACTGGCTGGTGTTCAGTGATGTAAAATGGAATCGGTTTAGAAGGATCGCGGGTGAAGTTCTCCGATTTAAGGAAGAAGAATCTAGAAGACGGGGAATGTAGTAGGGATGGGAGGACAGTCCCTCCGTGGAGGGCCCGTATGCCGAGGTATGCGGGTTCCTGAGAAGGGAGGGAACTCCTGGGGAGAAGTTGGGTAAAAGAAAGACCGAGTCCCGGCCGGCGGTGTCGGCCCTGCGGGTGCCCTGGCACTCGGTGGGGTCGGTGCCGCCGGTTTGAGGCGTGGCATAAAGAGCGAGACCCGGTTCCCTGCTGAGTGGGTGGGGGGCGGCGTAGCCAGACCTCATCTCTGAGGCGGGGAATTTGAGGCAGGCAAACAAAGAAGTAAAGATCCGAGACCGAGGAGGCTAACCTGTCGTGCCGGGCGTACTACCGGTGGGCGGGGGACGCCTCCTTAGAGTAAATGGACACTCTCCCCAACTGAGTTATACTTAATTGGATATCCGGCTGGGGGGAGAAGGGGATAAAAAAAAAATGGGGTGATCGACGAGCGACGACTTCGAGGAACCCCCGCCGCCCACCCCAGAAGCTGGTCTCCCTTGATCACCCGTCTTCGAATTCCACGTCTCTATAGATCCGCAACTGCTCAGCCTGTCGTCGCCTCTCTTCATTGGCCTTCTCTCCTATCATTGATGCGATCGTAGTCAAGATACTTTCCATCTGTTGCTATTGCTGAGCATCACCAAAAAAAAATGTATTTTAAAATAAATAATATAATAATAATAATAATATTATAATTTTATTTATAAAATATATATTATAGTATATTTCATGATTATAATTAGAGTATATAAATATTATTTTAATTTTAATATAATAGTATATTTTTCTATTCTCTTTATAAAATATAAAGTACAAAATAAAATAAAATAAAATGTCACAGAGCAATCTGATTAAAAATGAGTACAGTTTTCCATCTTATCAATGGAAACATTTTATAAAGATAAGATGTTTCATATCGAGACATTTTTAAAAATGTTTTGGTAAACATATGTAATGTACTTATAATGTTTAAATACATGAGGGATATTTTACGGTAAATTTTGATTAAGTTTAAAGTTTATTATTTATATTTCTTGTAAAATATATTTATAAATAATTTCTATCAATTAAACACTGTAAAAAAAAGTAAATAATCGAATCTATTTTTGTTATTGTTTTCAGTATAAGGACCATGCAATTTTATTTTAAATTATTTAATGTTATTTGTTGTTTTAATGAGTCTGTTATTATATGATTTCCATGAATATCCATTCTATAAATTTTAATTTAACCACCTTGAGAAAAATAGGCCTATAGGCCAAAAAAGACCTAGAAATGTACTGTGGTTTGAAATTAGGTTATATGACTAAACCTTGAATGAGAATATGATTATTTACTTGTGTTATGTCTTTTTTAAAAACACTTTTGATTCCCACAGTTGCTTTTGTTTTAAATATATTCTTTGTTGAGGATGGATTTCAGGATTTACTACATAATTATTATTAGTTGTTTGCTCATGCTGTAAATTATAGTATCTTGTCATTATAATTATTTTTATAAATATTATTTATTTATTTGTTTAATAAATAACCTTCAGAACCTAAATATCAGTAAAAAAAATTTATATCGATATTTAATAGTTTTTTTTTTACTTATCCCTTAATATAATTGAGGGTTGTGACAGAAAATTTATGAGGAACAAAACTGACGTAAAGATATAATCAAATTGATAAAAAAAATCTGATGTGGATACCACATGACTTCCTTGTACGCCTGTTAAATTACATATACACATTTTTAAAAGTACATAGAATTTTATTTCACTAATAACTTCTGATTTTCTTCATATTTTGTTTTTTATTATCATTATTGAATCATTATTTATTGTAAAATTTTTTTACAATCAATTTTTTACAGATTTGATAAAAGTTAACCACTGAGAAATGCTACTTTCACAATGTTTTAAAAAATGGAGGGTTGTTTTTGTGTATTTTTTAACATTAAATGGTTTAATTGACCATTGAGTAGGAATAGACATTAAGCCACAGAATGATGGCTTAATAATTTATAATTTGGTTTATTCCTTTGGCCAATGTAGAATACAACTAGATTTACCAAAATATTTCCTACGAGCGTAAGTTCTTATGTAATTAAAAAATTTATGGAGTTATTTGAAATTATACTTTATTTCACGTCTATCGTGTTTTTTTTTTACTCATCCTGAACGTATACATCACAAAAAACTAGTCTGCAAAGAAGGAGCGGACACTATTCAATATTTCAACAACTTTTTCTCCGTAAAAGTTATTTATCAATTAATAAGAGGGAGGAGTCTCTCTTCTTAATAACAGAGAGAACCTTCAGATCAATTGGTGTTCTTCCTGACAAAACAAATAGCGCATCCCCATCAATAAGGCAGATCCTACAAATTGAAATTAGCATATAATATTAATTTAGCCTTTATGTGGGAATTGAAATTACAGTATAACTAGGAAAAATTAGTCTTTTTACTGTCACCTAAATATAATGTAAAAGACGTTTTACTCTATTATGGAAACGAGAAGACATTACCGGTTGTTCATTCAGTTTCAGTGAAAGAAACGACATGGTGTCATTCTGAGTAGGATTTTAAAGGCCATAGTTTCAAAAGTTCAAAATAAGATATCTTCAAAATACTGCTGTTTCTTACATTTTTGAGATAGCAGAACAATACAGCAGCATTCTAAAAAAAAGACTGGTCAAAGAAAACTTCTTTTTAACCAGGTGATCAAATTGTCTTATACGCCCTCCTTGTTGAACCCGAGAAGATGATTCTTCTTCTGTTTCACATCAAGTTAGGATTGATGAGAAATTTTATATAACCCATAGATTAAGACGGTGAAGATTTCAAATATTTAAGTGAACTCTTCACACAATTAAGTGAAGTCAAACTTAAAAATGATGGGTATATTTACCGCTCCTGATATAAAAATGATTTGCATCCTGCTTTTTAATTAAAAGTCAACCAAAAGGAATTAGCAACACGGATACCGTTTTTGACGATGTTAGAAAAGGTTTTAGGTAATAAAATCGATGAAAACTACAAAACTCTAACAAAAGAGGTTCTTAAGTCTCTTGAAACCATAAGTCAAATATAAACATCTATTTTCAAATCATTCCCAACTCGATTTCTTTCCGAGAAATGTTAGATCGGTTAGCGATGAACATGAAGAAATTTGACGAGAGACTTTAGAACCATAGTTATCCGATACTACGACCGCAAGTAACCAGCAGTGATAGGTGACTATTGCTGGTTTGTAAAAAAGAAGAAAGATTTTATTTCACATAAAAGGAAAAAAAGTAAATGTTATCATAATTATAATATTTCTTTTTGACATCCGAAACATATGATTGTATAGTTGAATAAAATGATATTTCATGATAAATAAAAACTGTTTCTTAATAAAGTTAATGTTTCGATTGTACGTAACATACACAATAATACTTGTAAGAGAAAGAAAAAATACTTGTTAACAGTTTTTTACTTCCTCGTACAAAGTAAAGGAAGTATTGTGATCGCGAAAAATTTCCGGTTTTCATATTTCAACGGAAATATCCATTTTGACCATCCCTGAATCCATTTTTACTAGTTTCGGCATGACGTCTGTACGTATATATCTCGCATAACTCAAAAACGATTACCCGTAGGATGTTGAAATTTTGATTTTAGGACTTTGTAACATCTAGCTGTGCATCTCAACTTTTGATTGCAATCGACTGAACCAAAAGTGGCCAAAAAAGCCCAAAATTAAAAAAAATCTGGATTTTGGACTTTTTCTTAACTGCAGTAATAAGAGCTTTTCATTGATATATCATAAATGTCTATATCAACGATATATCATAATACTTATTTTCATTGGTTCAAGAGTTATAGTTAAATAAAACTTTAATTAATGAAATATTTGGATCTTACGAGGCACATCGGTTCGAATCAGGCTTCATCTCCTTTGTTTTAACTTTTTTTTCTAATTTAAATACATTGATTTATACTTTTTTTTATAAAAAAAGTTTATAATAATAATAATAATAATAAATAAAAGAAATATGAAAAAATGTCAGAAGTTATTAATGAAATAGAATTTTATGTACTTTTAATTTAAAAAAAGTGTATATTTAATTTAATAGACGTACAAGGAAGTTATGTGGTGTCCACATCAGATTTTTTGAAATTATTTTTGAATTTTCCGTTACAAAATCTATTAGAAATGGATAATTTCATTAATGTTGCTCTCAAAAAAAGTTGTATTTTGTCGATCAAAGTTGAAGTTAAGAAAATAATTAAATCTATTGTTAACGAACATAATTTTTTTTACCGACTTTTTGAAAAAAATATGGAATTACTTTCGATCGTGCAGTTGAATTGAAGGGGAGGGGGTGAAATTAATTTTCCTTACTTGCTGAGGTAAGAGGAGTACAAAAATACCATTCGTTAAAAACGTAATTACTAATATTTATATATATATATATGTCGGAGAATAAAGTACAGTGGAGTATCTTCCGACAAAACGATGAGAATATTCTTTAGAATATCTGTATTTTTAGTAGTTTTAAGAAATGTACTATTACTAGTAATATTTTGTAAAATAAGGTTTAAATTGTTTTATTGCGGTAGGCTTAGGCCTAGGTAGGCACATGGTTGTCAACGTAGTCGGGATCCCAGGACGATAGGGGTATCATAAAATTAATAAGGAAAAGGAAATATGCAGTAGGTATATTATTTGAGAATATTGAGAAAAGGTAGTCTTGCTTTGGAACCCAGATCGAACGGACGTCCTGGTGGTCGCGAATTCGTTGTTTCCCTGAGCCTCGGTCTATCGCAGGTTGTTTTAGTATTGTTTGAGTTCTAAATTAAATTAATCTTATATTATGATTCGTGTACTGCTGAGTTATTGATGGGTGATAGTTATCATTTGTAATTGTTTCATTGTACGAGTTGTCTACTCATTTTTATTGGTTGAGCTTTATTATAGTCTTATATATTCTCCACTTGTAATAATAAAAGTGAGTGAAACACAAAACGTTGAATCCCTGACAAATCTCCTCGCCTCTCCGACATCAGAAGTGGGATCGTCTCCATCTGGTCCATCACCTGATCAGTGGAATACATTGTTTGAGTTTATGAAGTGTTGTATGCAAAAGCCATTATCGACAAAGAAAAGTGTTGCGTTACCACGATTTAATCCAGAGAGTGCGGGATCGGATTCTGTTGCTTGGTGCTCTGCAGCAGAACTGTGTCTATTAGAAAATCCTCTTCATCGCGCAATGTGACGTGTTTCAAATGTGGGGTAGCTGGTCATATTGCGCCAAACTGTACGGCTCCAGGTAGCAGCCGTAGCGGTCCAGGGAACAACAAGGAGACTGGTAGCGTCGAACGCCGTGTGAACCTTTGCACAGTTGCAGCTCCTACTGGTATTCTAAACCATCTTGGTGAGTCGTTTCCATATTGTTTTGATTCAGGAGCGGAATGCTCATTAATAAAGGAATCGATAGTGATTAAGTTTTCTGGACGTAGAATTAATGAATTAATAATTTTGAAAGGCATCGGAAATGTTGTAGTAAATTGTAGCATGCAAATTTTATCTATTGTAATTATGGATTTGTTTACATTAGAGATTCTTTTTCACGTTGTCCCAGATGAATATTTGAGTTATAATATTTTAATTGGTCGAGAAATTTTGAGCTTGGGTTTTGAAGTAAATATTTCTCAAAATAATTTTAAAATCTGTAAATCTAAAGTAGTAAATGAATGTAGTAAATTCGAAATTATAAATTTTGATAATTGCAAATACGATAGAAGAAGCGTTTGAAAGACTTCGAGTGGTATTAAAAATTCTTATAGATGCGGGATTCTCATTTAATTTTTCAAAATGTTCTTTTCTCAAAACATCTGTTTCATACCTTGGGTATGAGATTCAAGAAGGACAAGTTCGTCCAAACCCTCGTAAAATAAACTCTTTAAAAATGTTACCCGCTCGAAGGACCGTTACTCAGCTTAGACAGTTTATTGGCCTTGCATCTTATTTCCGACGGTTTGTCCCTAAGTTTTCACAAATCATGAAACCATTATATGCTCTTACCTCAGGTAAAAAATATATTGAGTGGACTGAGACACATGAAAACGCCCGACAAAAAGTAATTCATACTTTGACCAACGAACCCGTCTTAATTATCTTTGACCCGGATTACCCTATAGAACTGCATACCGATGGGTACGGAGCAATACTCATGCATAAAGTAGACGGTAAAAATAAAGTTATTGAATACTTTAGTAAAAGGACAAGCCCAGCCGAGTCCAGGTATCATTCTTACGAACTCGAAACTATGGCCGTTGTTAAATCTATTAAACCTTTTCGGCATTACTTGCATGGACGACAATTTACTGTTGTAACTGATTGTAATTCATTGAAATCTTCTCAAAATAAGATTGATCTTAATGATAGAGTCCATAGGTGGTGGGCTTATTTACAGGCTTTTCAGTTCGATATAGTTTATAGAGAAGGCAAACGTATGTCGCACGCGGATTTCTTCTCTCGAAA